>NC_134472.1:44269041-44512580 GCF_964194025.1 Convolutriloba macropyga
CTCATAAACTTCCTGTTCTTTTGAAAACGTGATATTTCTTGATCCAAAATATGGATGTTTTGTTTTTTAAAAGAGGAGTTATTAGTAGTTCATTACAATCTAATTGAAAAAACATAAAAATTCAAATAATCTTTCAACGAATAAACTTTGCTAAACTATTTGAATTTTTTTGATTTTGCTCATAATAGCAAAATGAAAATTAGTTTGCAGACCTTTTCAAAGTTTTTATGGAAACCACAAAAAAATCAAAATTGAAAAAAATTAAACATGACTGAGCCATAGTCATTTCTCTTTTTGTTTTAAAGTTCTAGGTAAGAAAAGTTTTTCTAGGTAGCTAAAACTTTCTAAGTATGAAAGAAGGTCACAGAAACTGTTTGAGGATCATATCACACCCTACGACGAGTGCAATTGTTGGGCAAGATCAGTACCCTAGTTGAGAAATTTTTGGTTTTTGAAAATAAGAAATTGTCAGTATCGTCGTTTTTTGTAGCCAAAGCCGACGACATTTCCTATAATTTTTTGTCGGTATTGTCGTTTTTGTTCGCTATTTAACACAAAAGCTTCGGTATCGTCGCTTTTAAACGTACGAGAGATTCGGTATAGTCGTTTTTAACCTTAAGTGAGATTCGGTATCTTTTAGAGAAAAACCAATCGGCACTGGGGTTTTGAAACGCAACCAACCGTCAAAATCGTTACTTGCAAACTACAAGAAGTATGTAAGAAAAGCACTCAAAATTCAGTGAATATGAATTAATCAACAGAATACTAATCAATGTTCAACAAGTATGTTACACTTTTGAATTAAAAATTAACCAAGAATTCCATAGTCATTCATTTATGTTTGCCAATGAGCTTAAAAAAGAGTTATCAAAGAGTCTGCCCACTCCTTGGGATTATTATTCTATGAAGAACGCTTGAAAATCCTGCAAAAAACCCGTATCATAACGTTTGACTACATTATATTCAAAAAAATCTAATAAAAAACGACAATTTCCTACTTCTAAAACCCTACCAACCGAAGATCTCTTACGTTTAAATACTGAACATACCGAATATTCTAAAACCGAACATACCGAATCTCTCCTGCCGAATCTCTATTGGTTTGTACGATCGAAACCGACGATACCGACCAAACCGAATATAATGAAGCTTTCTAACGTTTGAAACCAAAGATGCAGGAGATTTCTTCCAATTTTTGTGTCTTTTTTGTTCGCTCTTCTCAACTAAGATAGCTAACTTTTTTTCTCTTATTTATTTGAACACCATACACGAGATTCTTAAATACCGACTCAGTGAAACTTCTTCCCAATTTTCAAAGAAGTTCAATATTTTGAAAGACTGCTCTCTAAGGAAAACTAACAAGACCATTTCACCTCTTGAATGCTGAAAAAAATAAAATGACTCCCGGGCCGAAGATTTTCCCCAAAAATAACGGGGAAAAGAGTGTAAAGAGTGTATTAATTAAAAAATATTACCCTTATTTCTCCACTTAATTAAGGGTGGATGAGTGTAATTATAAAAGTGTAATTTTAAAAATTAAAGGTGGAAGGAGGTTATGAGGATTGAGCCCCCCATCTTTCCCCAGTCGAACATGTTACTTTCATTGTGCCAACTGACACTAAGATCTGATGTTTCAATTTGGTTATACTGGTAATTGTGTAAGAGTGTAATTTTTTATCGGTCCACCCTAAACTACAGTCTTTGCAAAGAGTGTAAAAAGAGTGGAGAAATGAGTGTACTTATTTAAATTACACTCTTACCCTCTTTTCCCCTATAAATAGGAGTGGAATACGCATTACACCCAAATCCCTGCTAATAAGAGACGGATTAGGGGTGAAACCTCGGCCGGGCTCTGTTTGCCTCTTTCTTTTGCGACTTTTTGCAATTTCTTAGGGAAAATTGCCCTATTAATTAAAAAATATTAACAAAATGTTACTGTTATCATATCTAGATGCCTTTCTATTGCTGTTTAACTAACAGTTGTGTTCCGGCCGAAGAATTGTTACAAAAATAATTAAGAACTACTCTAAGTAGCTGTGCAGTTGCTTATTCACCGTGAAACATTGAAACCATTGAACAACATGTTTATAATCCTTGTTTAGAAGTACCATGGTTAAGAGACTTAAGAACAGCATGGTTGAGGTGTTGCACCGAGAACAAAAAATAACAGGCCACGCTTACACCAGTGTCTATGGCGTATTAGACAAGAGCGATAACCACTAGATCAAGTAGTTTTTCGCGACGTTTTACTGAAAAGAAATCAATTGCGTGAAGACTGTTGGACTTTTTTTTATCTTGCTTATATGCTTCTAGAGGACAAAAATAGAATATCCAACTTGAGATAGGAATAAAATGGATCCTTACGGATACCCTTTTTCTGAGCCTTTCCCACTATGCCCCCACCACTTAGTGGTAATATAAACTATTGTACAATATCGAAAAAATAATGGTATTTTTTTCTGCAAAAAAGACCCATAATTATTGTTTTCTGTTTGATATTTGTCTCTTTGTTTTTGTTCTCACTTTCGGCTTCCTTCCATTTCTTTACTTATCCAGCATCTCTTTCTCTTGCTTATTATCTTTCTTCAAAAACAACTCGTTTTTTACTGTCCTCTATTAAACATTTTCTCTTCTTTCTATTGTCTGTTGTTCTGTGTTTCTTCTTTCATTTTTCACTTTCCGTCTTTCGGTCTTCTTTCTTGCTCTCTTTTATTTAATTCCTTCCTTTTTTCTCAATTTTCTCTCCTTACTATAACCATGTTCTGCGTTTTTTTATTTCAGCCTTTTCCTCTCTATATATGAACTTCGGCTTATATCTTGCACTCTTTATAATCTTATGTCTCACTTGTCTGCGCCTCTTTTTTGTTCTGAGCGCTTTTTCATGTTTAGCTTTTTGTATTTTTCTTGTTGCCTTTTTCTTTCTATGTGTTTTGCCGGCATCTTCAAGATTTTACTGTCTTTTTTAATCTGATTTTTAGTTTTCTTTCTTTCTCCCTTTTGTTTTTTTCTTCCTTTTTCAAGCTTTCTCTCGCCTTGTTTCTTATTTTTTCCCGTTCTTTAAAAATCGTTTCCATGTTTACTTCGTTTAGCATCGTCTCACCGTTCGTTCCCTCTCATCATCTCTCTCTCTCTCTCTCTCTCTCTCTCTCTCTCTTCTCTCTCTCTCTCTCTCTCTCTCTCGCTCTCTCTTTCTTTCTTTCTTTCTTTCTTTCTTTCTTTCTCTCTCTCTCTCTCTCTCTCTCTCTATCTATCTATCTATCTATCTATCTATCTATCTATCTATCTATCTATCTATCTATCTATCTATCTATCTATCTATCTATCTATCTATCTATCTATCTATCTATCTATCTATCTATCTATCTATCTATCTATCTATCTATCTATCTATCTATCTATTTATCTATCTCCTTTTCCCTCCCTCTATCTTTCTCTTTCTCTATCTTTCTTTCTCTCTCTCTCTCTCTCTCTCTCTCTCTCTCTCTCTCTCTCCTCGTCTCGTGCTCTCTCTCTCTCTCTCTCTCTCTCTCTCTCTCTCGCTCTCTCTCTCTCACACACACACACACCTTCACACGCATACACACAGACAAAGACACACACTCACGCACGCACGCACGCACACACACACACACACACACAAACACACGCGCGCTTACACACACACACACTAACTCACTCACATACACACTCCAAATTTCTCTCTCTCTCTGTCACACACACACACACACACACACACACACACACACCCTATCTCTCTCAATCTTTGTCTGTCGTTCTCTCAATTCTCTCTTGTCCCTTCCGTGTTCATTTCTTTCCTTCTTCATTTTCTATTCCTCTCTGTCTCTTCTCTTTTTTTCAAAAAGTTCTTTTTTTAAACTGAAATTATAGTTCAGCGTGTACAACATTTTTTCACTCTCAAAACAGGCAACCCTGCAAGGGTATTGCGGACCTTCTAGTCTACTAAAACTGAGAACAACTCAGCATTCACCTCTTAAAACTCAAGATAGATGTGGTGAATGAAAAACTTTTCCCGCTATTTAGATGTTAATGATCTTGTCCGGCAGCACTATCTACGGTCTGTATAGTATGATCAGGTCAAGTCGGTCTGGCATCCCCGTTGCGCAACTCAAGTCGGTCTGGTCTGAGCAGATTTTGGTCTAGATCGTCTGATTACGGACCTTATCCTGGGATTCCAGCCACTCACGCTACCCTCTGTCACCTATCCTGGTATAGTAATACGTTTCTATTTGTTATAAAACCAAGTTTAATATATAAGTTAGCTTATGCTTAGAAAAGGGGTGGCTTACAATACATGGCAGTAGACTTGGTGATATATATTTACTAAAATCAGCAAAACATTGGAGCAAAACTTTGGCGGTGTTCTTTTTAAAAGCAACCAATTGCTACCACCCGTCCAGCAACCCCCTCTCATTTTTGGTACACTTCTAAATATGAACAGTCAGAAAGATGCATCAGCAACCCTAATTTTGTGATCATCGCTAAATTACACCACTAATTCATGTAACACCGCTAAAACCCAGTTACCCAGTAAATTTTCGTTTTTTAAATATTTTTCAAAATAACTTTTGGTGTGCGGTTCCCAGAGGTGAAATCTAAAAGCTCGACACTATTAAGAAGTGAATTTATGTAAGATCGCAGCAGACAAGAAGTGAATTTCTATTTTTCACAGCACTCACAGCAATCTCCGCCTTTGTACGTGAATACACCGCCTTCATGGCCCTTCAAACATATTTTAGAGATGAATCGCGATGATTCCTCAAACCGGGACTGTTACCAACTTATATTTATCTAAAACAGAACACCAAATTGGAGCAAAATTCAAGTCATCATACCAATTTGTTGTTTCGAATCTGATTCAATGGTTACACCTAATTAGTTAATTAATACACTTAATTAATTACTCCCACTCTATCGTTAGCAACGACAATATCAACAAGAGCCATATCCGATGTTTTACATAATGAAATTAGGTCAATCAGTCTACCTATAAATAATATTGATATCCAATTGTACATAAATAAGTTTTACTCAAACATAATATTGAGCAAAATTCTGCTTGAACTGAAATATTCTGTATTTTTTAATTCCGTTTACGATTAGTGATAATTTCCATCTATCAAGCTTATTTGTTTTGTGTTCGCTAATACAAAAAGATTCAACTTAATTTTTTCTTGGTCATGATTTTTTGAGATTATTCACTTGGTTTTCTAACATTCTGAACAGAAGCATTGGTTACTAGCTGCTAAAACCATAATCAATTAAACCATGAATATTAAACAAGTGATGTGTGTTAAGATGATGAATAGCATTCCTTCTCAAGATGTTTCCCTTTCAATTTATGAGAATGAAATGAAGTTGTTATAAAAGGTTACGTTTGTGTATCGCTGATTTATTTGAAAAAATTTTTTAGAATGAAATTAGTTCAATTAACTGTCAATTAAACGCACTGCGACACTCTACCAATGTAAGTAACAAAGTATAGTATGACGCGGTTGATTTCTCGAACAAGAATGTAGTCACTAGCTGCTTCAAAATTTATCATTTCTTAAATTACAAGTGAAGATAAGATAAAGAGGTATTATGTATATATTATGTATATTATTGGTCTTGTTTATTTATCTCCAAGAAATCTAACTGTACTGGGAAAGGATATCAATTAAAACTTACAAATGTTAGTAATATCCAAAAAGCAAACTCATCTCATTTCAAATTCTAGTATTTGTTAAAAGTTGTCACATTCACCATTACTGCCTGAATTAGTGCATATTGTTAATAACAATGTGAGTCTTTTTTTCCTTCTCAAAATTGAGGTGTGGTATGATATGAACGAACACTTGCTGACTTATAATATGTACACGTACATACGTTGTACGTTTACATAATTGATAACAGAACTGCGGCAATCTCTGGGTGAAACTGTCAGATATGTGTATACTTGTAACCCCTCGCACTGTCCTGCAGACATGTGAAGCCTTTTAGTAAAAGAGAGTGTCATTGAAGCTTAGTATATTTTGAGATAGTGAATCAACCAATCAGGCTATGATAGCTGACAAGCAGCATAAACCACCACTACAAAAAGCAGTAAATTTGTAGTAGAAGCACTTTTTCCAACTCTGCAAGGATACAATCCAGTTGCTGGTGATTCGAGCCCAGCAGCAGAGGAGTAGCCGCGAATAACAACAAACTCAGTTGAGCGCGGCAGCTAAATGCTTAACGATATAGCTCGAGCAGTCAGAGCTAATGCTTAGCCTATTTCCTCACATTAGTAATACAAACAATTATGCGCTATATTAGACAGTGATGACTGTAAGTAAGTACTTGCTTCCATTTCAAAATTTGTTCATCCACGCATATTTTTACTCTAAAACTGTGAGTGAATTGGGAACACTGTTTACAATAAGTCGAAAAAAAGAAAATCAATGTCAAAATGCCGCATGTTGACAAAAAAGCTCTAGCGAGAAAAAGAAATTTGGTTCAAACACAAACTAGGCCCGAAATGAACCATTTATGTATTATAAAACCATTTAGAAAATTATCCGATCCAACAAATTGAGAAAAAAAACATCTAAAATTTCAAAAAAAATGTAAAAATTAAATTGAAACTGCCGCATGTGAACAAAAAAAACTAGCGAGAAAGCGAATTTTTGTTCAAACACAGTTTTCTTACTCTACTTTAACATTTGAACAAACCAAAATTCATGCCGCAAGACCACTCGCTTTTTCGCTTCTGTTCCGGCGTGACCAAAATTACTACTCCAATTTGACATTAAAAAAATCAGGAAAATGTGTGAACATATCTTCAAAAACAAAAAACATAGCCGGAAGAGTTACGGAAACGACTCCAAGGGTAAATCCACTTAAACGCCATCCAACTACTCATCAGACAAAACATGTCTCCAATAACTTACGAATATATTTTGAACAAAACCATAAAAGTAAAAACAGGAAAAAATCAAATCTGTTAAAATATGACAAAGAATCTGATTAAATTTTGAGATCTCATAAATTGAGATCCCAAAATAACTATCTCTGCCAAAATTACTTCATCAAAACAACTAGTAACTACTAAAACCACTTATAAGAATTCTTTGAAACTCTTTGAACCAAAATCGTGGAAAAATAAGTACTTATAAACCACTTGGACCAAAAAACAGGAAAAAGATATTAATTTTTTCAATATTATAAAAGCACATAAATCCAAAGGAAAAATCTTTCAGCCAATAGGGTATCCAGATGCTCGCAAACACAAAAAGCAAGTCATAATAGGCTAAGAACTTTGTCTAGAAAACAGAAAATAACGGAAAATTGCAAAAAAAAATTAAGAAAAATGGTTTGAATTTTCGCTATGTTTTCATTTTTCTCAGCAAAAAAATATTCCATATCCACAAAACTGTAACCAATTGTTATCTAAAAAAGGCACAAGTCACAAAGGTCTTTTCAATACTCATTTGTGGCAGTAAAACAAAACAATCGTCAAAAATTCGCAAAAATTAGCCCAAAAAGCAGCAAAATACATGAAAAACCTCCGAATTAGCAGAAAACTCATATGAATTCCAAATACCTTCAGACAGCTGCCAAAACCACCCTAAAATTAAAACTAGATCATAACAAAATCTCTTAACCAAAAAAATTGAAAAACTGCATTGAAATGCCGCACGTTAACAAACAATTTTGCTCGCTTACAGAATTTTTTTCACACCTCAATTTCTCGCTCTCCTGAATACAGCGATATGAACAAAAACCCACTCTTTTTTCGCTCCACTCTTCATTTTGTTCAGCAGCAAAATCACTCCAAATTTCATTTCCTGTGTTTCATTTCCTGCTTCAAAATTCACTCCAATAAAATTGATTTAAAAAATGACTTCTCCAATACTCCTATTCGAGTCGTAATAAAAAGACAACGCCGCAATACAACTAAAATTCTTTGAATTGTAAATAAAATATCAATATTAGTTAATAGGGAGTTTATAGTACTACGTTTAGTGTAGCTTGGTTACTGTATCTGGTGAATCTGCTCACCACACCCCCCCCCCCTTGATAGTTTCTGACTATATACCATGAATGCTGTTCCACATTTGGGGGCCCGTGGGTCATTAATAATGTTGAGCATTGCTGGGATCTAAATACCAATTAGATGGTAGCAAAGGTTATTTCGCTTTTTATTGAAAAGCTGCATTTCAAAAAAGTGTTTTGTTGACGTTTTTTTTTCCTGGAAAAAGTAGTCCAAATGGACATTTGGAACAAGCATGTTGGAGAAGATTGTTGGAGATTGAGTGTTTTTTCTCAACGGAAACAATATTGACAGGATTATTTTAATTTTGCTTTAATACATTGCATAATACTGAGGCCAAACTGACTCTTTTTTCTGTTTTTTCTTCACGGCGAAATTGGATTTATTTTTTAAATTGTAAATACCGATAGATGATATTGCTCCTAATAACAAATATTGTTGCTTTTTTCATTGTATGAAGTATTTTAGTATTTGAAATCAGTGAAATTTTGCGCGCTGAGGTGTTCTTAAAAGACCATTAAAAATTATTTTATTATCGCAACAAAACACTGACAAAGGCAACAACACTTTCAATTGATGTTTTCTGTCATCGAATTTTCTTTCTCATCATTTCCCAATTTTCATCAATTTTCACATCATTTCTCTTCTTCTTTGCGCGTTCTTTGACAAGAAATCCAAAATATGGATAAAACACTGAATAACAATCTTGAAAAAACTTTTCAAGCGTATTTCGGTTGACGTAATTTTATGAATAAAACGAGATTGATTTGTGCAATAACAGAAAAAAATGATGGGTTTGAGTTGAGCAGCATTTGTTTCGTATAGAGCAACTGATAATTGCAACTATATATACAATCAACTGGCCAGGAGCCCTTTTTTATAATAGTTTTTTATTGTTGTCCTATAAGTGTATCTCGTATTTGTTGGTCTTGCTTCACCTACTATGTATGAGGAATATTCTCAATTCCCTTATATGGTAACACTTGCTCAAAAGCGGCCAAAAAAAATTGTAGCGGAAATCTGTTTTGAAGCACTTCCCTGGGCGAGACTGGATGGTTATCTTGTAAGATCTTACAAGATTCTTACAAAAATTGTTTATCTTGTAAGATCTTGTAAGACGAATGTTTATCTTGTAAGATTCTTGTAAGGCGAATGTTTATCTTGTAAGATTCTTGCAAGTTTAAAGGACTGAGAAAATACTGTTATTTGTCATCTAATAAGGGCACAAAAACCCTCGGAGTAGGGCGGGCGGCACACACACAACAAAAGTGACGAAAACCAAAATCTTTACGCACTGATGTTAAGGAAGTCATGAAAAGGCCGTTTCGCTACGGAAATCGAATTTCAAATACTAAAAATTTCTCATAGAAATAGAAACAAGCAAGCATAATTAAGTTCTATCGGGAACAAATTGAATATATAGTAATGTTAAATGCGTTACAAGAAAAGATGATTAGATTTTCGTGCTCAAAATTTGCAAAGCCTTGAGGTTAGCTCTTTCAAGGCTTTGCTGTTGCCTGTAAAATCAACAATGACATAAAACTTGCTTTTTATAGAATTCGGAAAGGCATGAAATAGGTGTTGTTTGAGCCAATTTTAAAAATAAAGCATGTGATGGAAGATGCTTTTATAAAACAAGGTTTTTTATTTGGAAAAGCAACAGCAATAAGTGATCTGATCGTTTTTCTTTTTAATCAAATTCTCACAGAATTCTCACATTTATTTAGATCATAAAACTTATTTTGCTTTCTAATCCAAAAAAGTCCCCGACTTGTTAAATACGCCAGTTCGTACCTTGCAGCATTCTTTTATTCTAAGCTAGATACTTTTTCTACTCAAGTCGTATTTTCTGACACGCACTGACCGAGGTGAATGTTTAAAAAGAACTGACTAATGAATTGAAAGGGAAACGTTTATAAAAGAGTCACTGATTACAGAAGCTTTGCTATGCATTGGATGCGACAAAACTGATCCAAAAGAGAAAAGAAACACTGAAGTTAATCTCACAGAACCCTCCAATAAGGAAAAGTGGACTAAAGGAAGATGTACAGAGTTTCCTGATGATTTTAAAACTTATGAAACTTGCCAATTATGTTTGTTGCATCAATACGGACTACATCGCACCAAAGACAACACTTTAGAAATATGCGAGGGCAAACGACAGAACCCTCAAAAGAATATGCAAGAATGTTACTGGGATCCATTTCCAACATTGAAACAAGGTCACACACAGACTATTAGTCTTTTTAATGACAGCACAATAGCGGCCAAAGGATTCTGCACACCCAGTGAAATGTCTCAGATTCCTTCATCTCTTGCCACAACTGTAGTCTCAGACCACGGCAATAATGACTGGTTAACTGTGACAGGTCACCTCACAACTATCACTTCCAACAACCACAACACCGATGCATCAGTGGTTACTGCTCTTAACGCATATAAATTTTCAAAGGAGATCAATTATGTCCCGGGCCGAGGTTTCACCCGTAATCCACACCTAATTAGCGGGGATTAGAGTGTAATGTGTTTTCCACTCCTATTTATTGGGGAAAACTCTTTACACTCTCTTCCCCGAAATTTTCGGGGAAATCGTCGACCCGGGAGATCAATTAGGAAAATTTCTTGAACAATCAGTGATTCAAGTTTTTCTCTAATGTCTCCATTTTATTTACCAAATTTAAACAGAAATGTTTATAGACAGAGAGATGGGCTACAGTTTAGTGTTATTTGTTCTAATGACAATGAAACAGCCAACAAACGTCTAAAGAAATAGCCTCGAAAGAAAGTAGGAGTCTAACTGCAAGCTGCCTTAACTGCTGTATATCACCTTCAAACAGCTTAATGCAATATCAGAAACTCATACACTCAACTCATAAAATGTAAAAAATAGGTTAGTTCAAACTTTACCTGAGTTTCCAAAACATCTGTTTTGAGAGCACAATTTACACCATGCAAAAAACGAGAAACCAAAGGCAAACAAGTATATCGAAAAACCATATCCGTCAAGCAAAAAAAAACGCATGAAAAATTTGTTGGAAAGCTACTAAAATTTAAATCTTAGGCGAAAAATTGAAATACTCCCTAAGCAAACAAAACTTATTTCTAAACAGACGAAAAAAATATTTCAATATAACCTTCTATAGTCACAACAAACGTCCATTAAATATAAAAGAAAAACAAGTAAAGACCCAACAAAATCTCTACTCAGCCATCACTATCACAACTGTGAATAGAGAGACGGAAGACGCAGCTGTATTGTCTCATCTGCGCTTTTTGAAGAACTGTTTTCCATCAGAACTTTCTTGGACACTGATGAAAATCAGGAATGACTATTTGAGTTCGAATTTGATGTTACAACCACTAAACTCATATTGCCGGAATTTAACACTATATCATCCGACTGATTGGTAACAAATCTTTAAGCCAACCTTGATGAATTCGTCACCCTCATTTCAAGACAAACGAGTCAAATTACGGTGACCAGCGAAACGCACAGGAAACGCAAATATTTTCTGCAAGGCGGCCAAACAAAACTATAGCAGAAAAACTTTGGCAGGACGAAAGAGAAGAAACAAGGCCCAACCAACAACAAAAAAGGCGCAGAGGAGCTGGACATGGTCCCCAGAATGCGACAAAAGTCACACGAGAAAGAGCCACATGAAAAAGAGTCACAGGAAAAAACTAAAAAATAGCGAGGACCAACAGAGCGAAATTCCAGTCTGTACTTCTGACAGTGTCAATTGACTGCCGGCAAAGTGCCAAACCAAGATTAGGGTTTTTTGTTTTAAATTTGTAAAAAAAATTGTTTCCCGAAAAGGTAGCTAGTTGGTTGCTACGCGGTTGGATTTTCATAAAAACTTTAAGACGATTTTTAAAAAGGAGCTATCTATTGAACAACATTTGACTTTTTGAAAAAGAGCGCTGATTTGCTTAAAACGTTTAAATTTTTTGACAAGGGCCATTCTAACCATCTTGTAGCGTATGGTACAAAGTTACCAGTTTTTAAAACCTTCAACAACAATTGTTGACCTGGGTTTAAAATAATAAGTTTGGATAATTTATATAGCTTATGAGGTGCCGTACCGGTAGAGATAGCCCTTATGGAATCTGTAGCACTCAAGAAATTTATGTTCGTTTTCCAGGCCCTAGCGGTTCACGAGTCAAAACGCGCAGCTTTTAATAAAGAGAGAAAAATTTTAAATGAAAAGCAAATGTAAAATTGGTACGAACTTGTTTTGGTGCTAGACAAACCGTCAGTTCCATACCCTCCGCCGTATGAAAGAAACGGTGCGCAAGCGTGAGATGCGTTGAATCAGAATACCCGTAGCTTCGAACGACCAAGACTACAGAAGTTTTTGAACTTGTGAAAACGATAGATCAAAATGAAGTATATAACAAGAGCAGAGGAAGTAAGGTATAATTTTCTTTTTTAAAAAAATGAGTGTTTAAGTGGTTATATACTTGCATCATATTAAATGAAAGAGTTAATAAAAGAGCGTGATAACTTTGCTACACTTGTTACGTAATGTAGTGAGACCAAGTCACATGATGAATTGAAGCATGGTCTAATAAAATTTGACACTGGGCAAAAACTAAAGAGTGAGAAGTAGAATGAAGTGAATGTGTTTTCCCTGTTTAGCAGAAGAGGTCCCATTTAATAAGTCACGGCACCATGCAAAGATCTGACGCTCAAATAAATTAGTAAGCCACAGAACATAGCACCTAGAACCAGCAAAGCAGTTCAGTGCTATGATTGCAACACGCTTGGACAAATAGATGCAGACTGCACGAACAAAAGTTTGAGAATAATGACAGGTGGGGATTAAAAGGCGTAAGAAAAGAGAAGCAGAAATTATTTGAAGCTGAAGAGTACTTTAGCTTCATCTAGTGTCCAGTAAAGGATGAAAGTGTCCAGAACAGGACTGGTGCTAGGCTAAGGGAAAACAAGTCACACGATCAATGATAGAGACTTGTTTTCTGGTTTTGACGACCAATTTTCAGGCAAAGTGCAGAACGCAAAGAAAAGAGTGTGAGATTTGTGGCCGAGGTAATGTCTCGTGTTTAGTTCGGGATAATAAAAATGTCATTCAACAAATTGTCTTAGAGAACGCATTGTTTATACCTGACAGCTCACGCAGTAGACTTAGTAAGTAGACAAAGTGGAGCAGGGGTTGAAGTCTGTTTCGCCCCGACCTAAGCACAATTATTAAAAGTTAAGTTAAGCTCATGTTCAGACAGGAAAAAAATGTTTATTTGAGATTTTATTGAGCCAGTTATAATTTGCAAAGAAAGTTCTTTACTATCCATTAGTTTAGAAGTGTGGCACAGATGATGAGTCAAAGCAATTTGGAGCATTTTGAACTGAAAGAACATGTTAGAAGAATGAATATCAACGATAGTTTCACATAGGGTGTGTGAAGTCTGTGACTCGAATAAGGCTGAGAAACAATCAATATCAAAAGAACTGCGCAAGGAGAGCACAAGCAGTTCTAGACATAGTGCACAAGGTTATCTTCGGGCCCATAGCCCCTGAGGCTGTAAATCGTCCAATCGGATCTGCTGATAGTTTCAGTAGATATTTTAGGGTTTACTATTTTAAGTCAAGGAACGAAACTATTCAGAAGTTTAAACAATTGTGCGCAGAGGTAGGCCAGCGTCAAACTTTAGTATAGGGCGCTGGCAAGGAGTCTACAACTAACAATTTAAAGAAAATTTTCAGACTGAAACGAATACAGCGGAGAATCTGTGGCGTATACGGTTCAAAAAAACGGAAAAATTTAGAAACTTTTAGAAATCACAGTAGAAGCGGCTAGGTTTTTAGCAGATCAGGCCAGTTTGAACAAAAGTAATTGTACTGTTCATTTAACATGAAGTTCTATTTGTTTTGTTTTGGCTCACACTCAGCGATAACAAACATTCCTCATGGAACAAATAATGAGGAAAAACCGTATCGCATTTTCATGGAAATTTCCCGTTGTATCATATATAGTTGAATAGAAAATCGACTCAGAAGCAATATAGACAGAAAAGTGGAGAACGGAGTATTCAGAAGTCTAGCTTACGATAATAGATCCTTTCTGATAGAAATGGAGACCCAGGTAATCTGAAAGTTCAAAAAATAATTAATGCATCATTGGTGAGAACTTTTAATTCTGAGATAATGAGCAGGTACAGTTATAAATTTAGATGAGCGATGAAATTTTTGAAAGTTCTTTCAAAAGCAAAACAACCGGCCAAAACGTTTTCCCTCAAAGTGAAAAAGGAGCCCTCGCCAATTAAAATTGGACATAAGCGATGCAGGAACAATATAACTCCCTGAAACAAAAAGGTATTTGGGAACTTATTTTGCAACAAAGGGGCAAAGGGGCAGAAGCATTGGGTATCAGATGGCATGTTGGTGTTAAATATAGTCTGACGGGACGAATAACTAGATTCAAAGCAAGGTTCATGGCCAAAGTTAACAGTGAGATTTTTAGGAAAGGACTTTTTTGAGACATACTGGCCAACTACCAGGCTCTCAGCAGGCTTATAATTGTAAAGTGTTCTGTTCATTGGGGGTCCAATTTGGGACAGACATATTTTTAAAAAGCTAATGTAACTTCAACAGAGCAAGCTTACATCAACTGGAAGGTTTTGACAATTTACACAGCAAAGGGAAACCTCTAGTTTGCTAGATGGAGAAACGTGTTTAAGGTGTTATGAAGTCAGAAAGGAATTGGTTTAGGAAATATTTAGAAAATTTTAGAAGCTAAGGGTTTTGAGTCATAATAATTATTTTTTAATAAGGAAGTCCAAAACAAACTTACAGAGAAATGTGTTTGTATGTTGATGATATATTGAGCTTCGTTCTTCAACTAAATTTTATCTCATGGTGTAAGCGGGAACTTGCCCAGGAGTTTAAAATAAGTTATAATTGGGATATCCGTTCTTTTGTTGAAATGAAGAAAGTGAAAAAAGATAAGTGCATTGAACACAACCGAGAACACTACAATGGGGAATTCTAAGAGAAAATTAGGACTAAAAAATTGCAAGCTCATAGTTACACCACTCACAGACTCAAAAATCACAAGAGAGAAATGCCCCAAGGGCGAAGAGCAACAGCGCATAAAAATTGTGACTATAGCGGTCTTACGGCTTGCATAAAATTTCCTTGCTTGCTCGAGTAGACCAAACAGATTATTCAGCAAGTTTCTTAAAATCTTTTGTCAAGAATCAAAGTGAAAAACACTGGAAAGCGCGAAAAAAAATTTTCAGCTACCTAAAATTTCTAAAATTGGTTTCTAGGACGGAAAATAGGATAAACTAGGAAAAATAGGAGTTTATCTCAAATGGCAATTGGGCAAGAAAATTAGATCAAAAGTGGTGTACTTCAGGATGATGCTTCAAATTAAGCAATGGCCTTGCTGTTTTCAGTTGGTCAACACAAGTTCAAAGCTATTGGTGTTGGGATGTATTGTAGAGCAAAGGTGGTGCTGAGATAGAAAAACTTCTACAGATTTTATTGGTAACCAAAAAGGTATGACAATGAGCATGCAGTCCATTAACTAAGGAAAAATTAAACACTTCGCACTTAAATTTCATTTCATAGGGGAGCCTTGTAGAATGGGAGAGCTAGAATTTAAATATTTGTGGATTGACCTCACGATTGCGGATGCTCTCTCCAAGGGATTCAAGAAAACAATAGGCGCTTTGTTTTGCGTGGCTCTCCTAGGTGACATCGAATCAAAATGAATGGTTAATGGAAGTGATTAATGACTTAAGGTAACTTCCGATTTTTTTATTTAATTTTGAGTTTGATGTAACAACCATTTAACTATGATTGTGGGAACCTAATGCAATATAAACTTCATGATTTATAACAATTCCTACCGCCAATTGATGGACGCGTCACCCTCATATCAAGACAAGTTTTTAAGAGCGCGTCACCCTCATATCAAGACACAACTTGTCAGACACCACACTCAATTTTCTTTTCTTTGCATTGATTCTTATTTTTTGATATATTTTTTCTCTCACTGGCCATTCTTGCATCGCTAATTTTTTGGGCGCATGGACATTTTTCCATCGGCATTTTCGTTGGCTTTCAATATAGTTCTGTCATTGACATTTAATACAGTTCGGTTAATGATTTTTTTTTTTTGCAATTCCCAATCTTTTTAATTCCCAATTTTTTCAATTCCCGATTTTTTAGAGAGCCTCTTTGTCTGTCTTTGACCTCTTTCGATCTGTCCTCTTTACCGTGATGCCGGAGAGTTGCTACACATGCTCTTTGAGAGTTCTTAAACATGCTCTTCAGAGATTTCTGGAACATGCATTTTAGACTTTCGTCCAACATGGTGCATTCTGAACGGTCATGCATTTATTATATAGGGTTGAACGAATAACGTCCACTCGCTTTTAGTTACTAAAGTTATCTCTGAAGTATTTGTTTTATCACATTTTTTTTCCTCCACTTCTGCCTTTTTAAAGAGCTGCTTTTAATTTTTTATGATTATTGGATGATTTTTAATCCATTAATGACAAAAAATTTTGTACAACTATCTTTGTAGGATACTGCGGAAACGCGGCTGATATATCCTACGCAGGTTTGCGTTGATACAAAAATCTGCTAATCAAAGAAGGTCATATTTGATTGCGGGTAATCATACAAGCTACTATACGATTCCAGTTAATCATACCAGCTCATATATGATTCCCGGTAATCTTACAAGGTCATATATAACTTGTATGATACCCTGGTGAACATAAAAGTTTTATACAAACTTTTTTTTGCTTAAAGCGACAAATTTGGGACGCTCATTTTGCCTGAAGTAAGTTGACTAAGAAAGATGTACAAAACTTTTACTATAAAATAGTTTTCAAATTGAAAAAACTAACGATTTTATTCAGAAATTTTTTCACATAAGGAACGTAAAGAAGTGCACATTAAACATGAAATTAAATGATATGAACTGATTTCATAATTAGGGAGACCAAAACCAAAATTTGCAGCATTCAGAAATATGAAGTATTTGGCGATTAAATTTGTTTTAACCCAAAAAAACTGTTTGACATCTGCTTTTTAGTTTCCATTAGAAACACTGCTTCCAAGTTTAACAATCAGAAAGATCTCCTAGACTATTAGCGCTTCCTTAAAAGAATTCCAAATTTGCCCAAAAACAGTTTGTTGAAGCGTTAAACAAATAGATGCCGATAAAATAATACTCTTGCAATTTTTATGCATCAAGTTTTGTACTGCGTCAAGGCATAAAAACAGCAAGAAAGCTGGAAATGTCTTATTGATGACTCTTTTTTAAAACTCGCATTCATAAATCCTTAAATCTCGAATGTTTTTAGTCGTCAAATGCTTGGCTATACACCAAATTAACAGCCCAAGTTTTCAGTCCATGATTAAAGATACAAATTCAAATTTTAGATATCAAAACAGACAAATCTCTCAGTATAGTGCTTGCTTTTTGATTGGAAGGGAATAAAAGTGGGGGAAAAAATTGTTACGAATTTTCTAACAAAAACCGTGCAGCGGAGCAATTAGTTGGATATGCAATAAATGCAACTTCTGAGGAGCAATGAATTTTAGAGAGACAAGAAAGGAGAGAACAACCTGATGCCACCACTAATCACTCTCATTACAAAAGATGGCAGTTCTGTCAAACCTACATTCAATGAACTGATACTGTTCATTCTAACCAACAAATTTACATGATTCAGTTGGTTCTGTCGATTTACATGATTCAGTTGGAACTTTGATCGATATTAAACAAGCGAGTTCATTACTTTCAAGAGGAAGATAACGTGAAGCATTTTAATTTAATCAGGTCGTCAGAAACAAAGTGATTGTAATAAAAAAATACTCTTGGAAGTATTTTTTTCCCAATTGATGGTTTGATCTCACAACTAACAAAAACATTTAGCGTTAAATTTTTGATTAATTTAATGTCCCAGAAAAGATCAAAGAACAACGTTCCAAGGTCAAACAAGTTTTCTTGCAAAAAAATCATTTTATGAGATTCTTACATAATCATAAATCTTTTTGTACCCTTTTAGCTAACAAAAAAACCCGTAGATACTTCTTAGCTCTTTCGAAGTTGATACCATTGTTTTGAGTAGATAGTTCAAAGTTCATACTACTTGTGTATTTGGCTGCCCTAAGTCATTGTATTTGGTTAAACGGATGAACGGATGACCCTGAAGAACCTAATAACTATGGAAGGCAAAGATTTGGAAATCAAGTTGGACAACTTAGGTTCTGATTGAATCTCAAAAAATTAGAAAGGAAGTTTCCTTGCGAACCGTCGTCGATCTGTAATCCTACAAGACTGCATATCCGACTAAATAACGCTTCAAGGAGGTATGCCACAGGGAACAATACTTGGTCCGCTCTTTTTAAATCTGCAAAGTAATGATATAGCAACATGGATTGACAATGAAACTAAACGTATGCAATATGCTGACGATACTGTTAATTTAACTTTTGATTCCTCCATTGACAAAAGCAAAGTCAAGTTGAAGCAAAATGCCAAAAAACCAAATCAATATTTTCATGAACTCCAACTCACACTAAATACCTCGAAACTGAACTCAAGATAATTGGTAGGAGCAAGGGAAAACACTCTAACTAACCGATAATTGGAAACTCAATATCAATAGACGATAAAAGCTTCAAATAGCTTTTCAATGGTAAGTCAAACATATCCTACGAAAAAGTTCTCAAGGAACCAAAACAATGTCTGCTATTATTAAGACTATTGCACAAATCTTTGTAGACTAGTCGTAAATGCACTGTAATTGAGCCAAGACTGCATTCAATGAACTGATACTGTTCATTCTAACCAACAAATTTACATGATTCAGTTGATTCTGTCGATTTACAGGATTCAGTTGGAACTTTGATCGATATTAAACAGGCGAGTTCATTACTTTCAAGAGGAAGATAAAGTGAAGCATTTTAATTTAATCAGGTCGTCAGAAACAAAGTGATTGTAATAAAAAAAACTCTAGCAATTATTTTTTCCCAGTTGATGGTTTGATCTCAAAACTAACAAAAACAATTAGCGTTAAGTTTTTGATTAAATTAATATCCCAGAAAAGATCAAAGAACAACGTTCCAAGGTCAAACAAGTTTTCTTGCAAAAAAATCATTTTATGAGATTCTTACATAATCATAAATCTTATTGCACCCTTTTAGCTAGCAAAGAAACCCGTGGATACATCTTAACTCTTTCGAAGTTGATACCATTGTTTTGAGTAGATAGTTCAAAGATCATACTAATTGTGTATTTGGTTGCCCTAAGTCATTGTATTTGGTTAAACGGATGAACGGATGACCCTGAAGAACCTAATAACTACGGAAGGCAAAGATTTGGAAATCAAGTTGGACAACTTAGGTTCTGATTGAATCTCAGAAAATTAGAAAGGAAGTTTCCTTGCGAACCGTCGTCGGTCTGTAATCCTACAAGACTGCATATCCGACTAAATAACGCTTCAAAGAGGCGTGCCACATGGAACAATACTTGCTCCGCTCTTTTTAAATCTGCAAAGTAATGATATAGCAACAAGGATTGACAATGAAACTAAACGTATGCAATATGCTGACGATACTGTTAATTTAACTTTTGATTCCTCCATTGACAAAAGCAAAGTCAAGTTGAAGCAAAATGCCAAAAAACCAAATCAATAATTTCATGAACTCCAACTCACACTGAATACTTCGAAAACTGAACTCAAGATAATTGGTAGGAGCAAAGGAAAACACTCTAACTAACCGATAATTGGAAACTCAATATCAATAGACGATAAAAGCTTCAAATAGCTTTTCAATGGTAAGTCAAACATATCCTACGAAAAAGGGCTCAAGGAATCAAAACAATGTCTGCTATTATTAAGTCTATTAAGTCTATGAAACTAAACTTATGCAATATGCTGACGATACTGTTAATTTAACTTTTGATTCCTCCATTGACAAAAGCAAAGTCAAGTTGAAGCAAAATGCCAAAAAACCAAATCAATAATTTCATGAACTCCAACTCACACTAAATACTTCGAAAACTGAACTCAAGATAATTGGTAGGAGCAAAGGAAAACACTCTAACTAACCGATAATTGGAAACTCAATATCAATAGACGATAAAAGCTTCAAATAGCTTTTCAATGGTAAGTCAAACATATCCTACGAAAAAGGGCTCAAGGAATCAAAACAATGTCTGCTATTATTAAGTCTATTAAGTCTATGAAACTAAACTTATGCAATATGCTGACGATACTGTTAATTTAACTTTTGATTCCTCCATTGACAAAAGCAAAGTCAAGTTGAAGCAAAATGCCAAAAAACCAAATCAATATTTTCATGAACTCCAACTCACACTAAATACCTCGAAAACTGAACTCAAGATAATTGGTAGGAGCAAGGGAAAACACTCTAACTAACCGATAATTGGAAACTCAATATCAATAGACGATAAAAGCTTCAAATAGCTTTTCAATGGTAAGTCAAACATATCCTACGAAAAAGGGCTCAAGGAATCAAAACAATGTCTGCTATTATTAAGTCTATTGCACAAATCTTTGTAGACTAGTCTTCAATGCACTGTAATTGAGCCAAGACTACATTCAATGAACTGATACTGTTAATTCTAACCAACAAATTTACATGATTCAGTTGATTCTGTCGATTTACAGGATTCAGTTGGAACTTTGATCGATATTAAACAGGCGAGTTCATTACTTTCAAGAGGAAGATAAAGTGAAGCATTTTAATTTAATCAGGTCGTCAGAAACAAAGTGATTGTAATAAAAAATACTCTTGCAATTATTTTTTTCCCAGTTGATGGTTTGATCTCAAAACTAACAAAAACAATTAGCGTTAAGTTTTCGATTAATTTAATATCCCAGAAAAGATCAAAGAACAACGTTCCAAGGTCAAACAAGTTTTCTTGCAAAAAAATCATTTTATGAGATTCTTACATAATCATAAATCTTATTGCACCCTTTTAGCTAACAAAAAAACCCGTAGACACCTCTTAGCTCTTTCGAAGTTGATACCATTGTTTTGAGTAGATAGTTTAAAGATCATACTACTTGTGTATTTGGTTGCCCTAAGTCATTGTATTTGTTTAAACGGATGAACGGAAGACACTGAAGAGCCTAATAACTATGGAATGCAGAGATTTGGAAATCAAGTTGGACAACTTAGGTTCTGATTGAATCTCAAAAAATTGGAAAGGAAGTTTCCTTGCGAACCGTCGTGGATCTGTAATCCTACAAGACTGCATATCCGACTAAATAACGCTTCAAAGAGGTGCGCCACAAGGAACAATACTTGGTCCGCTCTTTTTTAATCTGCAAAGTAATGATATGGCAACAAGGATTGACAATGAAACTAAACGTATACAATATGCTGACGATACTGTTAATTTAACTTTTGATTCCTCCATTGACAAAAGCAAAGTCAAGTTGAAGCAAAATGCCAAAAAACCAAATCAATATTTTCATGAACTCCAACTCACACTAAATACCTCGAAACTGAACTCAAGATAATTGGTAGGAGCAAGGGAAAACACTCTAACTAACCGATAATTGGAAACTCAATATCAATAGACGATAAAAGCTTCAAATAGCTTTTCAATGGTAAGTCAAACATATCCTACGAAAAAGGGCTCAAGGAATCAAAACAATGTCTGCTATTATTAAGACTATTGCACAAATCTTTGTAGACTAGTCTTAAATGCACTGTAATCGAGCCAAGACTACATTCAATGAACTGATACTGTTCATTCTAACCAACAAATTTACATGATTCAGTTGATTCTGTCGATTTACAGGATTCAGTTGGAACTTTGATCGATATTAAACAGGCGAGTTCATTACTTTCAAGAGAAAGATAAAGTGAAGCATTTTAATTTAATCAGGTTGTCAGAAACAAAGTGATTGTAATAAAAAATACTCTTGCAATTATTTTTTTCCCAGTTGATGGTTTGATCTCAAAACTAACAAAAACAATTAGCGTTAAGTTTTTGATTAATTTAATATCCCAGAAAAGATCAAAGAACAACGTTCCAAGGTCAAACAAGTTTTCTTGCAAAAAAAATCATTTTATGAGATTCTTACATAATCATAAATCTTATTGCACCCTTTTAGCTAGCAAAGAAACCCGTGGATACATCTTAACTCTTTCGAAGTTGATACCATTGTTTTGAGTAGATAGTTCAAAGATCATACTACTTGTGTATTTGGTTGCCCTAAGTCATTGTATTTGTTTAAACGGATGAACGGAAGACACTGAAGAGCCTAATAACTATGGAATGCAGAGATTTGGAAATCAAGTTGGACAACTTAGGTTCTGATTGAATCTCAAAAAATTGGAAAGGAAGTTTCCTTGCGAACCGTCGTCGATCTGTAATCCTACAAGACTGCATATCCGACTAAATAACGCTTCAAAGAGGTGCGCCACAAGGAACAATACTTGGTCCGCTCTTTTTTAATCTGCAAAGTAATGATATGGCAACAAGGATTGACAATGAAACTAAACGTATTAAATATGCTGACGATACTGTTAATTTAAGTTTTGATTCCTCCATTGACAAAAGCAAAGTCAAGTTGAAGCAAAATGCCAAAAAACCAAATCAATATTTTCATGAACTCTAACTCACACTAAATACCTCGAAAGCTGAACTCATGATAATTGGTAGAAGCAAGGGAAAACACTCTAACTAACCGATAATAAGAAATTCAATATCAATAGACGACAAAGTCTTCAAATAACTTTTCAATGGTAAGTCAAACATATCCTACGAAAAAGGGCTCAAGGAATCAAAACAATGTCTGCTATTATTAAGTCTATTGCACAAATCTTTGTAGACTAGTCTTAAATGCACTGTAATTGAGCCAAGATTACATTCAATGAACTGATACTGTTCATTCTAACCAACAAATTTACATGATTCAGTTGATTCTGTCGATTTACAGGATTCAGTTGGAACTTTGATCGATATTAAACAGGCGAGTTCATTACTTTCAAGAGAAAGACAAAGTGAAGCATTTTAATTTAATCAGGTCGTCAGAAACAAAGTGATTGTAATAAAAAATACTCTTGCAATTATTTTTTTCCCAGTTGATGGTTTGATCTCAAAACTAACAAAAACAATTAGCGTTAAGTTTTTGATTAATTTAATATCCCAGAAAAGATCAAAGAACAACGTTCCAAGGTCAAACAAGTTTTCTTGCAAAAAAATCATTTTATGAGATTCTTACATAATCATAAATCTTATTGCACCCTTTTAGCTAACAAAAAAACCCGTAGATACCTCTTAGCTCTTTCGAAGTTGATACCATTGTTTTGAGTAGATAGTTCAAAGATCATACTACTCATACTACTTGTGTATTTGTTTGCCCTAAGTCATTGTATTTGTTTAAACGGATGAACGGATGACACTGAAGAGCCTAATAACTATGGAATGCAGAGATTTGGAAATCAAGTTGGACAACTTTGGTTCTGATTGAATCTCAAAAAATTGGAAAGGAAGTTTCCTTGCGAACCGTCGTCGATCTGTAATCCTACAAGACTGCATATCCGACTAAATAACGCTTCAAAGAGGTGCGCCACAAGGAAGAATACTTGGTCCGCTCTTTTTTAATCTGCAAAGTAATGATATGGCAACAAGGATTGACAATGAAACTAAACGTATACAATATGCTGACGATACTGTTAATTTAAGTTTTGATTCCTCCGTTGACAAAAGCAAAGTCAAGTTGAAGCAAAATGCCGAAAATCCAAATCAATGTTTTCATGAACTCTAACTCACACTAAATACCTCGAAAGCTGAACTCATGATAATTGGTAGAAGCAAGGGAAAACACTCTAACTAACCGATAATAAGAAATTCAATATCAATAGACGACAAAATCTTCAAATAACTTTTCAATGGAAAGTCAAACATATCCTACGAAAAAGGGCTAAAGGAATCAAAACAATGTCTGCTATTATTAAGTCTATTGCTCAAATCTTTTTAGACTAGTCTTAAATGCACTGTAATTGAGCCACGACTACATTCAATGAACTGATACTGTTCATTCTAACCAACAAATTTACAGGATTCAGTTGGAACTTTGATCGATATTAAACAGGCGAGTTCATTACTTTCAAGAGAAAGATAAAGTGAAGCATTTTAATTTAATCACGTCGTCAGAAACAAAGTGATTGTAATAAAAAAAAACTCTAGCAATTATTTTTTCCCAGTTGATGGTTTGATCTCAAAACTAACAAAAACAATTAGCGTTAAGTTTTTGATTAAATTAATATCCCAGAAAAGATCAAAGAACAACGTTCCAAGGTCAAACAAGTTTTCTTGCAAAAAAATCATTTTATGAGATTCTTACATAATCATAAATCTTATTGCACCCTTTTAGCTAGCAAAGAAACCCGTGGATACATCTTAACTCTTTCGAAGTTGATACCATTGTTTTGAGTAGATAGTTCAAAGATCATACTAATTGTGTATTTGGTTGCCCTAAGTCATTGTATTTGGTTAAACGGATGAACGGATGACCCTGAAGAACCTAATAACTATGGAATGCAAAGATTTGGAAGTGAAGTTGAACAACTTAGGTTCTGATTGAATCTCAAAAAATCTGAAAGGAAGTTTCCTTGCGAACAGTTGTCAATCTGTAATCCTAAAAGACTGCATGTCTGACTAAATAAAGCTTCAAAGAGGTGTGCCACAAGGAACAATACTTGGTCCGCTCTTTTTAAATCTGCAAAGTGTTGATATGGCAACAATGGTTGACAATGAAACTAAACGTATACAATATGCTGACGATAATGTCAATTTAATTTTGATTCCTCCATTGACAAGCAAAGTCAAGTTGAAGCAAAATGCCAAAAAACCAAATCAATAATTTCATGAACTCCAACTCACACTAAATACCTCGAAACTGAAACCATGATAATTGGTAGAAGCAAGGGAAAACATTCTAACTAACCGATAATAAGAAATTCAATATCAATAGACGACAAAGTCTTCAAATAACTTTTCAATGGTAAGTCAAACATATCCTACGAAAAAGGGCTAAAGGAATCAAAACAATGTCTGCTATTATTAAGTCTATTGCTCAAATCTTTGTAGACTAGTCTTAAATGCACTGTAATTGAGCCACGACTACATTCAATGAACTGATACTGTTCATTCTAACCAACAAATTTACAGGATTCAGTTGGAACTTTGATCGATATTAAACAGGCGAGTTCATTACTTTCAAGAGAAAGAGAAAGTGAAGCATTTTAATTTAATCAGGTGGTCAGAAACAAAGTGATTGTAATAAAAAATACTCTTGCAATTATTTTTTTCCCAGTTGATGGTTTGATCTCAAAACTAACAAAAACATTTAGCGTTAAATTTTTGATTAATTTAATGTCCCAGAAAAGATCAAAGAATAACGTTCCAAGGTCAAACAAGTTTTTTTGCAAAAAATCATTTTGAGATGCCTACAAAATCATAAATTTTATCGCACCCTTTTAGCTAACAAAGAAACCCGTGGATACATCTTAACTCTTTCGAAGTTGATACCATTGTTTTGAGTAGATAGTTCAAAGATCATACTACTTGTGTATTTGGTTGCCCTAAGTCATTGTATTTGGTTAATCGGATGAACGGATGACCATGAAGAACCTAATAACTATGGAATGCAGAGATTTGGAAATCAAGTTGGACAACTTAGGTTCTGATTGAATCTCAAAAAATTGGAAAGGAAGTTTCCTTGCGAACCGTCGTCAATCTGTAATCCTACAAGACTGCATACCCGACTAAATAACGCTTCAAAGAGGTGCGCCACAAGGAACAAAACTTGGTCCGCTCTTTTTTAATCTGCAAAGTAAGGATATGGCAACAAGGATTGACAATGAAACTAAACGTATACAATATGCTGATGATACTGTTAATTTAAGTTTTGATTCCTCCATTGACAAAAGCAAAGTCAAGTTGAAGAAAAATGCCAAAAAACCAAATCAATATTTTCATGAACTCCAACTCACACTAAATACCTCGAAAGCTGAAATCATGGTAATTGGTAGAAGCAAGGGAAAACACTCTAACTAACCGATAATAAGAAATTCAATATCAACAGACAATAAAGTCTTCAAATAACTTTTCAATGGTAAGTCAAACATATCCTATGAAAAAGGCTATAGGAATCAAAACAATGTCTGATATTATTAAGTCTATTGCTCAAATCTTTGTAGACTAGTCTTAAATGCACTGTAATTGAGCCACGACTACATTCAATGAACTGATACTGTTCATTCTAACCAACAAATTTACACGATTCAGTTGGTTTTGTCGATTTACAGGATTCAGTTGGAACTTTGATCGATATTAAACAGGCGAGTTCATTACTTTCAAGAGGAAAATAAAGTGAAGCAATTTAATTCAATCAGGTCGTCAGAAACAAAGTGATTGTAAAAAAAATACTCTTGCAATTATTTTTTCCCCAGTTGATGGTTCGATCTCACAACTAACAAAAACATTTAACGTTAAGTTTTTGATTAATTTATTGTCCCAGATAAGATCAAAGGTTAACGTTCCAAGGTCAAACAAATTTTTTTGCAAAAAAAATTATTTTATGAGATTCTTACATAATTATAAATCTTATCGCACCCTTTTAGCTAACAAAGAAACCCGTAGATACCTCTTAACTCTTTCAAAGTTGATACCATTGTTTGAGTAGATAGTTCAAAGATCATACTACTTGTGTATTTGGTTACCCTAAGTCTTTGTATTTGGTTAAACGGATGAACGGATGACCCTGAAGAACCTAATAACTATGGAATGCAAAGATTTGGAAGTGAAGTTGAACAACTTAGGTTCTGATTGAATCTCAAAAAATCTGAAAGGAAGTTTCCTTGCGAACAGTTGTCAATCTGTAATCCTAAAAGACTGCATGTCTGACTAAATAAAGCTTCAAAGAGGTGTGCCACAAGGAACAATACTTGGTCCGCTCTTTTTAAATCTGCAAAGTGTTGATATGGCAACAATGGTTGACAATGAAACTAAACGTATACAATATGCTGACGATAATGTCAATTTAATTTTGATTCCTCCATTGACAAAGCAAAGTCAAGTTGAAGCAAAATGCCAAAAAGCCAAATCAATATTTTCATGAACTCCAACTCACAATAAATACCTCAAAAGCTGAACTCATAATACTTGGTTAGCCTAAAAGAAAACACTCTAACTAACAGATAATTAGAAATTCAATTCCAATAGACGATACACTCATCAAATAACTTTTCATTGGGAAAATAAACATATCCTACAAAAAAGGACTCAAGGAATCAAAACAATTTCTGCTATTACTAAGTCTTGCACAAAAACTTTGTAGACTCGTCTTAAATGCACTGTTATTGAGTCAAACCTGCATTCAATGAATTTTTAATGCTCCTTCTAACCAACAGATTTACAGGATTCAATTGGAAGTTTGGTCAATATTAAACAAGCGAGTTCATTATTTTCAAGAGGAAGATAAAGTGAAGCATTTTATTTTAATCAATTCATCAGAAACAAATTGATTGTAAGAAAATACTTATGTAATTATTTTTGCCCATTTGATGGTTCAACCTCACACTCAAAAAAAACATTTAGCGTTAAGTTTTTGGTCTATTTAGTGTCCCAGATAAGATCAATGGTTAACGTTCCAAGCTCATACAAGTTTTTGCAAAAAAATTATTTACGAGGTTTTTACATATTCATAGATCTTAGCGCACCCTTTTAGCTAACAAAGAAACCCGTAGATACCTTTTAAATCTTTCAAAGTTGATACCATTGTATTGGGTAGTTAGTTCAAAGATCATACTACTTGTGTATTTGGTTGCCCTAAATCTTTGTATTTGGTTAAATGGATGAACTGATGACCATGAAGAACCTAAGAACTATGAAATGCGAAGTTTTGGATATCCAATTGGACAACTTAGGTCCTGATGAGATCTCAAAAAATCTAATAAGAGGTTTCCTTGCGAACCGTTGTCGATCTGTTATCCTACAAGACTGCATATCCGACTGAGTAACGCTTCATAGAGTTGTGCTACAAAGAACAGTAGTTGGTCCGCTCTTTTTAAATCTGCATAGTAACGATATGGCAACAAGGGTTGACAATGAAACTAAATGTAAACAATATGCTGAAAATACTGTTATTTTAACTTTTGATTCCTCTATTGACAAAAGCAAAGTCAAATTAGAACAAAATGCCAAAAAATAAACTCGATAAGTTCATAAACTCCAACTCACACTAAATATTTCGAAAATTGAACTCATGATGCTTGGAAAGAGCAAAAGTAAAGACTTTTACTAACAGATAATTAGAAAATCAATTCCAATAGACAATACACTCTTCAACAGGAAGTTAAACATCCTACAAAAAAGGACATATAGAATCAAAACAATTTCTGCTATTATTTAGTCTGTTGCGCAAAAACTTGTTTTATGAGACTCCTTTTAATTGCACTGTCATTGATTCATTTGCACTACTCAGCTGTCATTCTAGCAATTGAACAGAATCTGATGGTATCCTTTGTAAAACAGACAAATAAGTAAATTGGGCATACGGGCAACATAATCTAAGCAAAATTTTGGATCAGATCAAGATAATAAACGCAGTTGCCATATACCCCCCTCCCGTTAAAAAATTTTGCGCACAAAATTTTTTGGAAGATGACAAAGAACATTTACGACCTGCTTTTACTCAAGAACTGGACGTCCATTAATTACTTGCAATCTTCTTGAGCCTAACAGCACAAAAAAGTTCTGGAATTTAAAATCTGATTCTAGAGAATTCCAGCACTCAGTTGTGAGATTGACGGTACTAAATTGGAATGCAATACCAAGTGAATTCAAAATCACACATCACAAAAGCTCCCCGAGCTACTTCGAATCTTCTTTTGCCTAATTTTCAAATTAAACCCTTGTTTGTGGAAGGCTACTCGTTAAACGTGGCGTGACTTTTAATTTGGAAATGTTAATTAGACTGAATATTGTTGAGTTGACGTCACAAACGTGTAAACTTAACGTTTTTTTCGTTTTTGATACGATAAAAAATTGAATTCATTCAATTTATATAGTGTAATGTTAAAATAATAATAATGTGACTAGTTTTCAAATATTTACATTGAATGACTAACAGCTATTGTATAATCATTGGTTTGGTTCCGAAATCAGTGTTGCTTTTTTAACCTAAAGATTAGTTAATTGCATTAGATGAATACGCAAAAACAGAAGCAGCTTAACTTGATAAGTTGGGGCTTCAAATGATTAAAAATCATATTTCACTCCGAGGTTAAAAAAAATATATTACGTAGCATGGCAGAAGGCATAAAATTACTTTACACATTATCAAACTGAACTGCATTGCAGAACACTTCGAACGAATACTAAAAATTTCTCTTGTTATTGGTCGCTTGCAATATCCAGCAGTTTGCAATATCAGCATTTCTCAGAGGATTATAACAATTGTCGAAAAACATTTAAAATGGGCTGTCACAGCTTGTCGTAGACGGTATGATTTATCTCACTGTCTTAAGTACTAGTAAACTTACAAGCTCTTTTTAGGGGGTTGGAAACTGTCCCCCCTCAAGTTAAAAAGTTTGCTTGGCTTTTTTAAACGCCCTATTAGGTTTTACTTTAACGTAGAGTGGAGCAAAGCTTAGTAGTTCAGTTTCATTTAGTGCTACAAACAATATGCTTTGAGTTGAGTATTGATTTTCCCATCTTGACCGGGGAAAATGGTGTTGTATAAACATTTTCCACTTTCTTGTCTCCGATTATCAAAGATAACATTGCAAGTGCAGGTGAATTTCGCTAGCTTATAAGGCGCTAGTCTAAACTTTTTGTGTCTAATGAATACACGTTAACGGTAGGAATGAACGAGATAGCATGCAATGAACAAATGAACGAATACTGGTCGCCCAGGACTATCATCATGCGTTTAGATCTTTCAAGGCACTGGTTTCGCAGGTTCTGTTTACTAAATTAGCAACAATCATATATATTAAGTCAAGATTCTTATCGTTGGCTATTGAAGTCGCTACTAAGTTCACAAAAAATCGATTGCCTGGCACGCTTGTGTGCAACAACTGGGGTTTTGTCATCCCTTTCTTCAGCCTCAATTAAAATAATTTATTTCGATTAGGTGAGCATTGTTTCTATAACTCCCTTCAAAACTATGTGCTTCCATGTCACTTTTGTTTTAAGTGCAATGTAGGAAAACCCAATCATACTCCTTGAAACCGTTGACTGAAATATTATCTAACGAGCTTGAATTCCAACTTTTAGACTCTGCCGCATCAGATTTGTTAGTGTTGTTCATATTTACCATCCAGTTAGCCAGAACGTCACGCATGAAGCAGGCGTCTAACTTTTTCCAGTGCCTAAAATGTAAACGTGTTATACATTCAGGGAAAAGCGTTTATCATCATAGAAGACAAGTCAATTTTGATCGTCCGTACTGTAAGAACTTAATGTTTTCATGACGCTAAGCGGCAATTCAGGAACTGTTTGGTGATTGTTGCTCGAGGACTTTTTTGAAAAACTCGTGATTCAATAAACGTTGTATAGAGAAGAAAATGGTTTTCATTCTTTTTTACTGAGTATCTAAATGGGAAAATTCAATCCTTCTCACCTTTTTCATTCCCAAATTTTAGTACACCTTTCAGGTTTCTGTTTCAAAAAATGAAGTTGTTTGCTTGAAATAAAGGTCAATAAGGGCTCAGACTTTTTTAGAACTTAAGTGTGAAGTGTGGTTTATATGCAACATGGAACAATTGGAAGTATACCTGTTGTGACCAGAGAGTAGATCTTGAATTTGATTCCAACAAATTCTGACGGCAGTGAAACCGGCAATCGGTCTTTGAATATCAGTACATTCTGTTTGTTGGTCGTCTCATAGATAATGGATAGCTTTGGGTAGTTCAAAAAATCAATTCACTAGAGATAGTGGCGTTGTTTTTAATGTCAACGTACAGGCCTTCTGTCAAAACTGTATACGCTAGTGGAGTTGCGTATACAATTGCGTACTTGTACAGTTGCGTAATACAGCGTATACAATTGCGTAATTGTATCGCAACCCGATAACTGTACAAAAAGTTGCAAGAAAAACATTCTTTTTTGTTTTGTTGTGGAACTTGAACATAAGCATCTTGGAGAGATCCTGTAGTGCGGTTTCAGTGATGACCAACGGCTTCGACCAAGTGAGCGGAAAGTTGGTGGAGTAAGTTCGCATGAAAAATTTTAAACGATTAAAAATTAAACTTTGCGCTTTCCTCCAGCAGCTCTTTCTCTGGTCTTACAAGCACAACGTTAGTTCGGTTTTGTGGATTTTGATACATTTTTTTGTACACATTATTTATCGTTGATTTGAAAAAAATTTCTTCCAACTTATTTTTAAATTGCTCTTTTTTGTCTATATAGGAAGCTAACCAACATCCTTCATAGAATTTCAGCACTACGTGAGCTTTGGTCATCTTCAGACCAAGCTCCACAAGCAGCCGAAAAATTAATTAGTGCAAAGTATAGCGGGGCTTGGCATACATCGTTTGGACTAATTTTTTGCTCTTCGTAGCAACCGTTACTTTTTTTCTCTATCGGATCCTCCTGATGTTGACGCAACCTGATAACAGCGGAACTAGCTTATAACGCGCTAGTCCAAACTAACCCGTTAACTACACGTTAACGGTAGGAATGAAGAAAAGAGTCTGCAATAAACAAGTGAATGAATACTAGTCGCCCCAAACTATCATCACGCGTTTAGATTTTTCAAGGCACTGTTTTCGCAGGCTTTGTTTACTAAATTAGCAACAATCAAAGATTTTAATTCAAGAGTCTTATCGTTGGTTATTGAAGTCACTACTAAGTTCACATGAAATTGATTGCCTGGCACACTTGTGTGAAACAACTGGGGTTTCTTCATCACTTTCTTCGGCCTTGTTTCTATAGCTCCCTTCAAAACTATGTGCTTCCAATTCAATTTTATTTTAAGTGCATTGTAGGAAAACCCAATCATACTCCTTGAAACTGTTGACTGAAAGTATTATCTAGCGTGCTTGAATGTAAATAATCCGACCCGAAACGATCTGTCTCTGCAGCAAAACCACTTTTTGCTACGGGGCCGAGTCTGCAAAATACAAATTTTGTAGTAATGGCCTGAACAAAAGAACACTGGAGAAGAATGGAGATGAACCAATAGAAAAGTATCGGAGAATTATTGAGGAAGTTATTAACAATACGCCTACAAATAGAGAGATTGGAAATTTAATTAATCGTGTTGGAACGTATGATTAGACAAAAAAAAAGACTCTCCTATTTTTTTGCCGAACGAAGAGTTCTAGCCGATTTTAATCGTAACAAACCTCTCAATATGTAGATCTTTGACAACTAGCTTTTGTTGTTGTTATTCTCTAATATTGGCTGTTTCTATTACTTTTTTGACTTTGTAAATTTATATCAAATGTTTTGTAATTCTGATTTTTTTATTTTGCCAATAATTTTGTAGTTTGATGCGTATAGCTTATACCGTGTGAGAGATTCGCAAGCTTCGCTATTGATTGTAGTACTCATCGAGCTTGAAGATCTAACTGTCAAATCTTATCCTCATAGTTAAAATTAGAGGTAATGTTTTTGAAGATCGGAAATTTCGAATTTATACGCCCCCCACAACCCTTATATTGTGACCTCAGAGTTTCGTCTACAGTATAACGACTTTATAATTCAAGTTTGAAAGGTTCCTGATCCTTCTTATCTTTTTTCAAATATACTCTCAACTGAGAAGACGGGAGAATTTTTCCGAATGGTTTACGACACCAAGGACAGATTCAAGTTTCATCCAATGACGAGGCAGCTATGAGTTGTGAATGGTTCTCCAGTATACATGGTCGTCTTTTGCGAAATTATGAAATAACTAAATTGGTCTTGCTCTTCTGTTCTGAATACGTCTTTCAACATTTTGACTTTTGCTAAAAAAGTGAACTTTCTTCGGGCTCACTCGTCTCACTTCTGACGCTCTCTTGAATCTCAGGTTTTGAATTTATGGAATACTCATGTATGTAGTTTTTGGGTGCCTGACGTGTGCAACTTTATCTGTCGTAAGTTTTCACCTACTGAAGACATCACGGGTTGATTGCCACTGTACCCATTGTTTCTCCACTGAGTAATTTCATGAATTGGTTCCATATGACATTCAGCCACTGATTACAGTAGGAAGAAAATTTGTTGCAATAAACATAATGATGAATTGTTTCCGATCCGTGCAAATAATTTTTTTGTTTGATAATTTGGACAATCGATGGTGATTCAGAGTTGCAATACTTGCACTGACGTGGTTCCTTTTCAGTTCTGATTTCTGTTCGGCATTTCGATGCCTCCTCCTCAAGCTGCAAATCTTTTAATGGAACGTACAAATCAGTCTATGCAGATATCACACTAAGATCTATTACTGAAATAACTGTCTTAAGCAAACATTAGTCAACGTATGAGTTTGATCAGTTTTGCGATGAATCATTTTTTAAAAATGAGTATATCAAACCGAAAAGAATGATCAAATATATTGAATTTGCTCAGTTGTAATGCTCTGTAATCTCGAATGAAACTTACGTAGACTTCAATTACACCATCTTTTCTACGCCCATTTTCATTTTATTGCTTTTCTGAGTTTAACCTTGTCATTTGGCTATTAACTGTTTTCATTTAATTGTGAGAAGCGTGCAGGAACTCATCTAATTTTTTTACGATTCAGTTGGTGCTCAAAGCAAAGGGAGCACAGACACATCTCAGATAAAATCAGTTTTAATTGAATGGTATCAACTCCTAATTCCTAATTCAACCGTTAAAAAGTGCTTTAGTGTACTGCCAGTTTATGTTTCAAGAAATTAGGAGCTGCGGTGCCGAGTTGCTGAGTACCAACCGAGTAATGCTTCACGGGATCAAAGGCAGCGTTAACAACTGGTTTTCTGTATCAAGTCTGGTTGGACATTTTTCTGGGAAACTTCCTTCGTTTGAGGTTTGGTTATAGGTTTTAAATATTGGTAATAAACATTGATTGGTAGATGGCAACCCGAAGCCCTACGAGGCTCATTTTCCAAGTTCTGCTATCAAGGGATGGTTTTCAATTCTACCTTTAGTTCCAACCCAAATCACCAATCCAAACAAAAAGAAGGCCTCAAGCCTGAAAATACAACGCCATCTTTCAAAATAAGAACTACTCCGGAACTCTTAGAAATGTTGAGGGGCTGTTAAATACTCAAAGTGGGGGAAAGGAGCAAATCCTCCTGGCGCATCTAATTATGTAAACAGCATTCCACAAACAAAACAAAAAGAGGGCACAAGACTGGAAACCCTGTTCCATCTTGTGTCTGCCCAATCCACGCCAATTACCAATCTTGTATTCGTTAGGTTCATTCCTGTACGCTAAGTTCTTTTTAATTTAAGAGAAAAATTTGAGTTTTCTTATATTCAGATTAGAAGACTTGCTTGGGATATGAGGTGCTTAAGATTTAGTAGTACTGTGAAAAGGGGAGAAAAGATAATGTATTCCTTCAATCTCTTTTTTTTTCAAATTTCAGGGTTGCTGATTTTGAGAGAAGTTTCCGGGGGTCCAAAAACTATTTAAAATTTTAAACAAAATACGTTGAAACTGTGGCGAAAACTTCAGCTACCTCTTGTTTTTGGGGTTGCTGATTAAAAGAAATACGTTTTCTGCTCCATGGGACAACGGCTTCACCTAAATACCCTTTTTTAAAGATTTTTTTTTTGAAATGGAGTTTTTTAAAAATAACTGGAAATGTATTGTCTAACATGGGAGATTATTGGAACGTCTTTTGCTGCACTCATAGCGGGAAATAGAAAAAATAAACTGTCTTTAAAAATCATTTGTGTAATTTGACTGGCTGGGAGAGAACAAAGAGCAATCACAGAAGAACTGTATTTTTTCCGTTTGTGCCCTAAGCTTTGTGGGTGCATATTATTTGTTTCCACTCGTTGAAGCTGACAAGAACACGCATGACAAATATCGAGAAGACATGTGTTGGATCTTCTATTGTGTTCACAAGAAAGACAGTAATTATTCAGTTTCCCATCACATATTCAGAAAACCTATGTAAATCTAGCGTGGGTATTGATGCTAGTAAACTTTTGCCCTTTTCAATGTGTCAGGAAATAGCAAATGGGCTATGCACACGAAGGGAGCTCAATGTCTTACCTCCAAACGTACCAAGACCAAGTACCTGAACAATATGAAAACGCACAAAGCCATCAATGGGAAAAAATTGCAGCTTTTGAACAATGTATCGAAAAAAGTATACGAAGTTGAGCTTGTAAAATTGAAAATTGTGCATCAAAAACCTGTAATATTTGGGTTTTTTGTTCTGCAATACGCTAAACTACCTATGTTGGAGCTTTATTACATTTTGTTGACAAATTTTGCGATATCGACGAGTTTGAGAAGTTTGAGGAGTCCTATATCTTTCCCGAACGAAGAGTTCTGGTTGAAGGTAATCGTAACAAACCTCTCAATTTTTAGATCTTTGATAAGTAGTTTTTCTTTTTGCTATTCTCTAATATGCGATAATTTTTTTATTATTTTGACTTTGTAATATTTTATAACGATATTGTATAATTTTATTTATTTTATCTGCAAATGATTTTGTAGTTTGATGTGTTTAAATTATACCGTTTGAGAGATCTGCAAGCGTTATTCATTGTTGTAGTACTCATATTGCTTGAAGATCTAATTGTAAAATCTTTTTTTCATAGTTACAATTAGAGGGAAAGGTTGTGAAGATTGGAAATTTCGAATGCGTACCTCCCCATCCCCCTTACACACATCATATATTGTGACATTAGAGTGTCCTCTACAGAATAACGACTTTTCATCACAAGAGTTGGTTTTCAATTCTAATTTAAATTCCCGTTTCAATATTTTTCCCGTTCCATTGATTGTGAACAAGATTCTTTCTCTTGCCCCTAACTTTTCATTAAAATAAAAGTATCATCAAAAAGATAACAGCATTATACAACGACGCCATCTTTTAAAATAAATCTATACCGGAAATCTTCTTGGAAATGTTGAGGGGCTGATAATTACTCAAAGTTGGGGAAAGGAGGAATTCCTTCTGGCGCACCTAATTAAGTAGACAGCATTCCACAACCCAAACAAAAAGAGGGCACAAGACTGGAAACCCTGTTATATTTTGTGTCTACCCCAATTCACGTACATTACTTATTTGGTACTCTTTAGCTTTATTCATTTAAGCTGTTTTTTTGCTTTACTTGAAAATTGTAAATTATCAAATCTGGTGGGACCTTTTTCTGGCAAACTTTTTTTGTTTTGGGTTTGTTTATAGGTGTTAAAAATTGGTAGTAAAAATGGATTGATAGATGGCAACCCGAAGCCCTGCAGGGCTCATTTTCCAAGTTTTGCTATCAAGAGATGGTTTTCATTTCTACTTTCAATTCTTGTCTCAACATGTTAACATTGATTGAAAACATTTTTTTTTCGCCTGCCCTTAACTTTTCTGCACTGAAAATTAATCACCAAAAAGATAGCAGCATTATATAACGAGGCCATCATTTACAATAATAAATATACGGGAATTCTTCTCAAAATTGTTGAGGGGCTGTAAATGGTGCTCAAAGTTGACGAAATTAGCACTTTGAACTGGCGGACCTATATAAGTAAACACACTATTCCTCAAACCAAACAAAACGAGGAACTCAAGCCTGAAAATACAACGACGACATCTTTCAAAATAAGAACTATTCCGGATTTCTTCTTAGAAATGTTGAGGGGCTGTTAATTACTCAAAGTTGGGGAAAGGAGCAATTCCTGCTGGCGCATTTTTATTATGTAAACAGCATTCCACAACCCAAACAAAAAGAGGGCACAAGACCGGAAAACCTGTTCCATCTTATGTCTGTCCAATCCAAGGTGATTAACAATTTGGTATGCGTTAGGTTCTGTTTCATGTCCGCTGGTTTTGTTGCACTTTAATAGAAAAATTTGAGTTTCTCTTATATTCAGATTAGAAGACTTGCTTGGGATATGAGGTGCTCAAGATTTAGTAGTACTGTGAAAAGGGGAGAAAAGATAATGTATTCCTTCAATCTCTTTTTTTTTTCAAATTTCAGGGTTGCTGATTTTGAGAGAAGTTTATGGGGGTCCAAAAATTATTTAAAATATTAATCAAAACACGTTAGAACTGTGGCGAAAACTTCAGCTACCTCTTGTTTTTGAGGTCGCTGAATTGAAGAATTACGTTTTCTGCTCTATGGGTTAACGGCTTCACCTAAATACCCTCTTTTACGAAGGGAGCTCAATGTCTTACCTCCAAACGTACCAAGACCAAGTACCTGAACAATATGAAAACGCACAAAGCCATCAATGGGAAAAAATTGCAGCTTTTGAACAATGTATCGAAAAAAGTATACGAAGTTGAGCTTGTAAAATTGAAAATTGTGCATCAAAAACATGTAATATTTGGGTTTTTTGTTCTGCAATACGCTAAACTACCTATGTTGGAGCTTTATTACATTTTGTTGACAAATTTTGCGATATCGACGAGTTTGAGAAGTTTGAGGAGTCCTATATCTTTCCCGAACGAAGAGTTCTGGTTGAAGGTAATCGTAACAAACCTCTCAATTTTTAGATCTTTGATAAGTAGTTTTTCTTTTTGCTATTCTCTAATATGCGATAATTTTTTTATTATTTTGACTTTGTAATATTTTATAACGATATTGTATAATTTTATTTATTTTATCTGCAAATGATTTTGTAGTTTGATGTGTTTAAATTATACCGTTTGAGAGATCTGCAAGCGTTATTCATTGTTGTAGTACTCATATTGCTTGAAGATCTAATTGTAAAATCTTTTTTTCATAGTTACAATTAGAGGGAAAGGTTGTGAAGATTGGAAATTTCGAATGCGTACCTCCCCATCCCCCTTACACACATCATATATTGTGACATTAGAGTGTCCTCTACAGAATAACGACTTTTCATCACAAGAGTTGGTTTTCAATTCTAATTTAAATTCCCGTTTCAATATTTTTCCCGTTCCATTGATTGTGAACAAGATTCTTTCTCTTGCCCCTAACTTTTCATTAAAATAAAAGTATCATCAAAAAGATAACAGCATTATACAACGACGCCATCTTTTAAAATAAATCTATACCGGAAATCTTCTTGGAAATGTTGAGGGGCTGATAATTACTCAAAGTTGGGGAAAGGAGGAATTCCTTCTGGCGCACCTAATTAAGTAGACAGCATTCCACAACCCAAACAAAAAGAGGGCACAAGACTGGAAACCCTGTTATATTTTGTGTCTACCCCAATTCACGTACATTACTTATTTGGTACTCTTTAGCTTTATTCATTTAAGCTGTTTTTTTGCTTTACTTGAAAATTGTAAATTATCAAATCTGGTGGGACCTTTTTCTGGCAAACTTTTTTTGTTTTGGGTTTGTTTATAGGTGTTAAAAATTGGTAGTAAAAATGGATTGATAGATGGCAACCCGAAGCCCTGCAGGGCTCATTTTCCAAGTTTTGCTATCAAGAGATGGTTTTCATTTCTACTTTCAATTCTTGTCTCAACATGTTAACATTGATTGAAAACATTTTTTTTTTCGCCTGCCCTTAACTTTTCTGCACTGAAAATTAATCACCAAAAAGATAGCAGCATTATATAACGAGGCCATCATTTACAATAATAAATATACGGGAATTCTTCTCAAAATTGTTGAGGGGCTGTAAATGGTGCTCAAAGTTGACGAAATTAGCACTTTGAACTGGCGGACCTATATAAGTAAACACACTATTCCTCAAACCAAACAAAACGAGGAACTCAAGCCTGAAAATACAACGACGACATCTTTCAAAATAAGAACTATTCCGGATTTCTTCTTAGAAATGTTGAGGGGCTGTTAATTACTCAAAGTTGGGGAAAGGAGCAATTCCTACTGGCGCATATTTATTATGTAAACAGCATTCCACAACCCAAACAAAAAGAGGGCACAAGACCGGAAAACCTGTTCCATCTTATGTCTGTCCAATCCAAGGTGATTAACAATTTGGTATGCGTTAGGTTCTGTTTCATGTCCGCTGGTTTTGTTGCACTTTAATAGAAAAATTTGAGTTTCTCTTATATTCAGATTAGAAGACTTGCTTGGGATATGAGGTGCTCAAGATTTAGTAGTACTGTGAAAAGGGGAGAAAAGATAATGTATTCCTTCAATCTCTTTTTTTTTCAAATTTCAGGGTTGCTGATTTTGAGAGAAGTTTATGGGGGTCCAAAAATTATTTAAAATATTAATCAAAACACGTTAGAACTGTGGCGAAAACTTCAGCTACCTCTTGTTTTTGAGGTCGCTGAATTGAAGAATTACGTTTTCTGCTCTATGGGTTAACGGCTTCACCTAAATACCCTCTTTTAAAGATTTATCTTTTGAAAGGGAGTTTTTTTGAAAATAACTGGAAATTTATTGTCTATCATGAGAGAATATTGGAATGTCTTTTGTTGCACTGCATAGGGGGAAATAAAAATTATAAACTGTTCAGAAAAATCAATTGTGTATATTAACTGGCTGGGAGAGAACAGGTAGTAATCACAGAAAAACTGTATGATTTCCGTTTGTACCCTCAAATTTGTGGGTGCATATTATTTTTTTCCTTTCGTTGAAGCTGACAAGGACATGCATGACAAATATTGAGACGACATGACTGTTGGAACTTCTACTGTGTTCACAAGAAAGACAGTACTTGTTCAGATTCCCATCACGAACTCAGAAGACATATGTAAATCTGGCGTGGGTATTGATGCTAGTCAACTCTTTCCTTTTTCAATGTGTCAAGAAATGGCAACTGGGCTTTGCACACGAAGGGAGCTTGACACAGATTCTCAAAATTTCAAAGCCTGACCAAAGAGATCGGGTATTTTGATAACATGGTCATGTTTTACCTCCAAACATACCAAGACCAAGTACCTGAACAACATAAAGACGCAGAAAGCCATCAATGGGAAAAGTTTCCAGCTTTTGAACATTGTATAGAAAAAATTATACAAAGTTGAGCTTCCAAAATTGAAAATTGTGCATCAAAAACCTGTAAAATTTGAGGTTTTTTTGTGCTTCAATACGCTGAAACACCTATGTTGGAGCTCTATTACAACTTTTTTGACAATTTTTGCGGTTCCGACGAGTTTGAGGAGTTAGATATGGATAGTGATTCTCTGTATTTGACGCCACTGCATGAAACTTTGTGAGATTGTATTACACCTGTTAAAAAGGAAGAATGGGAAACTCTGAAGGAGGTGACGATAAATGTGATGATTCCATCAGAGAAGACGCCTAACAAAATTGAGTTAATGAATAGAGTTTTAGAGAGATTAGAGTTTTAAATCATCTTGTCGGTAAGTATGAGCAGACAAAGAAAGAGCTGTCCTATTTCTTTCCCGAAAGAAGAGTTCTGGCTGATGGTAATCATAACAAACCTCTCAATTTTTAGATCTTTTATAAGTAGTTTTTCTTTTTGTTATTCTCTAATATGCGATATTTTTTATTATTTTGACTTGGTAATATTTTATAACCATATTTTATAAATTTATGTATTTTACCTGCAAATGATTTTGTATATTGATTTGTTTAAATTATACCGTGTGATAGATCTGCAAGCGTTATTAATTGTTGTAGTACACATATTGCACGAAGATCTAATTGTAAAATGTTTTTTTTCATAGTTACAATTAGAGGGAAAGTTTTTGACGATTGGAAATTTCGAGTGCGTACCTCCCCTCCCCCCCTCCCCCACACCCACCTTTTATTGTGACATCTGAGTGCGTCTACAGTATAACGACTTTTCATCACAAGAGTTTGTTTTCAATTCTAATTTCCGTCCTATTTTCAATATTTTGACATTGATTGTGACCAATTTTCTTGCTCTTGCCCCCAACTTTTCATTACAGAAAACGTGTCATCAGATAGATAGCAGCATTATACAACGACGCCATCTTTTAAAATAAGAACTATTCCGGAATTCTTCTTAGAAATGTTGAGGGGCTGTTAATTACTCAAAGTTGGAGGAAGGAGTAATTCCTCCTGGCGCACCTAATTAAGTAACCAGCTTTCCACAACTCAAACAAAAAGAGAGCACAAGACTGGAAACCCTGTTCCATCCTGTGTCTGCCCCCATTCACGGCCATTACTTATTTGGTACTCTTTAGGTTCATTCATTTACGCTGTTTTTTGTTTAATTTTCTTGAAAATTGTGAGTTATCAAGTCTGGTTGGACCTTTTTCTTGAAAACTTTTTTTGTTTGGGGTTTGGTGATAGGTGTTATATCTGGTAATAAACATAGATTGGTAGATGGCAACCCGAAACCCTGCGAGGCTCATTTTCTAAGTTCTGCTATCAAGAGATGGTTTTCAATTCTACTTTAGTTTTTATCTCAACATATTAATATTGATTGTGAACAATTTCTTTTTCTCCTGCCCCTAACTTTTCTGCACGGAAAACATATCGTCAAAATATAACAGCATTTTATTACGAGGCCATCTTTTACAATTATAAATATACGGGAATTCTTCTCAAAAATGTTGAGGGGCGGTTAATGGCGCTCAAAGTTGCCGAAATTAGCATTTCCACATGGCGGACCTAATTAAGTAAACACCATTCCTCATCCCAAACAAAAACAGGAACTCAAGCCTGAAAATACAACGACGCCATCTTTTAAAACAAGAATTATTCGGAATACTTCTTAGAATTGTTGAGGGGCTGATAATTGCTCAAAGTTGGGGAAAGGAGCAACTCCTCCTGGTGCACCTAATTATGTAAACAGCATTCCAAAACACAAACAAAGAGAGGGCACAAGAGTGGAAACCTGTTCCATCTTGTGTCTGCCCAATCCACGGAGATTACCAATTTTGTATTCGTTAGGTTCATACGCTGGATTTTTTTTACATTAATAGAAAAATTTGAGTTTTTTACATTTAGATTAGGAGATTTGCTGGGGTTATGAGGTGCTTAAGATTTAGTAATATTATGAAAAGGGGAGAAAAGATAATGTATACCTTCAATCTAGTTTTTGTATTCAATTTCAGGGTTGCTAATTTTGAGAGAATTTTCTGGGGGTCCAAAAATTATTTAAAATATTTAACAAAATACTTTAAAACTGTGGCGAATATTTCAGCTACCTCTTGTTTTCGAGGTCGCTGATATAAAGAGCTACATTTTCTGCTCCATGGGACAACGGCTTCACCTATATAACCTTTCTAAAAGTTTTTTCTTGAAATGGAGTTTGTTTGAAAATAACTGGAAATGTATTGTCTTCATGGGAGATTATTGGAACGTCTTTTTTTGCGCTGCAGAGGTGGAAATATTAATTATAAACTGTCTTGAAAAATCATTAACTGTGTATATTCATCATTATCTGTGTAAAATTATTAAGTGTATATTAACTGGCTGAGAGAGAACAAGTAACAATCACAGAAAAACTGTATCTTTTCCGTCTGTGCCCTCAGCTTTGCGGTTGCATATTATTTTTTCCATTCGTTGAAGGTGACAAGGATATGCATGACAAATATTGAGAAGACATGACTGTTGGAACTTCTATTGTGTTCACATGAAAGACAGTTCTTGTTCAGACACCCATCACGAAATCAGAAAACACATGTAATTCTATCGTGGGTATTGATGCTAGTCAACTCTTTCCTTTTTCAATGTGTCACGAAATGGCAACTTGGCTTTGCACGCAAAGGGAGCTCGACACAGATTCTCAAAATTTCAAAGCTTGAACGAACAGATTGGGGAATTTTGATAACATGGTCATGTCTTACCTCCAAACCTACCAAGACCAGGTACCTGAACAACATGAAGTCGCACAAAGCCATCAATGGGAAAAGGTTCCAGCTTTTGAACAATCTATCGAAAAAAGTATACGAAGTTGAGCTTGCAAAATTAAAAATTGTGCATCAAAAACCTGTAATAGTTGTGTTTTTTGTTCTCTAATACTCTAAACTGCATATGTTGGACCTCTATTACATTTTTCTGACAAATTTTGCGATTTCGACGAGTTTGAGTAGTTAGATATGGATACTGATTTTCTGTATTTGACGCCAGTGCACGAGAATTTGTAAGATTGTATTATACGTTTTAAAATAGAAGAATGGAAAGCTTTGAAGGAGGAGGAATGTGATGATTTCTTCTGGAAGACGCCTAAAAAGATTGAGTTATTGAGGAAATTAATAAACTTACGTCTAAAAATAGAGAGATTATAGAGTTTTAAATCATTGTGTCGGTACGTATGAGCAGACAAAGAAAGGGCTGTCCTATTTCTTTCCCGAACGAAGAGTTCTGACCGATGGTAATCGTAACAAACCTCTCAATTTTTAGATTTTGATAAGTAGTTTCTTTTTGATATAATCTAATATGCCATATTTTTATTATTTTGACTATATAAAATTTTATAACCAAATGTTTTATGATTTTATTTATTTCATCTGCAAATGATTTCGTAGTTTGATGTGTTTAATTTATACCGTGTGAGAGATCTGCAAGCGTTATTCATTGTTGTAGTACTCATATTGCTTGAAGATCTAATTGTAAAATCCTTTTTTTTAGAGTTACTATTAGAGGGAAATTTCGTGAAGATTGTAAATTTTGAATGCGTACCTCCCAACCACAAACACACACACCTTATATTTTGATATCAGAGTGTCGTCTACGACTTTTAATAACAAGAGTTGGTTTTCAATTAAATTTCAGTTCTCAATTCAATATGTTGAAATTGATTGTGATCAATTTTCTTTCTCTTGCGCCCAACATTTCATTACAGAAAAAGTATCATCAAAAAGATTACAGCATTATACAACAAAGCCATCTTTTAAAATAAGAATTATTCCGGAATTCTTCTTAGAAATGTTGAGGGGCTGTTAATTACTCAAAGTTGGGGAAAGGAGCAGTTCATTTACGCTGTTTTTTTTACTTTACTTGAAAATTGTGAGTTTTCTCGGAGATTTTCTGCTAGCGCCCACCCCCCGCTTAGTTAGGCACCCCCCGTTTATAAATGTGTAAACATATTGTTAAAGCTAAGTAATCTTATACGTGAACATATATGAGCAATATGCATATACTAAAAGTTAGCAGAGCTATGGTTTGAAAGTATTACGTATTCAACCAAAATTTGTTGCATATAACGTAAGCATCAATAAAAATTTCTGTATTAGATCATTTTTGGTGTTATCGGCTACAATAAGGGCTTGATTTTTTAAAACTTCTATGGGAAACTTTTCTAAAACTGCCTTCAATCTACCTAGACACCTTGTGCAGAAAAAGGTAGAAAAAAGGACACACTGAAATTGAAATTATACAAGAGGTATGTGGATGACATAGTGTGCACGGTAAAAGGAAACCCTCTAGGTTACCTTGAGTATGCAAATTCTCTTCAAAAGAACTTACAATTCACTCTTGAGACACCAAACGGAAGTGGAGACCTGGCATTCCTGGATCTAAACATAAACCTAAACGAAGATAGAAAAATCAGCTGTCATTGGTATCAAAAATCAACTGATACCGGCATAATCCTAACTTTCCGTAGCTGTGCACCGTTACAACATAAAAGAAATGTGATTCAAGGGACTGTGCATAGGATTTTTAACGCGACCAGTGACTGGCAATCCTTTGATGAAGCTCTTAAGAAAAATCAGAGATCTGGACTGAAAATCAATACCCATCGGAGTTGTCCTCCAGTATTGTTAATGAGACGTTGGATAAATTAGTCACGAAGGAAAAGGTCACAGCAAAACCACCCCAAAGTGAACAACATCTTAAAAAAGATAAAAGTCTTAACAATAGGGAGCCTAAACATCGGTTTTTATTTCAATACAGAGGAAATGTCACGCAAAATTTTGCAAGTAGACTGAAAAAATTGTGATATATTCAAATCATTTTCACAACAAGAAAGCTAAGTACTTGCCTGCCGACCCTGAAATCACCTTTTTATAAGAATCTTAAATACCCTGTGGTATATAAAATTACATGTAATGGATGCAGTTCCATCTATTTTGGCCAAACCAGCCGACATGTTACCACTAGAATTTCAGAGCATCAAAAGAAGGATTTTGTGAGTGTCACACGTATATAAAAAAGGGGTTCTAAAAATGTTGGGGTTTCAAGGTCAAAGATTTAGTTGGAATTTTTATTTATTTCCTGATTAATGACTGACACAATCTTGATAGGTGTCGACAAATTGAAATAGACAAAGCTCGGTCTTCGAGAAATATTAACAATTGTAACATATCAGTATTTACTTGGTTAATTTACCACGGTGATAGAACCGATATTGGGTACGGACAAAACTTAGGATAAAAATGATTCATTGAACACCAAACCTACCTTCAGAGTTAATCACTCTATTAGATCTTCATTTATTTGAAACCATTCTCTTCTGCTTTCATCTACTTATTAATCAAACTTCAATCTTTGTATTTTGAAAAAATACCACGCTCAATTACTAAAGATTATAAATATTGGGCGGCTGCTATAGTGGCGACAGAGATTAAAAGTAAATAGAAAACGACCACCCAATAATATTGAGCGTTGTACTAATTTTCAAGAGAAATCTTTTTTTTGTTTGAAAACAACTTTTAAACTCGAGTTCGACGTCTTAACATCACGAACCGGAAGAGGACTTGTAGACTGCTGCCGGGATTCGACAAGAACAACTGCCATCATCGAGCTTTCAAGTGAGTACTCCCTAAAAATTCGAATAGCATAAATCATGGCGTGCATGTTTTTTGATAAAAAAAATAGCGTTCAGAAACATCAGTATTTTAATTTCACTTACTTTGAATTAAACTCGAGCATTAAACCTCGAGTTTTTTTTGCATTTATATTGAAGAGGGAATTAGAGTGTCAATAATATTTAAAGCTGTTAAATAGAGTGTCGGAAAAATAGTTCGAGTTTCGAACAGAATTAGTGAAAGATCTTGATTAACAACAGCTTTTATATAAAATAAGGATGGCGCGGCACTCCTCAAAAACGCTGTTACCGGAACCGATTACTGGATCTAAAGATTTTGAAAGTTATGTTACACACTTTGAGCTGTTGTCACAACTTCAAAAGTGGCAAAGAAAAGAAACAGTAAACGCCGCCGAGACCGAAATTTGTGAACGGCTGCATTATTTCGCGTTAAGGTTAGAAAAGTAGGCTATTGATTTCTATCGTACATTTTCGGAGGACACTAGAAAGAGTTATGAAGAGACCGTAAAGGCTTTCAGACAACATAATAATGAGAAACCAGTAGGGGAGGCTAGCTAGGAGGGTCCAGATTTTTTCGGTGATTTGCAAACATTAGCTTTGAAAGCGTACCCCCAAGAGTCCACAGAGATAAGAGAACATCTCATTTTGAGGGGATTCCTTGAAGGCATAGAAAATAGTCAGGTGCAACTCGACTTGAGAAAGAACTTAGGTGACGCGAATATGACTTTAGACAGAGCTTCATAGAGAGAGAGCTCTACATATAGAAGCAGTTACGAGAATTGAGGAGGAGGACAATGAGCAGCGTGTTTTTGCCATCTAGTCAAAGGAAAATTCACAGTTACTTAATTCGATTAATGACTTACAACATTGCAAACTAATAAACCTAATAGGCAAGAGGATCAAATGTTTTCAACGCAAGGTATTCAAAAGTGTTTCTGCCCGGTAGTGAGCGAAGTTCAAGAGAAAACGGAGATAGAAATAGAAGTACTAATAGCTATAACAGAAGCAGCGCTGAGCATAGACGAAACAATTACGAAAGTAGAGCGCGTTCGCCAACACCGAGAGGTGAGAGCAGAAGCCGAGAAGGATCGCACGAGAGTTGTGCCGACCAGTCAAAGGCAGCGGTGAGTTTCGAAAAAGTAAAATGTCGCCGTTGCGGTAAGCGAAACCATGCATCTAGGGAATGCAAAAATTGCTGCGAATGTGGGAGCCCAAATCACTTCAAACAAAATTGTCCGTATTTTAACGAGAACTAGCTGGAAATGGCAGGGCTTCATTTTCAGCTGGCTATGTAAAAACCTTGCGTGGCGGAAACAGCCCAGTTGAATCGTTGTTTGCAAAAATAATGATAAAAGACAAATTGATAATAGCCTTAATTGATAGTGTAAGTAGTGTTAATATTATAAGCGACACACTCTACAAGCAATTGGGGGAATCGAGCCAGTTCAGAATGTGCAATAAAAAAATAATAGCTGCCAACAACGGGAAAATGCCTGTAATGGTGTCAGCAGATATTCAAGTTCAACTTCAGAACTTTACATGTGAAATAACAGTTGAATTTCTAGTGACCAGAATTGAGATACCACCCTGTTTATTAGGCATGGAATTCTTATACAATTTTAACTGTATTTTAAGCCCCAGAAAAAACGATCTGTTCTGCGGAAAAATTGAGAAAACTTGTTGTCCCCATCACAACGAAGTAACAGAAACTTGTTTTTAATTGCGACAGAGGATCACGATTTACCTTATCGCTGAGAAGTTTTCATTAAATGTAGTATTTTTGATGAAGAAGGTAACAAAGCACAACAAACTGAAATTATAGTCGAACCCCTAAAGGAGTTTGAGGACAAATCACATTTATTAATAGCGAGATCGCTAAATGATATGGTTGATGTAGTATGGGTTCGAGTTCTGAACCCTACAGTAGAACAAAAGAAAGTTTACTAAAATGCGAGAATCGCATTTGCGGAAAACACTGAAAAGATTTCAAGAATACAGCAAAACAACCCTGACAATAATGCAAAATCAGGAGATGAATTTGACTTCAAGAAGCATGTTAACACAAGTCTAATGAATTTAACCTGTGATGAAATGGCAAAAGTGAGATCACTTTGCACAAAATTTGAAACAATATTTTCGCGAAACTCAAACGATATGGGATTTTGCGATCAAATTCATCACAAAATTAAATTGAAAAAAGATGCGGCGCCATTCAGACGTACGTACATATGGTAGCATGAGCTTTGAGAAACGAAAAACCATGAAAAAATTTGTTGAAGACTTGGAACCAGATGACTTATTTGAACCGACACAATCTGATTGGGCAGCACCATCATTACTGGTACCAAAAAAGACGGAACCTACCGCTTAGTTGTAGACTACCGTGGTCTAAACAAACAAATAGAGAAAACATGCTGGCCTTTACCACGAATTAATGGTGTTATTGATTCACTGGAGGGAAACATGTACTTCTCAAACATTGATCTTCTGTCGGGATACTTTCAAATGGCGCTGGAAGAAGAGAGTCAAAAAGTAACAGCTTTTATAACACCTTCGGACCTATATAAATGGAAAAGGCTCCCTATGGGACTAGCTTCTGCACCAGGAGCTTTTCAAAACCAAATTGAATTAGTTTTTGCAGGCCTCTCATACGAAGTAGCTTTAGTTTATCTAGACGACGTTATCGTTTTCGGGATAAATTTCGAAATAACATCTTGAACGGTTAGAGCTGGTTTTCCAACGTTTATTGGAGAATGGATTAAAGATTAAAGAATCAAACTGCAATTTCTTCCAAAAGCGCGTCAGATTTTTAGGACATATTATATCTGAGAGTGGTGTCGAGGTCGACCCAGAGAAAGTAAGGGCGGTAGAAAGAATGAAAGAACCATCATCCCTAAAAGACGTCAGGGTTTTCATGGGCCTTGTGGGCTATTATCAAAAATTTATTCCGGGTTTCGGAAAAACAGCAGAACCTCTTTACACGTTACTAAATAAATCAAATAAACTTGAATGGAGTACAGAGTTCACAAGTGCGGTAGCAGAGTTGAAGCCCCAGTTTTAGGACATCCAATTGATAGGGATCCATATACATTAACTACCGATGCATCGTTGACAGGCATCGGCGCAGTTCTTACACAAAAACAAGGAACTGAGGATAGAGTTATTGCATATGCTGGCGAAACTTTGAGTAAAAGTCAGCGAAACTACTCAGCAACTAAGCGGGAATTATTCGCAATAGTTCATTTCACCCATTATTTTAAAAACTATTTACTTGGTCAGCATTTTTTAATGATAACTGACCACAGGGCTCTCTTGTGGATCTATAGTTTTAAAGAACCAGACGGTATGGTCGCAAGATGGATAGAGAAACTTGGGCAATTTAATTTTGACATCAAGCATAGAGCAGGGAAGAAAATCCCAAACGCTGACTGTCTTTCGCGCATAAACCCAGAAGATGAGGAACAAACAGCTTTTGTTAACGGTATTGCGCTAGACGTAGATCAAGACGATACCGACCATAGTAGTCGAGGTTGGCAGTTACACAAACTACAGAGAGTAAAACTCCGAGATTCGCATCAAAGTGACAATATACTCAAAGAAGTATATTCGTGGATCATAAACAAAAAAAGACCAGAACCACGGCAAATGAGAAACGGAGCTTCGAAGGAGTTATGGAAATACTGGGTTCCGTATAAAAATCTTTGTCTCGTAGGAAGAATTTTGTATCGAAAACACCAAACAGAACCTAACTTTGAAACTGTTTACCAAATGCTGGTACCCTGGGGTAGAATGTCCAACGTTCTTGAGTTGTTGCATGATTCGCCTAGCGCAGGACACTTTGGTATAGAGAAGACGTACAAAAGGCTTCCGAAAGGTTTTATTGGCCCTGCATGAGAAGGGACGTAAGAAATTGGATAGGAAGCTGTGACGCGTGCCTAAAAAGGAAATGCACTAAACAGAAAAATCGACATTCACTCACAAAATGGAAACCTAGTCATCCATTTTGGCAAGTTTCTTTCAATATCATGGGTCCAATTCCGGAGTCCCAAGGAAAAAAATACAATTTGCTTATCGATGATCAATTTAGTAAGCTGTTGCATGATTCGCCTAGCGCAGGACACTTTGGTATAGAGAAAACGTACAAAAGGCTTGCGAAAGGTTTTATTGGCCCTGCATGAGAAGGGACGTAAGAAATTGGATAGAAAGCTCTGACGCGTGCCTAAAAAGGAAAGGCACTAAACAGAAAAATCGACATTCACTCACATAATGGAAACCTAGTCATCCATTTTGGCAAGTTTCTCTCGATATCATGGGTCCAATTCCGGAGTCCCAAGGAAAAAAATACATTATGCTTATCAGTGATCAATTCAGTAAGTGGTACGAAGCCGTAGCGTTACACAATCAAGAGGCAAAAACTGTGGCAAAAGCGTTTGTTGAACACTGAATAGTGAGATTCGGCTGTCCAGTCAATCTACACATTGACCAAGGGTCAAACTTTATGTCTAAATTGTATCGTAATCTTTGCAGTGAAATAGGAATTCAGAGGACATCAACAACATCCTATCACCCACAAGGGAACGCGATGATATAACGAACAAATCGAACAATAGAGGAATGCCTCTCCAAATATATAGGACAACACCAACACGAGTGGACAAATTTTCTACATTTAGCGATGATGGTTTATCGATCATCAATCCATTGTGAAACAAAATATAGCCCAGCGCATGTGGTAATGGGTTTTACAATATCACTGCCTATAGACTGCATCTACAGCACACCACAAACTGCAATAAATGCAAAACCAAGTGACTATGTTTACTCAACGAAATAAAAACTACAGAAAACGCATCTGCTGATGCGAGAAAGTAAGGATGTCGAACCAGAACAAAAGAAGACCTATTACGATCGCAGAAAGTATGGACTGAACTATAAGATAGGAGAAGAAGTGTTAGTTTTCAACCCAACGGTAAAAAAGAGAGAAACACGGAAATTTACTTCTTTTAGAGGACCATACACAATTGTTGAAATCATAAACGATTTGAATTTCAGGGTGGAAGATAAAAAGACGAAGAAAGCTATTAAGGTCCATTATGACCCACTAAAAAATTTAAAACGGGAGAAAAACCATTTAAGCTTGAGCCTCAGGCAAAACAAAAAACAACAGTTAAGGAGGAGAAAAACATTTCTTTGGACAGCTCAGAGAACGATGATATAATAGAAATAGAATCATCCACAGACAGTGAAAGTAATCTGAACTCAGAAAATCAATCTGAAGCTGAGAATGTAAACAATTCACTAACTCTTACAAATGACACGGTTGAAAATTAAACTAAAAAGTCAGAACAAGAAACCCTTAAAGGGCAAGAGAAGGCAAACAAAGTTGCCAAAGGAAGAGGTGAATCTTCCTCAGAACCTAAGGAGAAAGCTGGAAGGAAATCAGCACAAACAGAAATTCTAAAAGCGGAAGAAAAGCCACCGGAAGGTAGTAGTAAAACAAAAAGTACTGAGGAAAAGTTTAATAGTGAACCAAAGGTACCAAAAATGGCTACAACATTCAGCAGCCGATTAAAACTGGTACCTTAGAAACTAAAGAATTACTTTATTGAGCAAGATGATGAGTATTTTAGCAGTGAGGACGCTGATGATGTTTTTGTTTCAGTAAAATTCAGAAAGAAATAATTGAATCTAAAAGAAATGCGAGATCATCCGGAGCATCGTGTAATGAAGTATCACTATGTTTTTGTCTGGCAATGATAGCCATTTTTGCTTCTCCTTCACTTTTTATTAAATTATATGGCTATTATTTTGACAATATCGTATCAACAAAGATATATTCTCTGTATCACAGTACAAACTGTGATAACAAAATTCGAGTATCGAAAACAATAGAAGAAGGTAGTTTGATATATGCTGAGGTTCAGTCCGAGATAAAATTAAGACTTTGCTTGTATGCAGCGGCATATACTGTGTCTGCACTTAAAAAGAGCAATGTATATGACGATGTTGTCTTTATTACTAAAAACTCAAGACTCCTAAAATCCATAAATCCATTAAATGAGGGAACCTGTAGAAGCATTTGGCAAAACAAAAACTTTGCTTTGCCAGGTTTTGGAGACAAAACCTTTAACGTCAACAATTCAGTAACGGAAAAGATTTTACAACGAGCAAGTGAAACTAATTATGTTGAGGAGCATAGCCAGAGCTTCATGAAAAACAAAATCGTGAAGGTGCTATATATGCTGAGCCTCTAGAGTTGGTTTCACCTACAGGAGTAAAACTTATTGGAAATGTGATGATCATTGCAAAACTTTACATCGGAACAATTTGGGGAAAGCTGATACAAAGAAACCTCTTAAGCTTTAAGGATCGCCTAGGTTTTCCAAAAAGTGTTTTCATCAAAACCACACATTTTGAAGATGACTTAGTAAATTATTTTTTTGAAAATCAAGACAACCAAACTTGTCAAACTATTAAACACTTTAACAAGGAGGAACCTGCAAAAGTTTTTGGTAACAACAAGACCACATTTATCAGCGGAAACTTTTACACAAAAACAAATATGAAAATTTTGCATTGGAAATTTTAGAGCAAAAAGCAATTTTGTGTGGAGAACAGGTAAAAGTAACCGGAGTGCCAGGTGTTTTTTACCCCGGGAAAACTTCAGAACCCACACTTTTTAATCTAAAAATAACCATGGAAATGTTTCTGTCAAGCATTATCGACAGCTTTAACTTCAAAATATTTGAAGAGAGGGAATTTTTTCATGAAAATAAGAACGCTGCAATGTCAAATTCAACGACTGAGAATTCAAACTATGATCGAAACATCAAGAAACGTTGTGAGCTCTTCAGTAACACTCTTTGAGCCAGGAACTCACGTTGAAAGAGCAGGATCTATTTGTATGTCCATAAATGTGCAAAGATGGTAGCAACAATAACTAAGCTTACCTTTTGTACAGAGGAAGTTCCAGTGTTAATAAAAGGACAAAATATTTCTTCTATTAGGTATTTGGAACCCCTCACTAAAAATTTGTATCGTAATTGTATAATCGCTGCATGCAACCCGCCGTACCCAAATGTCGCCACATTAGAAGACAGCAGTTTTCAACAATATGGAGAAACACTGAAGAAATTCGATCATGAAATATATCAATGGCCGATGAATAATGACTTGATTTCTAGTGTACAAATCTACATCGTAGCCTTTTTTCCACATCAGATTTAAAAAAGAGTCAAATTTCTCGAACAATTCGTCACAATAGTAAAGGAATTATCAGTCGAGAAGCGTTCCAAGACTCGGATGGAAAATACAATCATGACAATTTTGTACATTGGAACAACCAGTTTCAACAAAAAATTTTTTTAGCAAAGGAAATAACGAATTTTCGTAACTTAAAAACTGAAAGCTTATACGTTGGGTTAAAAACTAAGGACATTGCTGTGTCAGTCTTAACAGTCTACCTCATATTCCAATTTGTGAAAAGTTTTCCTAAATTATTCATCTATTTAGGATTAGTCATTAATGGAGCATCCCGGCAACAACTGTTGCGGAATCTCGACCCTGTGACGGAAACACGTATGTATAATCAACTACTCAAATTAACTAATGAGCGCCGAGAACAAAAGAAAATGATTGAAGAGAAAGAGTCCTTGAAAGAGTAAGTTGTGTAGAAAAAAATGAAGATGAGTTGACTTGAGTTCAAGACCGAAAAAATTGAAAATGAGTTGTCTTGAGTTCAAGACCAAAAAAATGAAAATGAGTTGTCTTGAGTTCAAGACCAAAAAAATGAAAATGAGTTGTCTTGAGTTCAAGCCCAAAAAATGAAGGAAAAATTACTAAAGATAATAAATATTGCGCAAGGGCGGCTGCTATAATTCGCCTGTTGGACAACACCTTGTTGAATGTTGTGGTACAACGCATAACGTAAAATGGGCGATTCTTGATGCATGTCGCGGGGTTGAAAATCTAATGACGATAGAAGCGCTCTACATCAAAAAGCTGAAACCGCAATTAAATACGCGCGATGAGTATCGGGGGCGGGAATTGACATTGAAGTACTAGTTCAAATACAAAATTTTGACTTTTGAAGTTCAAAAAATATTCTGGTACATGTTAATTCGAAATTTTGTCAACCCCAAAAAGTAAAAAAAACAAGATAGGAATGAAAGTAAATTCCCTTTTCAGGAATAGAAAGCATTATATCCGGGATTTTCATAAAATCCGGAATAAAAATGAATTGATTTTAGTGTAATAAGTGTAAATGAAATGTTGTGAATGTGATTTTAACTGTAAATAATTTCAAAAATTCGATGTTAAATTAACTCATTTCTTAGAATTATAGTCAAAGACAAGTTTATATACTTTGTAAATGATTTCATTTAGTTTTTAAACCTGACGATGAACGCAATGTTCGAAAACGTTCGTTTTAGTTAATCAATTTAAGTTTTAATTGACAATTACTTCTCTGCATCATAGCTAGACACTCTTGTTCCAATGAAAGAGTCGGTTGTTTGGAAAAAAATGAAGATGAATTGACTTGAGTTCAAGACCGAAAAAAAATGAAAATGAGTTGTCTTGAGTTCAAGACCAAAAAAATGAGAAAAAGTTGTCTTGAGGTCAAGACCAAATAAAATAAAGGAAAAGTTTTGAGATCAAGACTGAAAATATTGAGAAACTTCAGAAGCAAAAATGGTTTCTATTAAACATAGCAAGCAGCGAGACCCCACAAATTGATGATTTTGTGTACTATATGCCGGAGTTGTGGAAAGTTATTTCGGAGATTTCCCCGGGAGTGTACCCAGTGGAATCTTGTCTGTCATGGACTCGGAAGGTGTCTACACTAGAACTTCTGACACCCGACATTATTCGGTCCCGAGCTCTGCAGACTGAAAAGCAACTGCAAAACCAGTGGGCGCAGTTAGAGAAGTTGAAGAGTACAAACTCTTTACTCTAAAAGGATCTTGTCGAGCTTCGACAAAAACTAGACAAACGTTGCCACAAAGCCAAAGAGGCATCAAGAGAAGCATTGGGAAAACTGAGCGCCGAGTGTGGGGCCCTATGAGATAACCTAAAGGCGGCGGTAGCTAAAAATGCCGAACAAGAGCAGTCAATCGACTTACTTAAGCAAGAGCTGGCCGATCTAAAAGTCAATACTGATAAACAGCGCGAAGCCATGGAGAAAATGGAGAAAGAGATTGACCATTTGAGGTCAGAGCTTCGGCAGTTGGAAAACTTAAACCAGTACTTGGCGAGTGAGTGCCGAAGGAAAGACACTATAATCGATAGACAAAAGCATTCTTTGAAGAACGAGAAAGCCAAAACGAAGGCCACAGAAAAGTGTTTATTCGAGTTTCGGAATAAAAATGTATTGAATCGGCCTACGACCATGTACGAGATTTTGTTGGTAAAAAGTTCTGCTTCAAAAGATGGGATCAAAAAACACTACCACAAAATGAGCTTCTTGACGCACCATGATGCTGGTGGAGATGATGAATTTTTCAAGACCATTAATCAAGCATACCAAATACTGCTGAACGATGGGGCTCGAGAAGCATCCAACAATTTCGGGCTGGACGAGGCAGAGAAAGTCATGAATGACAAAAACTGATACCTAAACTTTTTATATGAAAAGTACAAACTTTTCGTTTTTTAAAACGTTCATGCATCAAGAGCTTTAAAATTTGTTTGATTTTTTATGTGAGTGAGATACCTGATTAATGACTGACACACCCTTGATAGGTGTCGCAAATTGAAATAGACAAAGCTCGGGCTTCGAGCAATATTAACAATTATGACATATCAGTATTTACTTGGTTAATTTATTTGAAAACATTCTTTTCTGCTTTTCTCTACTTATTAATTAAATTTCAATCCTTGTATTATGAACAATTATCACGCTCAATTACTAAAGATAAAAAATATTGCGCAAGGGCGGCTGCTATAATTCCCCTGTTGGACAACACCTTGTTGAATGTTGTGGTACAACGCATAACGTAAAATGGGAGATTCTTGATGCATGTCGCGGGGTTGAAAAACTAATGACGATAGAAGCGATCTACATTAAAAAGCTGAAACCGCAATTAAATACACGCGATGAGTATCGGGGGTGGGAATTGACATTGAAGTTCTAGTTCAAATACAAAATTTTGACTTTTGAAGTACAAAAAAAATTCTGGTACATGTTAATTCGAAATTTTGTCAACCCAAAAAGTAAAAAAATAAAACAAGATAGGAATGAAAGTAAAAATCCCTTTTCAGGAATAGAAAGCATTATATCCGGGATTTTCATAAAATCCGGAATAAAAAATGAATTGATTTTAATGTAATAAGTGTAAATAAAATGTTGTGAGTGTGATTTTAACTGTAAATAATTTCGAAAATTCGTTGTTAAATTAATTCGTTTCTTAGAATTATAGTCAAAGACAAGTTTATATACTTTGTAATTGAGTTCATTTAGTTTTCAAACCTGACGATGAACGCAATGTTCGAAAACGTCCGTTTTAGTTAATCAATTTAAGTTTTAATTGACAATTACTTCTCTGCATCATACCTAGACACTCTTGTTCCAATGAAATGCAAATATCGCTCATAATTCGCGAAAACTTAGATTTTGGGGGGTGCAAATTTAACGGCTGTATAAGGCTTGGGGCGCTAGCAGAAAAGATCCGTTTTCTCTTATATTCAGATTAGATATGTGGTGCTTAAGATTTAGTGGTGCGCGGGATATGTGGTGCTTAAGATTTAGTAATACATTGAAAAGGGGGAAAACATAACGTAAACCTTCAATTTCATTTTTCTCCGATTTCAGGGTTGCTGATTTTAGAAGAATTTCTGTGGGTCCAAAATTCCTTAAATTTTTTTAAAAATATTAAACAAAATACGTTAAAAGGGTGGCGAAAACGGCAACTTCATGTTTTCGAGGTAGCTGATTTCAAGGAGTACAAGAAACCAATTTGTCAAATTAAAATTACTTCCAATACTTAAAACAAACGTTTTCGAACTTTACGTTCATCGTCAGGTTAAAACTGTTTTACAAATTGTTAAAAGATAAAATGAATATGTATTTACATTTGTCTGAGATGACAATTAAAACAATTCTAGGAAACATTCTAAAAAATTCAATCGAAAATTTTTCCTTATGTACAATATTTAGCCTATTTACAACACATATTTACATCTGTTATCAATTTACTTAAAAACATTCCTATTCCGGATTTTTCGATTTTGTCCATGTTCTTGTATTTTTAGGGTTATTCCGAATTTGCCCTAACCATAAGTATCCCTCTTGTGGAGGTTTTGCAAATTTCGTTTTGTCATGCACAAAATGTTTTTTGCCCTATGCATTCACATTTAGTCAAAATTATGATTTGAACTAATATTTTAGCGTGAGTTCCCTCCCCCTATATTCGTCGCGTGTGTTTAGTGCCGGCTTCAGCTTGCTGATATATATAGCTTCGATGATCATTAGTTTTTCTACTGACCGACAGGCGTCCAGAATTCTCCATTCAATGTCATTCGTGGCGCCACGACATTCAACTAGATGTTGACCCACCTGTGAATCCTTCTTTTGATGTTCTGTTATCCTTGTGGTAACATGCCGGCTTGTTTGCCCAACATAGATGGATCCGCATCCATTACATTTAATTTCATATACCACGTGGGATTTCAGATCTCTATCAAAGGATGATTTCAGGGTGGGGAGGCACGATCTTAATGTTCGCGTTGTAAAAACTACTTGCAATTCGCATAGTTTCTTCAATTTGCTTGCGAAGATTAGTCTTGCTTTTTTGATGCTCTTTTGGTGTTGTTCTTAATTGGTCTTTACCGCCACTTATTATTTTTTCTAGAGTCTGATTCACAATTTTTGAAGACCATTCCTCTGGATATTGATTTTTGGTCCAGCAAGATTTGTTCTTTTCAAGAGCCTGATCGAAGGCCAACCAATTAGAGGTTGCATTAAAAACCCTGTGAACCGTCCCTTGAATCACATTTTTCTCAAAGAAAACAAACGTTTTCGAACTTTACGTTCATCGTCAGGTACAATATTACAACACATATTTACATCTGTTATCAATTTACTTAAAAACATTCCTATTCCGGATTTTTCGATTTTGTCCATGTTCTTGTATTTTTAGGGTTTTTTGCATAGGGCAAAAAACATTTTGTGCATGACAAAACGAAATTTGCAAAACCTCCACAAGAGGGATACTTATGGTTAGGGCAAATTCGGAATAACCCTAAAAATACAAGAACATGGACAAAATCGAAAAATCCGGAATAGGAATGTTTTTAAGTAAATTGATAACATGTAAATATGTGTTGTAAATAGGCTAAATATTGTACATAAGGAAAAATTTTCGATTGAATTTTTTAGAATGTTTCCTAGAATTGTTTTAATTGTCATCTCAGACAAATGTAAATACATATTCATTTTATCTTTTAACAATTTGTAAAACAGTTTTAACCTGACGATGAACGTAAAGTTCGAAAACGTTTGTTTTAAGTATTGGAAGTAATTTTAATTTGACAAATTGGTTTCTTTTACATCAAGGAGTACATTTTCCGCTCCATGGGACAACGGCTTCACCTAAATACCCTTTCTTAAAGATTTTTCTTTTGAACTGAAGTTTTTTGAAAATAGCTGGAAATGCATTGTCTATCATGGGAGATTATTGGAACGTCTTTTGTTGCACTGCATAGGTGGAACTGTTAATTATAAACTTGAAAAATCATTAGTGTATTTTAACTGGCCGAGAGAGAACAAGTAACAAACATAGAAAAACTGTATCTTTTCCGTCTGTGCCCTCAGCTTAGTGGGTGCGTATTATTTGCACCCCATAGAAGCACGTGCCATATTTTTACATAGTTTTACACAAACGGATGAGATACGAAAGAACTAATTTTCAAATTGTTTTTGCGGGTCTTTCCCATTATAGCCACCCCATGAAAATATAGCCCCCCATTATGGTATATTTACCATGATTGGGGGGGGGGGGGCTATAGGTTATCTGACCACTAAGCTGGGGGGGATGCGATAATGGAAAAGACCCGTTTTTGCTGTGATAGCAATTTTTCAGTTGAATTATGATACACCTTGTAGTGATCGTGTTAATAGGTGTTGCTTGTTGTTGCGATTTGGATTCTGCAAAGTATAAAGTGTCGATCATCGGCAAAGGCTATCATCGGCGCGTCTCTATTGATGTTCTGAATTTGAATAAACTCGGTCCTTCAGATTCAAAGCTAACGCTATTAGCGGAGCTGATATCGAATAAAGATTATTATATTGATCTCGATCAGGCGAAGAATGAAGAGAAAGAGTGTAACCTAACTATATATTCAATGAGTAAAGTTGAAGTTGAGAAAATTGCAATCAGCGCGAATTTCTTCCAAGCGATTGCTGTACTCCAATCACAGCCCGTGACTGAACAATTGCATTTCCACTTCAATCTTCATTTGAGATATCAAGCACCGAATTCTGCACAACAACGATATGCAAAAATTCCGTATCCCGATATAGTTGTTTACTTACAGCTCTCTGAAAAATTTTACGCTCAGAACGTTGATTGTGACGTAGCTCATTTTAGTTGGGGCCAGCCAAATAACCAAAACTTTATAACATCTGAGGTGATCAAGTTGAAAACTGAAACTAACGAAAACAAATTAATTGAAGTGCCAGTGGGTTTACTGAGTCCGTTTGTTACCCCAGTTACTCTTATTTGCGTTTTCGTCGGGACTGTTTATTTTTTAAGTGCGTTGTAGAATTTTTTCTATATATTCGATGCATTTTTGTGATGGTAAACTGTCATATTTTTCAAAGATGTTTTATTCACTCTCAGTTCCACCTCTAAACTGTGCTCCGGAGTTTTGACGAGATACCTGGTTCAAATGTTTCGTTATTATTTTCAGATCCTTTGTAATAACTCATCACATTAAATCAAGATGGTAAGTAATATCATTAAATTTGAGCAATAAGAAGAATTCTGGTTGCTTCCACACAAAAATAACGAAAGTGTAATGAAAATAAGATTGCCGTCTGTTATAGGCTCGAGGACCCAAGAAGCATTTGAAACGATTGGCAGCACCCAAACATTGGATGTTGAGCAAATTGGGTGGAAAGTTTGCTCCTCGACCGTCACAGGGACCTCACAAGTTGCGAGAATGTGTGCCTCTAGTTGTGTTGCTCCGAAACAGGCTGAAATACGCTCTGAACTACAATGAGAGCACAAAGATTCTCATGCAGAGGCTTATAAAAGTTGACGGAAAAATCAGAACTGACAAGAAATTCCCTGCTGGATTCATGGGTACGTATTGATTTGTCAAACCTTGTCATTTGAAGGAAAAATTAAATCAGTGTAGCCGGCACTTGTTAAAATATTAGGGGCTGGGACTTTGATGTAAGAGAGCGGGTCAACGGGTGTTACAATCTATGAGGATGAGAGATTCGTCAGCTTCGTTATTGATTACCTTAGTACTCATCGCGCTTGATCTAATTGTAAAATCTTAGGTTCCTAGTTAGAATTAGTCACAATTTTTGAAGATTGGAAGTTTCGAAATGCCATACCCCCCCCCCCACACACACACACACCACTTATATTGTGACATCAGAGTGTCGTCTACAGTATAACGACTGTATAATTCAAGTTTGAAAGGTTCCTGATCAGTCTGATTTTTTTCAGATGTGATCTCAATCGAAAAGACAGGAGAATTTTTCCGAATGGTTTACGACACCAAGGGCAGATTCAAGGTTCATCCAATCAGCAAAGACGAGGCAGCGGTGAGTTCTGAATTGCAGTATTTTTTGGTGGATGGCCTTTTGAAACTCTCGTGCAAACTCTCGTTTTTAAGACTACAGTGTAAATGCAAGGTGATAGAATGCCAGATTTTCCTATAGAGTTGCAGACTATAAAGCTTCCGGTGGTTTAAAACTTGCACAGTGCGTGTTTCAAGCAAGATTGGCTGACTGTGTTGAAATGCTAAGTGCACTTCGAAGTTCTGTACTATTTCTCGGACTCTTACGTGGTTTTGGTAAATGCCTGATTTTCTCAGTGACTTCATCGGAGTGACATTAGCTATGTATCTGATGAGTGATTTTCGATACGTCTTTCTGATTATAATAAGAGGCTGTTCTGCGCTTCATGATCTAACGTCTGGCTTCATGATTTCTGCACTGTCTAATTCTTTCTCCTTTCAGTACAAACTGTGCAAAGTAAGGAACCTGACTACTGCTCTGCGTCACGTGCCCTACATTTTGACACACGACGGAAGGACCATCCGATACCCTCACCCCGAAATCCGCAAAAATGACACGGTCATGGTTGAAATCGCCACGGGAAAGGTACTTATTGCAGTGTGTTTTCAGATTCAATAGGTAGAGTTCAGCGTCACTAGATAAAGTTTGAGATGAGTGTCTTAAATTTTTGTCTGCAAAATTACTGTAATATTAGCTTTGATCTGTGAATCACAAATGCTGATTTATTGTTTTAGGTGATTAAGTACATCAAATTTGAGCTAGGCAAGTTGGTGATGATCACTGGTGGTGCTAACATTGGGCGAGTTGGTGTCATGCAGAGGCGAGAGAGACTGGACGGAGCCATTGACATCATCCACGTCAAGGACGCCATTGGTCAGTCAATTTGTTCTTTGATCTCTTGTATTTTGTTCCCAAACAACGTTTGTTCCTAACAACGAAAAACATTGATTAGCACTACCCTCAAAACAAAATCGCAAAAAATTTGCATTCATGGATGCAAATCTAACCCAATAACATTACGTTTTTAATGACCGCCATTTAAAAAACGTGAGGTTTTTGGGTTAGATCTGCATCTATGAATGCACATCTTGTGATTGTTGTGCGCTGAGGGTTGAGTTTATTGTACTTTGAGGATAATGATAATCAATGTTGGTCGTGGCGAAATGTTCAATAAGAAATTTTATGAGTTGTGTTAAAGCACGGCTCTCAAAATTTTATGTTTGGCTGATGCATAAAGTGGTCCTTTTTTGAGGGGAGAATTTTAATAATGAAGATGTTCGAAGTCAGCAAATTCTGATGATCATTTCTGTTACCAAAAATTAGATCAGTTGGAAGTTCAGAGCTAGAGTGCGTCTTTCGGTGACATAACACAGCTGCTTTTGTTTTGAAAAATAGGTTGGCCTGATTGTAATTGTGTTTTAGGCAACTCATTCGCTACTCGAATCACCAATGTGTTCGTAATCGGAGAAGACAAGGCTCCCTGGATCTCGCTTCCCAAACTGAAGGGAGTGAGGCGAACTATTATGGAGGAAAGGAATGCCCGACTGGAGAAATATGCTTCTCAGAAGTAGATACTGATGTGAAGAAGTCAAAGGGTTCATCGCAACTGACGTGAACTTTCCTTCGGATATTAGACTGTCTGTTGTTTATTCCTCTGAATGTTATGCTACGGTGTGATAAAGCAACGATAGTTTAATATGCGTGAATCCTGATTTTTTGAATTTCATGTTCTCTGTTGTGATTGCTTTTACTGATGGGTAATTTAAACTTTGAGCTTGATCTGCCTTTTGTTTCCCGTTTTCTAATTCCCTATCAGTCAACGCGCAAAAAAGATCCATGCTAATTATTATGCTTAATGAATTAGACCTCGTTCCAGTAAACGGTATACCTTACACACGAATGTGACTTACGACAATTAATGAATCAGAAAAATGTCACGACTTGTAGTAGTACCCAACATATACCCAGAAATCTAATTTTCAGAACAAAATTTAAAATTGAAGAAATCATTATATAATAAATTGAAGCCAGAAATTGAATAGCCGGTGCGATCAAATTTTGAAATATCATTTTTGTATGCTAAATAATGTGAAATAGCATTGATCATTTCGGCTCGTTGATCAATTTGGGGCTTAGGAAGAGGTTACTATACCATGCAATTTAATTCCGTTTCCATGCCATGCTGTGTCAATTAGTCATAATAATCATAGCATGTACAGTGAGCACTGACTTTGTATTTTAGATTTGTATGCTATTGATATAAGATGTCAGCACCAGCACCACCCGCAGCAGCAGCTAACCCGCAGAAGGCGGCAGCCAATGGCAAGACAGGAGTTGAGGAGGGTGCTAAGGCACAGGTCCACAAACTCAGAATCACCCTCACCAGCACAAACGTCAAGTCCATTGAGAAGGTAAATACAAAGTTATACTCAGGATTCGATCTTCCAAATCTTTAGAGACATGTGGTTATGATTTTAAAAAAATTAAATCGCTTTCGAAGTGTGATTTTTTGAACACAAAAATTACTTTTATAACCAACTGGTTGCAGTTTACAAGTGGAAATAAATATTTAGATTCTAATTTTTGTTACATTTTTGTTCTATTTTAAATCAAGCAAAGAGGTTCCATGTTCTGATGAACTTAAAAATGAACAAGACGGTTTGTCCGCTATTGTGCATAGAACAGAATGTTCCGTACGTTTTGTCTGTCAAAAATTTTTCTTTGTTATGAGAGCAAAAGTTCTTTTGACTATGTTTTGAAAAACTCTATTTGATTTTTTTTGGAACAACCTTGATTAAAACTTTCTTTAATAAGAAAAATGAAAAAAATCACGACCCTCATTTTGATGTAATTTTAGCAGATATTAAACCACATGTTTTGTGAGTTATTTTTTGACATAAGGCAGCTACTGAGTTGAAGTTCAGCAAGAGCAATCAGTTGCAAAAAAACACATAGTAATTTGCAAAATAAATGTAAAGAAAAACTATGGTAAAAAACTATGGAATTAAAGTTTTTACATTTTTACTGAATTTTTGTTTTACATTATTTTTGAGTCATTTGGAGAAATGACGGTTTAAAGTCAACCAAGCATTAGTTGAGAAGACGGAGGCAGTGTTAATAAGACAATCTACTTTGCTTTTTCCAAATAAGATTTTGCTGCTCGTCGCGTTACAAATACCCCATATGTGGGCAATTCGGTGAATCATAGTCATAAGGAACCATTAATTAACTGGTTGACGTAATTTTGACTAGTTAGTTTTTTTGCAGAATTCTTGAAAAAGTTTCTACCTTCATAAGAAAATCTCTTCTGTTTATTTCAAATGGAAATCTGAAGGACTCCTATAGAACTTACATTAAATCTGAAATGCCGATCGAAATGGAATCATATGAACATAGGAAACATCAAAGTCAGGCGAAAAGTCAATTTAAGGCTGAAGTATGGAGGTTCGAAAAGAAAAACATTTTTTTGTTCTTTCTTTAAGAGTTTTCCTTTCCTGTTATTTTCGAATTCCCCTTAAATAACCAATTCTGTTATTTAATGACTGTTCAACACATAAAATATCAGAGGTTTTTAATGAGGAATTGACAATTTTTCAATTTGTACTTCTGGATCTTATATTTTCCAGCAAATCAGTTTTCAAAGGAAATATGTGAGGTAGGTTTGAGTCTGAGCGCACTTTCGATCTTTCTCTTTCGTAACTCAAAGTGAGTATTGTTTCCATGTCTTTGTCGCTGTATCATGGAGTTAAGGATATTGAGGTAATTTGCACGCACTTAGTTTGTTTTAGAGGCCGAAGAAACCACCAAAGAGATAAACAATAATTTACCGCTTTTTGTTTTTTTTGCCTTTTCCCAGGAAAAATTATTCTGAATTCTGCCTGTACCATCTAGATACGGCTTCTGGCAAATGAAAGAGAAACTAATTATTAGGCAGTGAATAGTTCTCAAAGGAAATATGTGAGGTGGGTTTGAGGCTGAGCGCACTTTCAATCTTTCTCTTTCGTAACTCAAAGTGAGTATTGTTTCCATGGCTTTGCCATTGTATCATGGAGTTAAGGATATAGAGGTAATTTGGACGCGCTTAGTTTGTTTTAGAGGCCGGAGAAACCACCAAAGAGATAAACGATAATTTACCGTTTTTTGTTTTCATTTTCTCTAGAAAAATTTATTCTGAATTCTTCCTGTACATAAGGAGTGTCACAGTTTTTTATTAATAGCCGCACAGCGATAGCTGAGGCTATTATTGGCCTTCTCTTGGTTTTTTTTTTATTTCGTCGTCATGATTTTTGTTACGACCATATGACGTCACAGCCATTTTTTGTTCATTCGTTCATGCAATTTCAACTGAATTGCATGTGTGACGTCATTTTTCGCTCTTAGTGGAGCGAGTTTTTTGTTCATGCGCGTGATTAAATTTTTGGTCACACTTGACTTACCTCACTCTCAAAAATGACTTCCTCACTTTGAAATTGACTTTTATTTACTTTAATTCAAAGAGATAAGGTCAAATGGGTGTGTATCACTCTAAATGAAGGTTATTTGAGATCAGCTAATGGAGGCAGTAATAACTTATACAGATTTTTAATCAAAATATAACAGATCAGCCTTCAATGAAAAGACGAATTTTTTTGGTCTGTCTTTTTTACTGTTTTTCTTAGACTGCCGATCTACGAATCTATTGCGGCTATTTTCTGGCAATCTGCCAGCTATGTTTTAGATACGGCTTTATAATACGGCTACTAGTTTTAATTTTTTTCAAGATTTGGAGGAAGAAGGGGATTGAGCGTTTTTAAACAAAACTTAGCTTTTATTGTCTGTTTATCTTTTTTGTTCCCATGTTCTGTAAAGATTTTTTTGGTTTGTCAAATCGAAAACCTATCGAACTGCAAGAAAATAAAAGGCTGAATTTGAAACAGGAGAAAAGAGCTCGCAAACTATTAAACAAATTCAGTTGTCATTGTAATACTTAATTTTTCATGAGGAATTCCTTTTGTTTTCAAACAAATTTGTATGTGTAATCGAATATTATTATAGTCGTACAATGTTTTTTTATAATTTAATATCCTCCTATATCCCTACAAATTTTTACTTTTTTCAAGTTTTCCTTTCAATTTTTAAAACAGTTTCCCCTTTTCCAGCATGCATTAATATTCGTAGTTTTTAAATAAAAATCAAAACTAGCCTCTAAGGGCTACAAAATGTTGCTGCTCTTTTTTCTCTACGATGCGTAAAGAAAAAGTGAATTTATGAGTGAAGAAAAAAGCTGGCCTCGCATACGTATTTCCCCATTGGAAAAATGTTGGAACTTTTAAATACTAAGCAATACGCAATGTTTCACTATGAACCAATTGTATTGCGATGGCTTCCGAAATTTGTGGCGGGGGCAAAATCCTCAATTCTTTTCAGATTTTCCGCTGTGATTAAGTACGAAGAAGTGATAATGAAGTTAAAATATTTTGTAAAACGCTGTTGCAAGCTGCGCAGGCATAAAAACAGAATTACTGACCTGGCATAAGTATAAGGGCGTTTTTGGAAACTCAGACAACCGTAATATTTAAGCCTTCTCTTGATCATAGTTATAACTTTTTAATCATTCTTTTAAGCAATGCGTTTTTATTTGATTTAGTTTTGCCAGCGCAACTGGCTCTATCCATTAAATTGTTTTGTAGTGAACAGATTCAATTGTTTTTAGGTATGTGCTGACTTGATCAAAGGTGCCAAGGACAAGAAGCTCCCTGTAAAAGGCCCAGTCAGGATGCCTACTAAGACCCTCAGAATTACCACCAGAAAGACACCTTGCGGTGAAGGATCCAAAACTTGGGACAGGTAAGCAATTATTTGGTAATGGTAACACAGATGAATAATGTAAAAATGTGAAGAGATATGAAAAAAGTTTGCTCTGCAAGCAAAAATTTTTGTCCATGTGCAACAATTTCAATGCAGTTTTTCAGATTCAATAATAATAATAATAATCGAATTCGTCTTGAACAATTAAAATTACAAAAATTAACATCGATAGGTATATACATAGTCAAGACTGGACTAGCCGGAAAGCCTGCTTAAGGCTTGTTGAAGGCAGCCCAAGAGCATTTGATTCAATTTTAATTATCACAAAAATTAAGCATTATTATTAAAGTTAACATGAAAATTGTACAAAATATGAAACATTATGAGGATGAAGATAAACAGAGAAAACTAAAAGTAAAACGAGAAAAAAACAGATTAAGGTTAAATAAATTCCATTTCAACGATGCAGTCCAGGACAGCCTCAAGCCCGCGAGAGACACCTCCCAGCGCAATGAGGATGAGTAGTCTAAGTACAGTTCTTGAATGATAAGAATGACTTTCGTTTGAACAACTCGTATATGTGTATTTCAAACACCGATGCAATTTTTAATTTCTCCAGTTTATCAGAAATGCTGTCACGATACCTTTTTTGAAAAGCTATTCTCATAAACCGTTTTTGACTTTTGTGAATTACACAGTGATTGCTTTTCTTCACGCAATTATATATAAGAATCCCATATTGCAAGACCGGTTGTACATACGTTTTATAATTCATAAGCTGATTAATCGTCATTACGTCACGCAACTTATAGACAATTGCGCAGAATTTATTCATCTTTTTCCGTATATACTCAATGTGTCTGAAAGAAAGTTTGTTATCCAACCATATTCCTTAAACATTTGCAAGAATCCACACTTATTAAAAATGCATCGGAAAGTTTTAGTGAGATGTCGTCTTTAGCAATGCAAAATCTGAGCAATTTAGATTTCGTAGCCTTCACGGTTACTTTGTTTTATTTCATCCAATGATCAACTCTTTCGATATCTTTCTGAAACTCCTCGTTGCTTGCAAGTGGATTTTTTACTATTGCTGTATCATCAGCAAAGAGTGTTACTGAAGAATTGAAGGCAGCATGCGGCGGATCATTGATATATATCAAAAACAGCAGTGGACCCAAAACTGAGCCCTGGGGAACCCCACATTTGACCTGGCGTTTTGTACTCAGTGTTATTAATATGTATATACTGATAGCTCTCTGACAAGTAATTTTTGAGCAGGCAAAAGTTACAACCTCGAATTCCGTAGTTCTCAAGTTTTCCTAGTAAAATAGAGTGATCAACGCTATCAAATGCTTTCTGCAGATTAAGTAAAAGCATTAGTGGATCTTTCAAATTTTTCATATTTCTGATCTCTTCAACTAACCTAAGAGTGTTCAATTTAGACCTAAATCCAAACTGATTAGCATTGAGCAACTCAAAATGTTCAAAATAATTAATAATTCTGTTATAGATAATACGTTCAAACGCTTTTGCTAATGATGGGAGTACTGAAATTGTTCTGTAAGTTCCATACTCATTGACATTACCATCTTTGTGGAGGGGATTTACTTTTGCAACTTTAAATTCGTCCGGGAAAATTCCAGTTTTAACACAGTTATTGAACACATTAGTTAGTGGTTCACTTATAAGGGGACAACAAAGTTTTAACATTTCGGAGGATATTATGACCATAGCTGTTTTTACCTTTTATGTTTATAATTACGTTTTCCACCTCATATTTAATTTCACTAAAAACAGATTTTGGTTGCCTTTCTATGGGTACTTTTTCTACTTTTTCAATTTTGGCATTCAGTTCTGTGCCAATGTGTGCAAAAAACTTATTCATATCATTTGCGACATTTGAGTCAAAATTATGCGGCAAAATCAGTTTTCTTTTTGATCCAATTATATTACTGATGGTAGTATGATATTGTTTTGGGTCTGCATTTTCCAATTTAGTTCTCCAGTAAGCTCGATATTCTTTACGAGATAGTGCATTACATTTCTTGAAATCTTAAACTGCTCAAAGTTGTCTGTTGTCGGATTTTTAATATATATTTTGTGGAGCTCATTCCTTTTCCTTGATGCACGCAGTTCTTGATTTGTTACCCAGTTCTTACGCGCCCTTTTGATTTTTGTAAGTGGACAAAATCTGTCGAAACAATAGGTAATTACCTCATTAAGCTTTACGATTGCTGTATTGGGATCGGTATCACTAAACGCGATATTCCTGAGGTTTTGGCTCATTAGAAACTGCAGTCTTAACCTATTATCAAGGTTATTAAAAACCTTTAGATTTCTTGTGAAGAAACTGCGTTCATTTTCTTTTAATGTTTATGCTATGGGTCAACTTGGTTTTCTCGAAAGATTTTAACAAATACTTGTGCGGTTGGGAGCAATTTTGACCTGGATGAGGTCCATCATTGATTATACGCATACAATGTTGACTGTTATTTTGCGAATATTTGTTTCGTAAACGGCATTCGTAAAAATATTTTAAAGAAATAGCTGACTTTTTTAAATGCTTTTCCTTTTTTTAAAAATTGGATGCCTTGATGGTTTTAATAGTTTATTTCGGCGAATTTGTGTTTACGGTATAAGTCGACTTACACTTTCAGTCCATTCAGAAGTCCTTCAGCTAAGTATATTAACATCATGTAACATGTTATTATACTTTTTCCGAGAGTTTGAACTGTTATAGCGGTGTGCTTTTCTTTATCTGTTTACTTTCTTTGGCTAATTTTTGTCGACAATGATAGATAGTTTTTGTCGACCTTAACGCGGGTAGTTTTAATGCTTTAAAATTTTTTCAAAGTGAAGTGAGAAAACTGAGCAAAGTTTTGTGGAACTTCTGTTTTTACTGTTTTGTCGTGAATGTTTTTAGAAGATGATACAAGTTTTGTTTTGTTATAGTTCCAGGTTTTTGAGCGGCTGAGCTGGCATCTAATGATTTCTATTGTTTATGGAATTTAGGATCTTTTGTTTCTTACTTTTTGATGTCCTTTCATTGGTTATCTATTAAGAAATAAAAGTGTATTGGTGCTTTCAGTTCTCATCTTACAGTTTGAAGGACTTTGACAGTATCTGCTTTCCAAAAACAGATATTTGTTTTGACCGCGTTTGTAGTTTTCTTGTCACTTATTTTACTCTCTTTAAAGGATTGGTTCTGAAGCATCACATAATTGAACTATTTAATGGTTTCAAGTAGTTTTAAACTGTTTTTTCGACTTTGAAGCACTGTTTTTACCAATATCAGACATTTGTGAATTTTGCGTCGACTTTAAAATGGGGCCAAATTGAATGGTTTATTTTCATATCTATCGTTTTCCACGGTTTTAGCACTAACCGTTATCAAAACTATCTAAATTTTTGAGGTGAGCTTTTGTTCTGCCACTTTTGTCCTATTATTGACAGGTCTCTGTGGTTTACCAGTGAGACATAGGTGAATATAGATAAAGGTTTCGGGTTCAAATTGTTTTTTTATTTCTTCGACACTTTGTTTTCATGACGTTTTTGTGAATCTTTAAAGTTTTGCTCATGTTTGCTGTTCTTTGTCTTGCCTTGTTTATTAATCTCATGAATTACCATCCTCTTTCTTTTTCCAATTATGCCATATTGAGTCCTCAGTTGTTCTCGTTTATGGCTTATCGCTTTATTGACTTGACGTTGTTCTTTTTTTGAAATTTGTCATTTTTTGTTGCCTGCATTTGATGTTACGTTGTCAATTTGTATTTTTTTAAAGTTTGTAATTAATGGTTTCTCATAAAGAATTTCTCAAATATCTTATCGGTAAAATTCGTATTTTGATGAAAGTCTTGTTTAGTGTCATTTTTCTTTATCTCATTGGCTACAATGATCATGTACGCTGTATGAGGTCTCTTAGTGTAAATGTAGTCAAACGAGTTTATCACTGACTTCTGCCATTCAATACTCGACATTGTGTGCTGGAAGTCATTTGTGTCTCTTGTTTACGAGTTTCCTTTTGGAATGATTTCTGCTTAATTATTGATTCTAAAAACATAACGTTAAGTTGCGTAGAAGTTGATCCAAAGTCACCGCAAGTAGAATTTTAAGTAATGTAGTTTTGAAAATCCAATAGTCTTGCAATCACTGTCCTGCAATGTCGCCTGAAATTTTGAATTTTTAATAGCCGCCCTCATCTCAGCCGGCTATTATAGCGCTCCTATTTTTTACAATTCGAAGAAGTTGAAATATATTGGGGCGCTGTCTTTTTAACAATCCAAGAATTGGATTGTATTGGTGCTCTGTCTTTTTACAATCCAAGAATTGGATTGTATTGGTGCTCTGTCTTTTTTTTTATTTTGTAAGATGTTTTCACACCTGTTTTCATGACTTTGAGCTTTCAAAACGGGATAAACAGGTAAAGCTCAGCGGGTATCAAGTTTCATTAGAGGCCCGCGTTTAGTAGTCCCTCGAGTACTCAGAGTGGTGACGCTACTGGGAAGGCCGTAATTCAAGGCTAAAAGGTCATTTTTGGGAGTTTTTGAGCCTAAAATAATGATTTTTTTTAGCACTTTTTTTGTCATTTTTTTGGATTTTTTGTTAGACCAGTCTGAAACTGAGGCGTATTAAAGTTGATAAAGGTCCTTTGCAAGACGTGATTGCTTTTTAGGGCCACTTTAAGCGCTATATCTATTGCTACTCCAAACATGAACACGGTAATTTATACTAAATTTTTCAAATTGTTTGAAAGTTTTTGTCATTTTTTGAGTTGTTTCAGACTTTGATGTCAAAAAAGCTCCTCTGGGATTTATCAATATGTTATTCCATAGTTTCTAGTGGTAATGGAGTGGTTTTGAACATTTTAACTTCATGAATTTTACCAATTTTTTTAATCAAACTTGTTTTTTTTCAAATTTTATGACATTGTCATTATTCAAGTTTTCCAGCCCCAGGGGGCAAGAAGCCTCGTCTAGGGTTTGCTAACAGTTTACTGAAAATATTTTTGGCCATGGTATTCAATGGTATTCAACATTTTAATATCTTTTACCAATTTTTTGATAAAGTTGCATTTTTTTTAAATTTTTTGAAATTTTTATTCAGTGGCCAGGGAATCTATGGGGTTTGCTAGTATGTTACTACATAGTTTCTAGGGGCAAAAAAATAGTTTCCAATTTTTTAATTTTGCAATTGTGGGGAATTTTTTAAATAAAGCTTGCAATTTAAAATTTTTGATTGTTTTCAAATTTGTCGATTTTTTTGTTATTCTCTGAGTTTGACTATCTTTACTGGCCAACGAAACTTTTTAAATAAAGTAAATGGTTTACAAAACAGAACTCTAGAGTAAAAAAAAAACGTTTTGACCTTTTTTATAGCCCTATTTTTGGAATAATTCTCTTCTCAGTTTCTTGATGCATTTGTCATATTGGTCCAGTTTATCTACTTTTAGTGGCAGATTCATCTCTTTCAAGGTTTTTGCGTGAGTTAATGAGTATTTTGAAATGAGTCGTATATGGCCTTCAAGTTAAATCTTCAAGGGTTTTAGCAATGATCGTTTTTTTGTATAGTTTGATTCTTTTAGTTTCTCAACTTTTGAGATTTTGTCTTGTTGGCTGGAATTGTTCAATTGATCTGCTGGTCAGGTTCATTAGGTCTGTCTTTCATTCATTTTTTTGGATTGTATTTCAGGACCTGTCCTATGTTTTTTTAATTTTTGTAAGATGTTTTCACACCTGTTTTCATGACTTTGAGCTTTCAAAACGGGATATACAGGTAAAGCTCAGCGGGCATTAAGTTTCATTAGAGGCCCGCGTTTAGTAGTACCTCAAGTACTCAGAGTGGTGAAGCTACTGGGAAGGCCGTAATTCAAGTTTAAACGGTCTTTTTTGGGAGTTTTTGAGCCTAAAATAATGAATTTTTTTAGCACTTTTTTTTGTCATTTTTTGGATTTTTTGTTAGACCAGTCTGAAACTGAGGCTTATTAAAGTTGATAAAGGTCCTTTGCAAGACGTAATTGCTTTTTACGTTCAATTCAAGCGCTATATCTATTGCTACTCCAAACATAAACACGGTAATTTTTTCAAATTGTTTGAATACTAATTTTTTCAAATTGTTTGAAAATTTTTGTCATTTTTCGAGTTTTTTCAGACTTTGATGTCAAAAAAGCTCCTCTGGGGTTTAATATTAGGTTACTGCATAGTTTCTAGTGATAATGAAGTGGTTTTAAACGTTTTAACTTCATGAGTTTTACCAATTTTTTTAATCAAACTTGTTTTACTTTTTCAATTTTTCTGACCCTTATTGTCATTATTCAATTTTTCCAGCCCCAGGGGTTAAGAAGCCTCATCTGGGGTCTGCTAACAATTTACTGAAAATATTTGGCCATGGAATTGTATTCAACATTTTAATACCTTTTACCAGTTTTTTGATAAAGTTGCAATTTTTTTCTTTAAATTTTTGAAATTTTTATTCAGTGGCCAGGGAACCTCCTATAGGGTTTGGTAGTATGTTACTACGTAGTTTCTATGGGCAATAAAATAGTTTTCAAATTTTAATGATGCAATTGTAGGCAATTTTTTAAATAAAGCTTGCAATTTAACTTTTTCGATTTTTTTCAAATTTTTCGATTTTTTTTGCTCATTCTCTGATTTTAACTTTCTTTACTGGCCAACGAAACTTTTTAAATGTTGTAGACGGTTTACAAAACAGAACTCCAGCGTCAAAAAAATGTTTTGACCTTTTTTATAGCCCTATTTTTGGAAATTTTCTTTAAATTTTCTCTTCTCAGTTTCTTGATGCATTTGTCATGTTTGTCCAGTTTATCTACTTTTAGTGGCAGAGTCATCTCTTTCAAGGTTTTTGCGTGAGTTAATGAGTATTTTAATATGAGTGATATATGGCCTTCAAGTTAAAAGCTTCAAGGGTTTTAGCAATGATCGTTTTCTTTTTGTTAGTTTGTTTGATTCTTTTAGTTTCTCAATTTTGTCTTGTTGGCTGGGATTGTTCAATTGATCTGCTGGTCAGGTTCATTAGGTCTGTCTTTCATTCAATTACTTGGATTGTTTTTCAGGACTTGTCCTGCTATGTTTTTTTTTGTTAAGATCTGTTCACACTTTTTCATGATTTTTGAAGTCAAATTGGAGTAGTGATTTTGGTCACGCCGAAACAGGAAGTGGAGCGAAAATGCGAGTGGTTTTGCGGCGTGAATTTTTTTCGCTCTAAATTTAAAGTAGTGTGAGAAAACGGCGTTTGAACAAAAATTCGCTTTCTCGCTAGTGGTTTTTTGTTCACATGCGGCCATTTCAGTTTGATTTTTACTGTTTTTTCGATTTTTGGGATCGGATTTTTTTCTAAATGGTTTTTCCTAATCCATTCATAGTCCTTTCTAGGTCTAGTTTTCTGTTTAGTTAATGAAAATTCTTTGAATTGTACGTCAGGACTTGTCCTGCTATGTTTTTTTACTTCGTCAAATATAAAAATGTTTCGCTTTACCTCATTTTGCCGCTTTTTCAACATTTTGCGTGATATCTTTTTGACTTCTCTAGGCTAGTTTCTCTCTTCTCTCATTCTGCTAAAAGTGATTTTGAACATCAGTTGCTCAGCAAAGCATTTCAAAATGAACAGAGTCAGTATAAAAATTGAAGTCAAGTAGAAACGGGATAAACCCATAAAGCCCAATTTTAGATGCCCGCTGTTTGAACGTTTTTCCTATAAGTCTTAGTTACCATCTCTAATGCTTATTGGTTTTGATAGTAGCCCCTGTAGCCTCTCTCTAAGAAAAAGAAGTACGGTATGTTCAACTACGAAATGCCATCAAAATAAATCGGACTTAAAAAATGTTTTTGTACAAAAATCTTTTTTTTTCAATATCTTCTATTCTTTCAATCCCAATCATGCTTATTGGAATCAACGGCGGCTATTTTACCGCAATCTGCCGGGTTTAAAATAGTAATTTCGAACTTTATAACTATTAATAAGTAACCTTCAACCAGTTTAGTCGTTTTATAGCGCTTTTTTCCTAATTTTGGATCATTATTTCCTCTAGGTTGTTGGAATAGTGTTTTTTGTAGAAGGTTTATTGCTGCCGTCATCTTCTCAGCGGGCTATTACTGCGCTAATAGTTTGTTATAAATCAGAGAATTTTAATTGTATTGGGGTGTTATCTTTATTTTCCTATATTTGATTTTGGTCACGTCGAAGTGGAGTTAAAGAGAATTGTTTTGCTACGTGATTTTGTCTCTTTATTTTTTAAGTAAATTGAGAAAACAGTGTCTGAACAAAAATTCCTTTTCTTGATTCGCGTGCAGAAATTAACTGCTTTTTCGAGATTTTTGATCTGATGTTTTTTTGCGAATCATTTTTCAAATCATTTCCCAGTTATTTCCCGATCTTTTTTGTTAAGTCAATGAAACTTTTTTTTTGATGTTCAGAATTTTCTATTCTTTTTCTCTGTTTTTTATTCTTTTTTTGTTGCAACCGATTTATCAGATTGCGCACCAAGAAATCAGAGAGGCCTTTCTACATCGACTTTACTACTCAGCCGCTGATCTTGTGTGCGCTCAATTGTTATTCTGTTTATCTATTGTGTGATACATTTTTCAATCACCCACGACTTTCTTCAATCAATGAAAGTAAATCTGTACTCACTTATAAATCTAAATTGAGAATATAAACAAATTGAGTGATTTTTGGTAGTTAGATATAGTTAGATTTTTATGTTATCTAGCATGAGAGACTATCCTTGATAGCTACCGTGTATTTTATTGTTTCTGAGATTCGAGCCTTCTAACATTGAAGTCCGACGACCTATTGTGCCAACAGTTTATTTGCGGCCCGTTGATTTCTTCGGCTGCTCGTTGTATCCAGTTTTTCCTATTGCTTTTAATTTAAATTTTTTACTTATGTAGACGAGTCTAGCGCTTTCGCTTTCTTCAGTAAGTCTTTTATAGCTCAATCAACCTCGAAGTTTTAGTGTGTCTTTCCTATTTCACTGCGCTCCAATTTTTGCTTTAGTCTAAGTTTCTTTTATACTTATCTATAGAATGACAGTTGTGAATAATAATTTTCCCGCCCCATCAAATACAAAAAAATTTGTTGTGCTTAGATACCAGATGAGGATTCACAAGAGACTGGTGGATTTAATGTCTCCCCCCGATGAGGTCAAACAGATCACCTCTATCTCAATTGACCCCGGAGTTGAGGTTGAAGTCACTATTCAGAACTAAAACTGGACGGATAATTGCAGCCGATGAAATCAGTGTCGATGAAGAGCAAAAGGACGCCAAATGTTTGGATCTGTTCATTTGTTCTGGTGCATTTCTGGTCAATTTGTGAAGTCGGATGCTTTTATATGAATTGATCAATTGTGTAAATGGTTGAAATTCATTAATTGACGGTTGCTTCACACGCTTTTCTGTTTCCTGTGTCAGTTCATAGTTAAGTGAATAACCTCTTTATCAAAGTTGCTAATCTATTTTTTTGATCATATTATCTGACGAATTTCAATTCTTATCGAGTGTTTTGGTACCCCGGCTTGGGCTTTCATTAACTGTTGAATGCGTATTTTCCAGTTATTAAATATAATGTAATGAGATATGTATAGTTGTAGGGGTTATTGTTCTCATGATGACTTTATTTTGAATGTTGAAGGATTTTTACGTGAATCTCTCTATTGAGCTGTGTGGTAAATTTCAGACTAGTTGGTAATAATGTCTGCCGTGACTATTCACACTAGGAAGTTCAAGGTCAACAGACTGCTGGCCAGGAGGCAGATGTTAGTGGATGTGGTCCACCCCGGAATTGCCTGTCCATCTAAGGAGAAAGTGGCTTCCACTCTTTCCACCCTCTATCACAAGGTAATAACGCAGTCTTCATCCGATGATGTCCCATTCAGCTCTTAAATACACCTCTAACTGTAGATATACATCTCAAGAAATATTACTTCTTTTGGCTCAAAACATTTAGCTTATGGCTCAAGACAGCTCCCAGAATACGGAGTGATAGAATACTAGGGTTTCAAAATTAATATATGAAACCCGATTGTTGAATCTAATTTTTACTTCATTACATCCTTCTCTGCGTGCAAAAATTAGTGACCCGACAAGCGATCTAAAGGACAATAGATCAAAAACAGAAAATTGGGATAATAGATCGAACATTAATTTCTGTTCTCATTGGCGGAAATTAAGCGTTATTTGCAAGCTGGCATAAAGTTAACGCGTCTGGCCATGCCTTAGCGACTTGTGGGACTTCATATAAATCTATCACAACCGAACAATATCACGACCGAACATGTTATAATAAGTTTATAATAACAACACTTAGATCTTGAGAGCGTTCAAAAATGGAACAAATTGCCCTCTTCAATAAGAACTCTTAACAGTAAAACTTGCTTTAAAAATGTTTAAACCGAGTTTTTGCTCGATCAGCACAAGGAAGTACCCGTTAGTAGACAAATAGGAGCCTTCAAATCCTATTTTTACCTATGAGAAAGAACAGCCACAATTTTAAGATTATTATATTAATAACAATACTCATTAATTTATTTGAAACATTTGAAAGCATGTAGATATCTAACCTTAGGGTTATATTCTGAATAATTTACATATTTCAACAAAAAAATAAGTACCGACTGTATAATAAGTGAGCGCTTAAATCTTGATCAGCCAATACGCAACTTGAATTGGCCAATACTGTATATTGTCCTTCGATCCAATGTCCTAGCACCCTAAAAATTGTATTATCAATTTTTCATAATTTGTGAAGCAATATTTGAGAAAACGTCCGAAATTAACCGACAATCAATTACTTATCTCAATGTTGCATTGGAAGTGTGTTGCTAGCATTATTTATGCCATTATGACAAAATGACAGATGCTACTCAAAATCTACTGTGTTTAGGATGCTAAAAACGTGATCTGCTACGGGTTCCAAACTCAATTTGGTGGTGGAAAGACCACAGGATTTGCATTGATCTACGATACAGCTGAGGATGCTAAGAAGTTCGAGCCCAAGCACCGATTGGTGAGGAAAGGTCTGATCGAAGTGAAGAAAGGGAAAGAGGACGGTAGACGAGCTAAGAAGACTAAGAAGACCAACGCCAGAAAGGGCAAGAAGAAGCCGAAGAAGAATTAATCGGCTTTCCCAATTTCGGTGGTTGCTTTCCAGTTCAGATTGGGCCATTTGCAATGTGAACAAAATTTTGACGACAGAAGTTGCTTCGTTTATTTCGAATCATGATTTTGTATGGCCAAATTTGGTTCACTTACTTTTTGAATTCACTTGAAATTTGAATATAATTTTAAGTGGACGTTTGTTTTGCACAGATGATCTGAATTTAGTTCAATCTGAGTGTCGTTTAAAATGCTGAGTCGGGAAACCGCTCTGTAAGTCAGTAGGTAATTGAAACGATGAGGAAGTAGGTAGTTGATGAAAGTTTTCGGACTATTCGATTTGTGCTACTTGCAATAACATAGCGAACTCGAGCAGTTGCCATGCTAGAACCAGACTAGGAGATACACTTCGGTACATGGGTTTGTATTGCATCTCTTTTGACAACAATATATTGCGGTGCTCTCGGCTTTTTTGTATTCTGACGCTCTTTTCCGTTTTACCATTGTTCTACATTCTTTTGGTTAACTTTTTCAGTAACTTTTTCACGCTTGATCTCTTGCTTTTTGCGAGACCTAAATTGCTGGCATTCAGAGATTCTGTTGCTAAACCAAAATCGATTGTAAGATAAGAATGCACAAGGGCCTGATGGCCGAGTGGTCAATGCTTCATATTCGTACGCCCGAGATTGTGGTTCAAACCTATACGTTGTCAATAACTTTTTTCGCCAATTGTTCTCTATGATACACCACCTTTGAATTAATTTTTAAAGGGTGCAGCAATAAATTTTTTCCAAGCCATCTCTGTATCTGTTTCTACCTTTATTTTACGGCACGCAATTCTATTTCGCTGCTATTCCGGCAGTCTGCCGGTTATGTTCTTACAAATTTTAAACATTTTTAGCTCTTTGGAAACCTAGTTTTATAAATATCGGCTTGAAAGTTTAAATTTTATTTCTTATGGATTATGTATTTTAGGAAGTAACTGAGAAGAATTTTTGGCCGACTTTACCTGATTTTAAGCACGAGAGAAGTTAGACCTATGAACAGTCCGTGCCTTTGATCAATTGTTTTTAAACGTTCTTGAAAACGTTACCTACAGAAATGGCGTTAAAATCTTTTCGCTTGCAAATATCAAAATTGAGTGTATATACTAGGCGATTTGTTTGGTTAAACTTTAATTTTTGGTCATGACTTTGGAAGAGGAAATGGCCGCCTCATTTTCAAATTTCAAGCAATTAGTTTCATTTTTTTCCGTTTCTGCCCGTTAAAAACAATCCCCGTTTTGTTTTTGTTTGAATTCTCTGGAAACTTTTTCTTCATTAAATTTTAACGTTTAATGTTTTTGTTTTTTGAAAGTTTTGCTCCTGAATCATTTTTTTTCGACTATTATTCTTTATTTCGTCATTATTTGTCGTCACTATTCTTTGCTCGTTATGTGGCACGTTAATCAGGATACAATTGAGCGGCTGTAGTACTCTTATCAAAAAAATGAAGTTTTAGTAACCTAGGTTTTAGATCTCCTTTGAGCGCATGTGTGTAGTATTTATATTGTCTATGCTACGCGTGTTCTGTAATTTAAATAAAATAAAAAAGGCTGAGCTTTTGATTGATATATCTGAAAAGCATCAACCGCTAGCTTTCGAAAGACCAAGTAATTTTTTGTTAATTTTGCTCCAATATTACACCACATTTGTCGTTACTTTTTTGTGGTTCTGAGAGTACCAATAATGTTTGACAGTAGTTTCCTTATTTCAGAGTCTGCAAGTAAAGTATATTTCGACAGCCCCATTTCCAGTTACAAAAGAAACAATTTTTTCTCTTTTCTGTTCTCATTCTATTGCAATGTTTCGGCTGTATTTTTTCTGATGTTTTATTGACTCGTTTTTTCCCTAGTTTCTGAAATAGCATTTTTTGTTTTCAGTTCGAATGAATAACTATGTTTTCTATTGTTTTTTATTTCTGTCGAACAAAGTTTGGAGCAATTATTGAACTCATGTGTCTTTTGCGACTGGAAGGCATTTATTGATATTCTACAACTTTATTGCTGAATCAATTTTGTTTTTGACTTTAAGGTAATCTTTTAAATTAGTGTACGTCTTTTTTCACTTTTTATTAAATTTTGCGTCCTTGACTTTTTACCCTCTGCGTGATCGAAAATAATTGCTCACTTATGAACAATTTATAGCAGCTAAACCCAATCGTCGCCAGTATACTACTAAAAGTCAAATGAAAAGTGTGCCAAAAAATTTTCACTTAAAATCTTAATTGTCGTTCGACATTATTAGCCATGTTTATGTTATTGTATTATAATATCTTTGTTTAATTACAATTATTTTCTCTTATTCAGGCTAGAGAACTTGTTCAACCTCGTCGGTGGAAATTTCAATTAAATTCTCCGTTTAGTGAATGACTTTTTGACTTTGAAAAGTAGTTTTTGACTGAATGGCACATATAGATAACCTTTTTAGCCGTTTTTTTTGTCTAAGTGGCCCTATTTTTTTGCTTTTAATTTGGTTTCTCGTAGAAATAAATTTTATTCGATACTATATTGAAATGTCAACCTCGGAAATTGACGCAACAGTGTTTTGCAGAGCCTGAAAATGCGTTTCAAGATGAAAATTGGCACATATTTCTTGATTTTTTAGTTTTTTTTTGCTTTTTTTTCTATTAATTTCTTCATTTTTGGATCTTTTAACCGTTTTTTTGTCAATAATCAGTTAATAGTGCAACTTCTCTTTTATAATTCATATACTCAATGCCTCTTTCTACCTCGATTTAATCTTGTTTCAGTCATTTTTCGGCGTTAAGTGTTTGAAAAACAGTTAAAACTTTTTCATAAATGCAGTCTTAAAAGTTTTTTGAACATTTTTTGCAAAATGTTTCAGTATTTCGTATTTATGAATTCTGAATTTTTTGTTCTCTTCAGGAGGATAGATCTTTGTATCGGATGACTAGTTATCTTTTCTATGTCTTGAGTGCTGAACAATGAAATGTATTCGTTTTTCTTGAATTTTTTAAATTGATTTTTAACTTTCAAAAATCAAGAATGTCTTTGTTACGGTGTTCCTTACTTTGTGCCCATATTCCTCACATTCTAGTTAGTATCATTCTAGCTTTGTCCTGGCACCTACATTTATTCTCGGTATATTGATTTTTTCAGTCGTTAAAAATGAATGGTTTCAGCTTTGGTTTCTTTGGTTTGCAGTTGATTTCATTCAACATAAGGAAGTACTGAGAGTTTGATAGCAAGCCTTTTCCAAAATTGCCACTTATGACTATTTACTGCAACTTTCTTGCCGCCTTGGTATTAATTTAAAGGATTTTTTGCCTTCGAATATTCTTCTGCTGCTGATGTCTTTTCTATGATCAGTTTAATTTTGAATTAGTATGAAATCATGTTGTCTAGCATATGTACAACAAGGAACAAGTGTGTGCTTTTTTGTCTTAGTTGCAGTGATTAGGAGTGTAATTATAGGTGTTTTCTGATTCTTAATTTTGAGCTTTCCTTTTGAAAAGATTTAACTTAGTTTCTAAGATTTTTATCTGGCGTTTGCTTCCGCGATCTTTTTCAGATTAGAATCATGAATTATTTGAGGGCAATTGATAACCTTGTCAGCTTTTTCAGACTATCAGTTTGTTTACCACCTTAATTATTTCGGATTTTTTAACGTTACCAAACGTTTTCAATAATATAAAGTTTTGCTGGATTTTTCTCTTGGTGACAGTGGTTTAAGGTTTACCAATTTTTAGAGCAGACCTGGAGAAGTAGTGAGCTAATGGTTTAATACAAAAGGTAGTGGCTTCAACTCTACCTGAAACAACTTCTAGAGGATTTTGGCATCCAACAGAAACGTCCAATAGCAATTGGAGAAGACAACCAAAGTTGTATCAGACTCTGCCAAAACCCAGTCATGCACAAAAGGAGCAAGCACATCGAAACAAAGTTTCACTTCATCCGGGACAAAACGGATGATGGGACTATTTCAATTCATTACGTTCCTACAGACAAAATGGCAGCGGACATCTTCACAAAGTCCTTACCCGTTTCGAAAGTGGAAACATTCAGAGCAGTTTTGATGGGAACAGACTCTACGCAATCAGCTCAAGTCTGAGTGGGGGTGTTAGAATTTCGATCAAACTATAGTCTTAAACTTAGTGAGAATTAGAAAGAAAGTTTGACTTACCAGATTAGAAAGACAAGCAATATGATTTTGATCAAAGAAATTATATAAATGAATCGTCAAGAAATGGTGCTGAGAATCAATATTCGGTTCAAATTGGTGAATCTAGATAACTATTATTAGAGTTAGATTAAGTGATGTAAAATCTTCCCAGCATGTATTAAATGATGATGATATCTCCGGAAGTGTGAATGAATTCTTAGAAAAGTGCAAATGCATTCCATTTATGGTTCCCTTTGCGACTGATTTGCAGAAGCAAACCATATTGGGTATCCCTTGCGACCCCAACTATAAATCACGGTGCTAAGATTAGTTTTGTATCTTGACTCTTTCACACTGATAATGGGTATATATACAGCTGATTTTTGAGTCCTTTTTCATCCCCAAATTCAAATCACCATCTTGATCTAATAATCAGATCTCTCCTGTAAATCTCTAAATTCTACTGTAAAATATCATTTTGTTATTCTCTCATTTTTGAGAAATTAATTCTTTTACTTAGTTAAAAACGCTTTTTATTCCGCTTGCGAAAGTCCATAACCCAACAGGTTATGGGCCCAGCAATTTTCTAAGTCATAAAATTAATTTCCAAAACAAAACTAATTTGTTGTTGACAGTCATAATCCTTTTCTGCTTAGTACCTTTTCTTTTCACAACTGTTTTGCCTGCTCAAACTTCAATGGATCAACAGACAGTGAAGCTGCTGACCTACACAGGAAAGGCACAGGACTTTCCAATCTGGAGCACAAGATTTGTGGCGATGATGCAGACGAAGGGACTCTACAAATCACTACTGGGGACAGAGGAGCAACCCAATGAGCCTGCGCCACTGGCCAATGGGGCAACCAATGATGAAAAGAAGAACCACAAGGTGCTGAAGGATGCATATGAGAAGGAAGTTGCAGACATCAAGGAGAAACGGAACAATGTGTGGTGCCATCTGGCACTGACTCTAGATGCAACAACCCTCATGCTGATGAGACATGACTGTGTGGGAGATGATGGCATTGGAGATGGAGCAAAGGCTTGGAAGCTTTTGCAGGAGAGATTTCAGAGTGTGGAGACGCCGACAGTGGTGACTTTAGTGGCACAGCTTGCTCGACTGCAGCTCGAGGATTCTGAGGATTTGGACAGCTTCTTCATCAGAGGACAGGAGTTGCTCACAAGGCTACAAGAAGCAGGGGAAGCAGTCTCAGAGACCCTCTTCAACGCCTTGGTCCCCAATGGTCTGCCAATGAGGTATGAAAGTTTTGTTATACAGGAAAGCTTCAACCCGGCAACGAACTTCACAGAGTTGAGGAAAAGGCTGCAGAACTTTCATGAGAGCACGGTGCAGAGACACAAGGGACAAAGTGGTTCAGTGGCACTGGCAGTGAAGCGTGACTTCAAGAAGGGACCCAAGAAAGGAAACTGCTTTGTGTGTGGGATCCCTGGACACTTTGCCAAGGACTGCAGGAAGAAGGAGACAGCACAATGCAGCAAGTGTGGTGAGAAGGGTCACCTAGACGGCATGCAAGAGACAAAGAGATGGAGGCAAACATGAGTCAGTGGCAATGGGTCCAACATTGGCTACACCAGACGAGGAATGCTGGGCAGCTCTTACCCAGTGGAAGACAGCAGGCATGCTAGTGGACAGTGGTTGTACAGATCACATAGTGACGAACATCGATGCGTTTCTGGACTTTGTGCCCATTCAATCAGTGGTCAGAAATCCCAACGGAGAGGCTTCCAGAGTGGTGGGCAGAGGCTGTGTGAGGATCAGCATACCCTCAAACAAAGGGGAATTCCAATGCGAACTCAAAAATGTTCTGTGTGTGCCGGACTATTCTTCAAACCTCCTATCAGTCTCAAGATGCACGGAGTGGGGACATAGCTTCACTTTCGAGAGAGGAAATAGCTGCATGAAACTCCAGAAGGGAACTCGGGTAAAACTACCACAAGAAAATAATTTGTTTTACTTACCCTGCAGCGTTCTAGAATTCAAGATGAGTTCCAACAGCGTGAAACTTGACAGTGCAAGGAAGTGGCACAGACGATTGGGTCATTTGAATCAAGCGGATGTGGTCAGGAATGCACCAGAGACAGTGGGGGAACTCGATGATGTATGCAATGTGTGTGCATTGGCCAAGATCACAAAGACTCCGGTACCAAGAGTGGCAGAGACCCAAGCAGAAGAGAAGCTGGAGAGGGTGTTCACAGACGTGATGGGACCTTTCAGAGTAGAGTCACTGTCAGGGTTCCGGTTCTGCATAGTGTTTGCAGACCAATACACGAAGTTTGTGTCTGTGGACTTGCTTAAGGCAAAGAGTGAAGCACTGGCCAGCCTGAAGAAATTTGTTCTCAGTGTGGGGACGCCCAAGAAGCTGAGGCAAGACAATGCGAAGGAGTTTCTCTCAGAGCAGTTCGAGACGTACTGCTTAGATGCAGGCATTCTACAGGAGAAGACCATACCAGAGACGCCACAACAGAATGGGTTAGCTGAGAGGTGCAACAGGACACTGCTGGAGATGGCAAGATGTTTGCTCATTGACTCAGGACTTCCAAAGATGATGTGGGGAGCAGCAATTCTTCACGCAGCAAGGATCAGAAACTTGGTTGTGAGACGAGGAGAAGAAAAATGCCCAGCAGAGCTGATGAGAGGTATAAAACCTAAGCTTCCAATTAGTAAATTATCTATTTTTGGTTGCACAGTCTTCATGAGGAAGAGGGACAGAGAAGTCAGCAAACTTGAACCCAAGGCACTGGAAGGAAAGTTTGTGGGTTACACTGAAGGAGAAAACGGATACCTGGTGTACATACCCAACACACGCAAGGTGATGGCAGTTCGAGATGTGATCATCAAGGAGTCTGAAGTGGGCTCAATCCCTGACAACAAAGAAACGGCGGACCTACTAGATGATGGGTCGGAACTGGGAATCTGGCACCCAGATGATGGTCATCAAGATGATGACAACAGAGACAGACAGGACACATCTACTGCAATAAAGGAGGAGTGGCATGACGCAGGGAGCGTGAATACTCAAGAAACAACACTGAGACAAGAGGCCTCGGATGTTGGAGAAACAGCACTAGATGAAGGATCTACTGCAACAAGAGGGAGTCACAGTGACACAGAAGACTTCTCACAGTTAGAGACAGTTGGCTTCAATGAAGATGCACTGGAACACGCGGACAGAGCGGAGCCCAGACGAGGGACACGAGCAAGGAATGTTCCGCAATTTTTTGGAGAAGTCAGGACCCATCTTGCTGTGACTGAGGGCGACTATGTGGAACCCAAAACAGTCTACGAAGCCAAGCAAGGTGACGATTGGGACCAGTGGCACCGGGCAATGAAGGACGAGGTCAAGGCACTCCAAGACAACGAGACTTGGAACCTAGTGAGACCACCCACAGACAGGGACGTCATACCGGGCAAATGGGTTTACAAAGTGAAATTGGGACCCAGTGGTCAAGTGGACAAATACAAAGCGCGCTATGTGGCGAAAGGCTTCAAGCAAGTGGAAGGACTGGACTACTTTGAGACTTTTGCGCCTACCTGTAAGCCAGAGACATTCAGGATTCTACTTCAGCTATCAGCGAAGCAAGGCCATGTGATGCACCAATTTGATGTCAAGACTGCTTTCCTGCACTCACCAATCGAGGAAGAAGTGTATCTGGAACAGCCACAGGAGTTTGTAAAACGCGGATCAGATGGGGAGAAGTTAGTATGTCGACTAAATAAATCAATTTATGGTTTGAAACAGGCTGCTAACAACTGGTACAAAGAGCTGGCAAACTTCCTACTGAGACAGGGGTTCACCAGAAGCAGGAATGATCACTGCTTGTTCGCAAGATCAGAAGCAGAGGATCACACCTTCATCCTGGTCTGGGTTGACGACATCATAGTAGCATCAAGAAGTATGACAGTGGTCTCTGATGTCAAGAAGGCACTAGAAGCAACCTTTCACATGGAAGACAGAGGGAGACTACACTGGTTTCTGGGTCTAAGAATCAGACGAGAAGAGGGCAAAGTCACAGTCGACCAAGAACGCTACATAGAAACAATGCTTGAGCGGTTTCAAATGGATCAATGCAAACCCTCAAGAACTCCAGCTGATTTGAATTTGAAACTTCAGACAGCACAGAACGGAGACGAAGAAGTGGACCAGAGGATCTACAGAAGCTTGGTTGGATCACTTCTGTATCTGGCCAAACAGACGAGGCCAGACATCATGTTCACAGTCAACATTCTGTCCAGACACATGAATGCACCTACCAATCAACACTGGATGTGCGGAAAACGACTTCTGCGATATCTTCAAGGTTCAAAAGGTTTAAAACTTACTTACACAAAAGAGGCTAGTTATGATTTAGTGGGGGAAAGTGATGCAGACTGGTCTGGAGACGTGAACGACAGAAAATCAACAACGGGCTATTACTTCAAGCTCAACGGACGTGGCGCAGCACTCAGCTGGGGTGTCAAGAAGCAGGCCACAGTTGCTCTTTCTTCATCAGAAGCAGAATATCAGGGCATGGCAGCAGCAGTTCAGGAAGCACTCTACCTGAAACAACTTCTAGAGGATTTTGGCATCCAACAGAAACGTCCAATAGCAATTGGAGAAGACAACCAAAGTTGTATCAGACTCTGCCAAAACCCAGTCATGCACAAAAAGAGAGAGCACATCGAAACAAAGTTTCACTTCATCCGGGACAAAACGGAGGATGGGACTATTTCAATTCATTACGTTCCTACAGACAAAATGGCAGCGGACATCTTCACAAAGTCCTTACCCGTTTCGAAAGTGGAAACATTCAGAGCAGTTTTGATGGGAACAGGCTCTACGCAATCAGCTCAAGTCTGAGTGGGGGTGTTAGAATTTCGATCAAACTATAGTCTTAAACTTAGTGAGAATTAGAAAGAAAGTTTGACTTACCAGATTAGAAAGACAAGCAATATGATTTTGATCAAAGAAATTATATAAATGAATCGTCAAGAAATGGTGCTGAGAATCAATATTCGGTTCAAATTGGTGAATCTAGATAACTATTATTAGAGTTAGATTAAGTGATGTAAAATCTTCCCAGCATGTATTAAATGATGATGATATCTCCGGAAGTGTGAATGAATTCTTAGAAAAGTGCAAATGCATTCCATTTATGGTTCCCTTTGCGACTGATTTGCAGAAGCAAACCATATTGGGTATCCCTTGCGACCCCCACTATAAATCACGGTGCTAAGATTAGTTTTGTATCTTGACTTTTTCACACTGATAATGGGTATATATACAGCTGATTTTTGAGTCCTTTTTCATCCCCAAATTCAAATCACCATCTTGATCTAATAATCAGATCTCTCCTGTAAATCTCTAAATTCTACTGTAAAATATCATTTTGTTATTCTCTCATTTTTGAGAAATTAATTCTTTTACTTAGTTAAAAACGCTTTTTATTCCGCTTGCGAAAGTCCATAACCCAACATTTTTCTTGAATTTTTTAAATTGATTTTTAACTTTCAAAAATCAAGAATGTCTTTGTTACGGTGTTCCTTAATTTGTGCCCATATTCCTCACATTCTAGTTAGTATCATTCTAGCTTTGTCCTGGCACCTACATTTATTCTCGGTATATTGAGTTTTTCAGTCGTTAAAAATGAATGGTTTCAGCTTTGGTTTCTTTGGTTTGCAGTTGATTTCATTCAACATAAGGAAGTACTGAGAGTTTGATAGCAAGCCTTTTCCAAAATTGCCACTTATGACTATTTACTGCAACTTTCTTGCCGCCTTGGTATTAATTTAAACGATTTTTTGCCTTCGAATATTCTTCTGCTGCTGATGTCTTTTCTATGATCAGTTTAATTTTGAATTAGTATGAAATCATGTTGTCTAGCATATGTACAACAAGGAACAAGTGTGTGCTTTTTTTGTCTTAGTTGCAGTGATTAGGAGTGTAATTATAGGTGTTTTCTGATTCTTAATTTTGAGCTTTCCTTTTGAAAAGATTTAACTTAGTTTCTAAGATTTTTATCTGCCGTTTGCTTCCGCGATCTTTTTCAGATTAGAATCATGAATTATTTGAGGGCAATTGATAACCTTGTCAGCTTTTTCAGACTATCAGTTTGTTTACCACCTTAATTATTTCGGATTTTTTAACGTTACCAAACGTTTTCAATAATATAAAGTTTTGCTGGATTTTTCTCTTGGTGACAGTGGTTTAAGGTTTACCAATTTTTAGAGCAGACCTGGAGAAGTAGTGAGCTAATGGTTTAATACAAAAGGTAGTGGCTTCCGGTTTTGTTAATGAAGTTTTGACGCTTCGAGTCGCTTCCGGAATTCTTCCGGCTATGTTTTTTGTTTCGTCGTCTGACACTCTTTTTCGTTTACATTTGTTCCCATAGCAAAGCTGAAAAAGTCAATTTTTCTGAATGACTTCTTCCTCTCACTAACGGCATTTGCGCGACTGACGTCATTTCTCACTCTCTACCAAAAGTTTTTACGTTATTTGCGTGATTAGATTTTGATCATACGTGACTTACCTCACTAAAAAAATGACTTTTGCACTTTAAAACTTAAGTTTAAATTGAATTTGTTTAAGGTCCAAGGAACTCATATATGCAGTAAAGGTCCCTAATAGGAGGCTTCTGTGGAAGGAATTTTAACAAACTTTATTATTTATCGCTGATTTTTTTTATTACCTAGGCGTCGATTTTTTTTCAATTTAGATCTGTATCTGTTTCTATCTCTTTTATACGGCACGCAGGTCTATTCTTTCGCAGCTACTCCGGCAATCTGCCGGCTATGTTTTTCTAATAAAATCATTTGCATTTGTTTTAGTTTTTTGGGTTTAATCAAATTCAACTTCGTTATATTTTTTTAAAGCTATTGTTCAGCATTTTCCTGTCAAGGTGTCTTCCAATTAATATCAGTTGAGTTGAGGAATGAGTTGACAAGGACATATATGGAATATAAAGGTCAATACTTTCCTTCCTTTTTCGTGAAATTAACTGTTTGGATATAATTTCATGATATTTCTTCATAAAAACCCCTCTTCAATGAATTCAAGAGTAGTAATGGCCGAGCAGAGTTCACACGTAAACATTTCTCTTCACTCAAAATTGGGCGACGAGGAAGAGGAGGAACAGGCCACTATGGTTAAGCAGAGTGGAGATGAAGGTGCTCTAGTTAAGGCCGACGGTGGAGATGAAGGGGGTGCAGGTGGTGGTGATGATGATGACGATGATGAAGATGAAGAAGATTTAGTTGATCCCATGGACACATTGAGGGACTCATGCAAAGCACAGGTATGTTCAAACTTCGCTTATATGTTTGTCATGTCCATCGATCATGTAATGCAAACAATGCTGGAAAAATACTTGCTTTGGTAACATGGCGGTGAGACAGACGTATGGATGATGGGGAGGGGATACGGACAAAAATAATATGCTGGGCTAGCTGTAAGCGACTGAAGTGATGTCGGTACAAACGAAACGCTTGCTAATTTGCTTTTGTTTTTGATAAATTTTCTTTTGACCATTTTAAGAGTTGTATCCGAGCTCTTTCCTGACGTTTTGTTTGTACTTTATACTTTTAGAACCAATATTCTAGCAGATATATATTCTACCAGGCAAATTATTTTCCAGATTTTTTTGCTGTATTTCAATCAGTAGGTCAAAGTTAACGTGATCGCCATTTGTAGGCACAAACGTATTTAACTGTTCATTTCAGGCTAATTGTAATGCCCTGAGTGAGAAACTAGACGCGTGCTCCTCCCGAGTAGAATCCAGGAGTAAAAACACTGAAGAATGTATCGAAGAAATGCTTGATCTCATTCACTGTGTAGACGACTGTGTATCCCATAATATCCACCACCACTGGAAGTAACCCAGCACTTACTTTGCCATTTTAATCAATATACGATGGGAGGGTGGCAATTCCTGCTCTCAGTTGAATCACAGACAACTAATTCTTAGATTTCTAACTACTCTACTGGACATGAGTTGTATGTTTAGTCAAAGATTATATGGTACGTTTTACTTGTATTGAGATTAACACACTTTATCTCAAACTGAAATTAACTTTTGCCTCGTCAATCTTTTTCGAGAACTGCATGCAACTCGCATCTAGATATTAAATCCAAATTTCCATCAAGTACTAAATCAAGCGTTATTTGAAATTTGGACAGGAACATCGTCACTCGCTGCCGTATTTTTGATGTTTCTCCATAGTATTGCAAAGCAAGATTACAAACTTATTTACCCCGGCTGATTTTGGAAAACTATATCTCGCCTACCTGTACCAAATAACTGACGTCCACAAAAATAATGGCAATAGTAGGCATTGTTTTGACTTCTCTAGTCATCATGGAAAACTAAGGTCATCCGTCTCTGAAATTTAATAACGTGTGTGATGAACGTTATATATACATGTACTTAGTTATGAAACAAGCAAATTCTCAATAGCAAAGATGAGTATATTTGAATATGAAGCAATATGCTACTGAAGCCAAAATTAGAATGTAGATAAATGTAGTTTTCCATTAAAATGTTTGCAATATCACCGTTACTCATATCGTTGTCTCGATATATAGAATACCGATATATGGAATATCGATATATAGAATATCAAAGATAGTTACCCGATGTTAATTAACTCGGTCTAGCGTCTTTATTTAAGATTTTCTCGGCTCGATAGCAACTTAATCAATACTCTCACTCGCTCGTGGTGTCTTTGCTCTGAATCCTTTCATTCAAACGAAAGTTGTTCAACTAAAATTTTTGGCTGAGCATTTTTCAAGCGAAATTTTATTTTCTGAGTTTCTCTTAATGCGCAAGTTCTGTAATCCTACTTCATACTCACGAGCTCTTGGTGTTTGAGCTGGATTTTTGCAACATGGCGTTTTAGTTTCATGAATTCCTAAACATTCATGGAGCTAACTTGCAAGATGAGTTTACAAATCGGTTTTTTTTATTTGATCTTAAACATTGCTTGCTCAAGTTTGTGGCAATTATATTAGCCCTGCTGGCCTTTTTCTCTTTTTGTCTTCGTTTTTTTTCTGACCATTTGACTTTTCGACCTCAAAGACGGCTTGAACAGGTGAAGCCCGGAGAGCGTTAAGTTCTGTTATAGCCGTACGGCTCACTAGTATCTAAGTATGTGGTTCACCGAAACAATATAAGATACATTAGTTCATGGTGTGAAAGGCATTCCATAGAATGTGACCCCCCATCACCTCATTCCCCTCTCCACCCGTAAACCCACGCGCTCGCGCCCACTCGCGCTCACTAACGCCGCTCCGCCATTCTCGTCCCACTACACCTCAATGTAAATAAAGCTAGCCTCCCGAATCCGTTGCTTGCTACTGATAGCCAGTCGTTTGAGAGCAATTCGTCTGACGTTTTTTGGCTGTGTTGCTTGAATGCTTTTTTGCTCCTACACTTTCCTGCAAATTCTAATTTGAAATTCAAGAGATTATGGGAAAAATTATAGAAGTAAAGATTTAAGATATCAAAGCCTCACTAAATCTGTGGGATTACTTAGGAAATCCAACAAAAGAAATTTGAATAAAAAATGTTTACAACGAAATGTAAAACACAAATCCTACGAAAGAAGAGCAATTTTTAGCCCATAACGGAGAATGGTTGACTTAACAAATCTAGTTTCAATTATTTCGGACAAAAGGCTTCAAAAAGAAGATATTAGAGTATTGAAATGAGCTATAAGAAATTTTACTGAAGTTTGATCAACATGACATCCCCGTTTAGAAGATCTCTATTCAGTTGATTATGCCGCCAAATAAGTTGTTGAATTAACATCGAGTTTTCCACTGTATTTTAAAGTTCTTCGCACTTTTTCAGCTGCACCTGTTTTTAGTTATCTAAGCAATCTTTTGTCTAGCATACGGTATAAAAGGACTTGATCATTTGGTCAAATTAAAAAGATTTTGTTTCTTTTTGTAAAAGCAGCGTGAAAATACGACTTCTCTCTTTTGTTGATAAGTAGAGCATAAATACAAGTTGGATAAAATCCTCCAATCTGAATATGAATTGTGTATAGTTGGTAAAAGTGGATGGGAGATATTTTGAAGGTTCCGTCAGAAAGCCAAAGCGCATTGTTCGTTTTCAGGGATTCTAGATTGTCATGTGTTCCAAAAATCAGCATTCTCTCCTTGTCAGTTGTTCCCTGTCATAAAGGCGGAATTCTTTAAACTTGGCGGGCACTTCGAAATGTCTGTCTGTAATTGGCGGCTCCTGTGAGTTCTCGGATGCTTTTTGGCGGTTTATTGTCCGACAGATCTAGTTGGTAAAGACAGCTGCGTTGCAACATCGGACCCGACTGGTATCAGACTGCTGGCAATCATCATATTATTCACTGGATTCTGTTCTGGCGGTCTCCTTCATTTGACCTAGAATCTTTCGTTTGTACTTGTCCGGGAACAATTTTGTGGTTGTGCTCGTTTTTCGTTAGTAAGTGTTTTCCAGTAGTAATGGCCGTAACTTTACATATATAGGAGCTCCCTTTTGAGCATTTACAATGCGTAGTAGTTTTTGTTTCTAACTCCTTTTGAAACTCATGTCCATCAAGGATTAAAGTGAATCGGTTCTGCTGGGACGTACCCCAAGTCATTTCGCTCATGTTTAGCGTCTATTTTGGCGAAGTTTAAAGAGTAGAATGACGCCTCAAGTTATTTTTTAACAATTCAATTTCTGTGATAATTTTGCGTTTTGTTTAAATTGCGTCTAATTAGTTAATTTGTACCTAATGGTAGACTGGTACCTTAATTTTGGGATTGTACGTTAATTTCAAGATTATAACTATTAAATTATAATTAGGGTAGTTTGGCATTGGGTATAATGGAATTGCGTATTATGGCATTGGGTAATTTGGCATTGGGTATTTTGGCACATTGGGTATTTTGGAATTGGGTATTATGGTATTGGGTATATTGTCCTGACACCATCATTTAACTCACTTAATAATGGATCAGCTGCGCATCGTATACAGCATCTGCAGCACAATGAATTTAGCATCGGAATAATTTGCCGGGAACTCCAAAAATACTTTCTTAATCGGTTAGAATCATAAAGTATCACAAGATTAAGTGGAAAATTATGAGATTACGAAGATCAAACTATGTCAAGCACTTTTGGTGATTGATTGCGAACGAAGTTTGAAACAATTATTGTAAACGCTTTTTTCTTTTTTAACGCAAAATTTTTGCTTGACGGTATTTGCGCCTCTGTTCTGTATTAGCACGGTTTTTGCTCGCAAGTAACTTTTTCACGCTTGAATTACTGATTTTCGCGTGATGTAAATTGCCCTCATTGTGAATTTAAGTCTGTTGCTACCATAAAGACGAAAATATGCGATGATGTTGCCGAGCCGGTATAGCTTAGTGTTTAAGATGTCAAACTACCATTCTGGAGGTCGCGGGTTTGTAATGCCTCTCGGCTCCGATTTTTGCACCCACAAAAAAAATTGTAAGCTACCTCCTCTAATTTAAATTGCACCTACTGTCGTTTGAGAATTCAACCGACGTTAGTGCGCCAGCAACCAATTTCACGTTCATTTTCGACTAATTTATTCGTCCGAAATATAAAGTGACAGACTGACTGACAATGTGCATACAATTTGCAAGTTCCTGCTGTCACAATTGCACTGGAAAGGAGTTCCTTCAGCTATGGAATACGACTTGAATTCAATGAATTGTCGTTTGCTATGAAGTTTATACCACTTGAGCTTGCCTATCTTACAGAAACTGCATTTTTTCAAACTTGATTTTCAAACTTTTGAGTTGATAAATTGTGCGTAAACCTATAATAATAAATAGATTGATTGTTTGCATTGATTTCAAATTCCGATTGCTATTAGATTTTTTTCTTCGTGAATCGTCAATTCAAATATCATTAGTAATGTGTAGAACAAAGGACAATATTCACCGCGTGGCGGGTTAAACTGATGGCTGAATTTCATTTAGACGTGTAAAAATGATTTTAAAATTCTCGTATGAGGTACTAGAGTCTGCTCGTGAACAGAAGTATAATCAACAGAAAAGGTAAAAAACACTATTAGCTTGTGTCGTTTTCAAGGATTGATCATATTCTTGCTAGCCTCTCAGCTGCATACTGTGGTTTCTCGTGATTTTGATGTTTGTTTTCAAAGATTTTGGAATAAAATTTTTAGTGAAGAATGGCAATAAAACCCACAGCGGTCAAATTTGCCACCAATGTCAAGTTTGATTTAGCAGTTCTTAAGGTTCAAAAATTGTTGGTCTGATAACCTCATTCTGGTTTTTGAATTATTTTTTGTAGAACCTGCTCTGAAGTGAATTATTGAAAGACCCTAAAATGTGATCTGATAAATCTTAAGCTGCCTAACTGCCTCGCAGAAAGTTGATCTTGCTAGATCTTCTTGTTGGTTTTCGCAGTTTTTCTTATGAGTATAAAAGGGGACTTGGAAAGTGGGTTTTCCCGGGTTTTCATCCATTTTTTGCATACAACTAATATAGGAAACAAATATTTTAATAATGTGCTTTCAGGTAGTGTAAGGTTGATAGCCAAAAACATTAAAAGCTCATCGATGCAATTTTATTGACTGGTTCTGAATGCTTTTTGTTCGATTCTGGTTGTTCGGTCATAACGTAAATGATTGTTCTGATTCTGTTTTAACGTAACATTCTGATTGTTCAGCCATAACGTATGGAAAACAAAGTAATGCTTCAATTACTAAAAAGCTTCCTACTTGTGTTTCTCAAACTCGCTGCAATGATTTCCTTTATCTGCTTTTTCTAAAGCTTGGTGGGAAATGATCATGCATTTGCTACCCATGGACTTTATAGGAATCTTTCAGAAACGTATAAAATTTAAAGACTGAATATGGTAGAATTTTGGCTTGGGCTATATGAACACCGCTCTTTCGAGAACCTTACAAGTTGTTGCCAATCTTGCAAGGCTATACTCCCAAGAGTCTTGGAAGATTATCAGCCGGTCTCCACTTGGCTGGGTTTAGAAGATAAAAATGTCCTGGGGCTTAGTTCCAAAATTAAATCTAATTAACAAAATTTTTTATTTCAGTTACTATGGTCTGCTTTCCGGCCTATTAGTTGTAAAGAATAATGAAATAATTTGCATTGATTAATTAGTTTCTGCGAACAGCTTGTCAACGCGAGGTGAGTTCTCAGTTAATTAGTATGCTCGACGAATAGCGACGAGTTTGAGGCGCGCCATATTTGTTACGTAATTTGAATTCGTCTTTCAAATTTAACCTGAATTCGGATTTTGAAGATGGTTTGTTCACGTTCATTGAATTCTGCCGAAAGATTGATCAAAGTTTGAAGATTATAAGCTTGGCTGTTGGTATCAGCATTAAAGTTATCTTGATATAGCCCTAGTTGATTTTATTCTTTTGACCTTATGAGCTGACAGGTTATTTAGTGCGAAAATAAGAACAAGATTGTTCAAATTGACTCCTGTCATAGAAATTCTAATTCAAGAGATTTTGTGAGCTAAGATCTGCCAATGTCTTTGATTCTGTTGATGCCGATTAGTGTAACATCTCTAAAAAGAAACTGAGAAAAACGTACCAATTTCAATCCATCTTTAAGGATCAGATAAATTACAGCAGATAATCTGATCAGAATTTGTTAAGCTTGCTTAATCTATCTATATACGCATTTAATCGTTGTGTGACCGTGATAATAGCTAGGACATGGGAGGCTGTGAGATCTCAAACAAATGCTGTTCTGCTGTGGCGGCGGGTGACAATTCAGACACAATAACTGCTACAAATAACGGTGCAATTCAATTCCCACCATTGACTATCGACATGCAGCTGTTGAATGGAACAGCAACTCACGCAGGTAGGAACCCTGAGCTGGTGGTCAATTTTGTAAGTGATCTGTGTCATGAATTATCGACAGTCACAGACCACAATTTGTAGCAGCCGCTAATTATTTGACTGCAAGCTTACCTGTCGTTTTTCAACCAAAATTTAATTCACTCAAACTATTTTCGCAATTAGAACATGTAGAAATGCTTGATGTTTTTTCATGATTGTGTTGTTTGACCTTCAATTTTCCCAGACCAGCTGATAGCGAGGCTGTTGCTTCGTTGTTGTTACGGCAAAAAATAGATATTTTTTATTCTCAATTTCTTTGTTAGTTTGCTCAAAGGGTAATAACTATCTGAAAATTTAGATTTTGTCATTTTGAAGTTTTACTGCTGTAAATAGACGTTTTCTGTTTTAGTCTGTCTATCTCATTCTTTCTCTTACATTTGTTAATTGCTCTATTATTGAGGTTGAGTGCTGTTATTTGACCCGGAAGTAATTTCCTTTCTGTTCAATAGCCGCCTTCAGCCTCTCAACGGCTATTATTTAGGCGCTCTCCTTTTTAGAATTCAAAGAATTTGAATTGTAATGGGGCACTTTGAATTGTAATGGGGCATTGCTCTGAATTATGTATAATTTTAGAATCTAATTGAAACTTCACACCAAATTAGAACACTTTGACACGTTTTCTGTTTTAGTTGGTCTATCTCATTCTTTCTCTTACTTTTGTTAATTCCTCTGTTATTGAGGTTGAGTGGTGTTGTTTGACCCGGAAGTAATTTCCTTTCTGTTCAATAGCCGCCTTCAGCCTCTCAACGGCTATTATTTAGGCGCTCTCCTTTTTACAATTCAAAGAATTTGAATAGTATTGGGGCACTGTCTTTTTAAGATTTGTTCACACATTTTCATGATTTTTGAAGTCAAATTGGAGTAGTGATTTTGGTCGCGCCGAAACAAGAAATGAAGCAAAAATGAGGCAATTTCAGTTTGATTTGTACTGTTGTATCGATTTTTTAAATCGGATTTTTTCTAAATTGTTTTCCCAATCCTTTCACTTCATTCTAGGCCGTTTTTTTTTGTTTGAACCAAGTTTCTCTTTCTCGCTAGTGGATTTTTTGTTCACGTGCGGCAATGAGAAAACCGTATTTGGACAAAAATTCGCGTTCTCGCTACTGGTTTTTTGTTCACTTGAGGCAATTTTACTTTGATTTGTACTGTTGTTTCAATTTTTGATCGGATTTTTTCTAAATTGTTTTCCCAATCCTTTCACTTCATTCTAGGCCGTTTTTTTTTGTTTGAACCAAATTTCTTTTCTCACTAGTGGATTTTTTGTTCACATGCGGCATTTTGACCTTGATTTTCAGTTTTTTGAATTTGTCCTGCTCAAGTACGTCCTGCTCTTTTTTAATGTTCTTTTTAATTCGCTTTACCGTTTGATCACGTTTTTTCGTTTTCCGTAAGTCACGATTTTCACTCTTGACTTCTGATTTACTTCGCCCACTTTTTCAACTGAATGGATTTTAAATTCTTTCACGTACTGAATTACGTAGTATAGTGAATACGGTCAAAGTCAAATGAGCAAAATCAAAAGGAACGGTATAAACCAATAAGTCCCGGCCATTAATTCATAGTGCAGTAGGTTATAAAATTTCATTAGATCAATTGCTAGCTGGCACTAAATATGCCTAATAGCCTTCAGTTTAGAAGCTGAATTATGTATAATTTTAGAATCTAATTGAAACTTCACACCAAATTAGAACACTTTGACACTTAGAAAAATAGTCAATTTCTATCTCTGTTTTTTTTTCTGCTTCAATCCATGTGCGGCAAGCGGGTCAACGGCGTCTATTTTCCGGCATTTTGCCGGCGATGTTTTATATTCTGGATATTGCAATTCAATCGGCTTTTCCTGCTATATTTTTAAATTGGTTTCTTGTATCAACTTTTGTTAAGATCATACGATCACCCTTTGTGCGCTCAGGGCAATTTTTGGCGCTAGGTTTTGCCTAGCAACTGAATTTTTGTTGCCTGATAGCCTGTTTTTTTTCCCAATTAGTTTTTTGCTCATACGAGACTTTTTAAAACTAATTTTTAACGCGCAAACTTTAATTAAACTAACTTTATTTAAAGGTAAAAAACAAGTTTTCTTCAACCTTGTTCGGCCTATTAGCTGCAAAAGATTGATACCACAATTTTCCGTACAATAAAGATATTTTGTTTTGCATTGTATGTGCTCAATTTTCGTAGAAAAAATTGCTAATATTCTTCGGTTTTTAACCATTAGCAAGTTTTTCCATTGGTCCCCTACTTTAGTTGACTTATTGACATCCTAATTAGACGTAATACGCAAGTAACTTGCACGAAGATTACGTGGAACTTTTGAAGTCAATAAGAGAATCTGGCATTCTTCAAGCGCCCCCTAGTGGTTGCAGATGCAAGCTATAATTATGAAGTGACTAGCAGGGGCCACGAAAGCTCGCTTGAAGAATAAATTGGGCTCTGTATATACGAAAATCTGGCATTGTATAATCTGGCACTGTTGTTAAAACTTTCGCGTACGTGTTTCACCCCTACCAAAAATTGTACAAAATTGTTGAATCCCATCCGATTTTCTTTGTAGGTAATATCTTCTCGGTTGAAAAATTGTAATGTCTTTTAATAATTTATATAAGTGCAATCGTAGCTGATCAAATGTGGTAAAATATAGCGTTTTGAGTCAACTTTTTTCCACTGTGGTAATTGGATGGAGTGCAACAAATTGTTGCCAGGATTTCAGGTGAGCGTAAATTACTGTTGCGTATTTCATCAAATTGGGCTCCTAGCAGTTACTCTGGGATCAATGGTGTAAAAAATGGTCAAAAAGTGAGATATGAACGTAGTTTTTAAAACATTGAAATTTACTTTCCAGTTAAGGCAAAAGAATCCCGACACTTATAAGTGAGGCAATGCAATTATTTAAAAGTTCGTTTAAAATTAAATTGGCAACACAAGAAATGACATGCCAACAAACAATTTTCACTAGCTTCTCATAGGCAACGAAATTTATTGTATGAACAAATTTTTCTCTGTATCGAACAGGCCTTTTGAAAAATAGAAGACTTCATGCAATTTAGAGCACTCAAAATAGCAAAAATCAACTTGTGAAATAAATTGAAAAAAAAGTGTATTCTTCTCTAATTTTGCAAACAATTCAATTTTTCTTAGATTTAAACTTTTCAGAATTTTAATAAAGGAGACTAAAAAAAAATCGGTTTCATGGAAGCAACATCAACCAAATTCATTGAATCGTAAAGATGGAAATCTTTTTATTTTTTATCTTAAATCCTTATATCAGAGCAGATCGTTCGAACTAACCTCCTGTAACATAATGGAATACAAATTTCAGAGTTGAGGAATTTTTGTATCACAAGTTTGAAAAATTAAATTTAAATAATCATATTTTTTTTAAAAAAAGATAAATTATGTGTTTTGAAATTGCACTGCGAACTGATCTTTTCGAGCCTGTGTGTGTTTCTGTAAATTGAAAACTAAATGGTTCGTTGATTGTAATCTCCTCATATAAAAACGAAGACCTTTTCTGAAAGATGAAATGGAAATTTTTCTTCTTTTCAGTTCACATAAAAAATAAAAATTTTCTATTTTAAAAATACTCCGACGAGTGAACAGTACTCCGAAGAGTGAAAATGCGTTAACCTAAAACATACTGACAACCCATGTACTTCAATGATACTAATGAAGACAACTTTTACGGACAGCCTTTAAAATTAAAGTTTCTTACTTGTTAGACACAAGTAGTGGCATAGTGCAAAAATTTCTGGAATCTTAAAAAATTAGAAAAATTACTTGATAATTGCTGGAAATTGCTGTTTAAATATTTCTGAAAACAAAATTGAGTTTATTAAAGTTAGCTGTGAACGCATCTGCGCGATTATAAAAAACGGCAAATTGTGGTCATGAAACATCAAAAATGACAAAATTTTTGGAAATTTCAAAAAAAAATTTTTGTGTCAAATCTACAATTTCTGATATAATTGCCTCATGAAGTCCACACATAGTATTCCAAATAAAACAAACAAGACTAAAATGAATAGTGACGAACCATGGGTAAAGATCAGTTGCCAGAAGTAAAATTTTTGGAAAGATTTCTTCGGGTCCGATTCGTATTTGTTTGTGCGCGCGTGCTTGTGTTTTTGTATGTTTGTGTGTGCGTGTGTGTAGTGCGTGGTATGTGTGCAAAAGAGAAGGAGAAAAGAACAAAGAGTTACTATGAGATTTTAGTTCCTTTAGATGTTGAACGCAAAGACGCTGAATGCAAAATTTATCAGAAACCATTAAAAAATTTAAAAAACTTATGTTACAAATTGCGGCTTTAAATCGTTCCGAAAGAAACTTGTTTTTTAAATCTAGCTGGTGCCCCAACTGCGAGAGTTTTAAAGTAATTATTGTTTGATTATGCCCAAGTTTGGTGCCAAAATTACAATTACTGATACAGTTGCTGATACAGTTGTGAAAAAAACAATGAAGACCTAAATTAACGGTGACGAGCCTTGAGTAAAGATAAGTTGTGTTTGGTTTTTTTGTTTGTTTGTATGTAAGCTTTGTCTGTGTCTTTCAAATTGAACAACACTTATCTTTCTAGAATGTGTTCGAGTTTTCGTTTTATCTGGCGAAAAAGACTGCATATTTTTTGGTTCAAACAGTAAGTAATTTTCTCCAAGGCATATACGTTGCTTCTGGATGGTCCCAATCGTTTCTCTGACGGAATTTATTGTTTTGCAACCTTGACTGGTATGTTGGAACATACTGTGCTACGCACATTCGCACGAGCCATCTTGTTAGTTTTATTAACCAAAATACGATCCTTTGAAAACGCCTTCTGTCAAATATGTATCGAGGGACTCTTCTACTGGCGTTTTACAATGAAAATGGCATGACAGAAACACCTCTATAAAAAAGAGACGATTTTCTTTGTGCAGGCGGAAGACGAAGGTCTCAAATAGATATGAGACCTTCATGACCAGACAATTTAGGAAAAAGCGTTCTTTTTATGTGTGCTTTGAGAACTATTAGAGTATCTAAGTTTCCCGAACTAAGCTTCTTACTTCACTCTTATATATTCGTTAGAGCACAGTTAAAGCTTTGAACTAAGTTCTTACATCATTTCAAAATGACTCGTGTAACCTTGATTGAAACACGCACTTCGCAAGTTTTGTGTATCTAACACTACCGAGATCTGACATTTTACAAATTGTACGTGAATGTTTCAGGCTCGGTTACGTTAAATTCTGGCTCATATCTCGACTCTCTGTGCTCAATGTCGGGTCTTCTCAGTAACTTCAGAGTCACGTAACCTAAACTGATGTACGGGCTAGAAGTTGAAGTATGATCTGTTGAAATTATTTGCTGCAAAACCGTTTGCGGACACCGTTTGAAAACGCTCCTAAGTAAAGTAGCTGCGTTATGGCAAGCTTTGCCAAGCAATTAATGTCTCAAATAAATATGTATATGTTTCGCGACATATTGTCTATGTCGCAATGTATTGCAGTATATGTCGCAATTAATACGTTGTTTTAAATAATATGTTTTCAATAATAGTGCATAAAACGGCTTTCCTTCTGTCTTTAAAGATATTTTCTGATTTCTATCGTGGTGTTTTCGAAACCAATTTGGCTGCTCTTATTCCATAGCGGAGATAACCGGAGCCAGAATAGAAAATAATGCAAAGCAATTGATAAGGTGAGATTTGTGTGCATAGATAGTGAACAGCAATCGCCTGTGAGTGGGGAGGGTTCTGAGTATGGAGACTCGGCATTCGCAGAGGGTGATCTGGATGGATGTTGTGTGAGTCTCAGAGACAAAATCCATCACAGGCTAGAATCTGGTGATCGCTGGTTCTCACTCGAGTTCTTCCCTCCTCGAACTCCTGCTGGAGCAGCAAACTTAATCAGCAGGTAATTCATTTCACACCACGCATGTTTGGGAACTGTTTCTTACACAGCCGGGCTTTAGTTATTGGCTAACTTATGAAGAAGTTAGGATCGATAATTCGAAGAATCCGATGAAATTCGAAAAGCTCCATCGAGGAACTGCGTAAGTTGAATTTCTAATTTTTGTATACTTTTTGAAAAAGTTGACAAAATATTGAGAGATTCCATGGCAGTGCTTTTCGATTTATCATATTGATGCCAGGAGTATATTATTGCTGTTTGTCGTTTCAAAGATTGTTAATACTTTTAACATGACATTTGAAGTGAAGAAAGAAAAGAGTTTTTTTTTAGTAAAAAAAGATAGAATTGTCTATTGATTCTATTTCTCTGTCTTCTGCGAAATATGCCTCTTGCAGAAATTTGTAAATTGGTCGCTAATTTGACAGGTTCGAGCGCATGAGCAAAGGTCAACCTCTATTTTGTGACATCACGTGGCACCCAGCCGGGAATCCTGGAAGCGACCTGCCAACTAGTTCAATGACCACAGCAGCCACCATGCTCCACTTCTGTGCCATAGAAACAGTTCTGCACATCACCTGTTGCAACATCACCAGAGAAGGAATGCGGACACACTTGAACAAAGCGAAGAGACTGGGCATTAGGAACTTGGTTGCACTGAGAGGAGGTGAGGTTAAACATTAACAAAGATTAACTGAATTTAACTTCACGGGCGCGGTGCACTTTTTATTGCAATAGAGCAGATTAATTAGCATGTAATGTTGGCATTCGGTTTTGACCAGGAGCTGCAAAGCTATAGGCTATTAAGCTCTTGATTTTTCCGAGCCTGTCGTTCATTTACGCGGCATTTCGTCCATTTGTTTTTGAGAGGTTGATTGTTGCTCTTGTGTGTGACATCATGGCGATTTAATCAACTCTCCTTGCAATATTAACAGTAGCAGAACGTGCCGATGAAATAATTGGTTAGCACCCGATCAACACAACAAAGTTCTGAAACAGTGGCCAAATTCTGCTTGAGTAGACTATCTTTTTCGGCAACTCTTTTCTCGCCACTGTTGCTATATGAGAAGTGGCGGAAAGAGAGTCTAAGCAGTTGCAGTGTGGCGTAAGTTATGCAGCTGTTGTAATCGCAACAAGATCGGTTAAAAATGTAAGGACACGGTTGTTACCGCCCTCTTGAATTTGTCAACAATTCGGCTTCTACTCCAAATTTGATAGCTTCTCGATAGCAATAACAACCGTGTAGTGATATGATTTCTTGACACTCTTTGGTTCATTTTTGTGGTAATTAACTGGACAGTTGTCGTCTCATTGTATATTCTATACATCTGATGCTACTCTGCCGCTTCCAGTATCCAGGAAAACCGTGTCAACGTTGGTTTTCTGTAAACAATCGCAATACGAGACAACAATATTTCTAATTTAATGGCCTTATATCTAAAATGCAGTTAGCTGTTGACATTTTCTGCCGTTGTGATTCAGTTTCGATCGCTAATTTATGCTCGTGTTTGAATAAACGCTTATAATCGAGCATCGCTCGGTATCAACCTGTAGCACATCATGAAATGGCCCTTTAGATTTACGCCGTTAAACAAAGTTTACGGATACGCAGAAGAATTCGGTAGATCAAAATCAGTTTTGCTTTTATACTGATGCCTTTATTTATCTATTGTCAAGTTCTCCAACCCAACTAACTGACCATCGTTACAAGTGGTTGTTGCGGGATTCTATATTTCAAGAATTTATCATGGTGCCAAGACTGCGCATCTAAATAAACATTAAGTAATAAGTGAAAGTATCAACGTATACTTCGACAATCCTGTACCAGTTAGTTTCCAAATTGTCAAACCTTCAGTCTTGAGCGCATTTTGTGATGTCTTTTTTCTGCGATTTTTTGTTTTTCGGTTTGATTTTTGTTTTGGGCAACGCCGTTTTGTTTGATACTGCTTTAGGATGGGCTCACTCCTCTCTCTATCGAATGGTGCTTCAAAAAGCACCTGATTAATAAAAACGATGTCGCATTCCGGGTAAATTGGCAAATGCAGCTTACTAATGCCCGCTATTTAAATTCCAAGTTTAATCAAAATTGCGCGCATTTCGTTGTTTTTGATCTTTTTTCAGCGAAGCACCATTAATTGCATCATGTTCTTTTTTTCGTTGCTCTCAAGCAAAGTTTGTCGTAATAGTTTTTACTCCTGTTGGTTTTTGTATGTTTTCTTGTGCAAACGTTTTTTTTTTTCGTCTGGTCAACTTTTCTTCTTGAGAAACCCGATAAACTGGTAAAGCCTGAGGGCATTAAGTTGCTGAGGAGTTCTTGTTGAACATTATGAAAATTATCAGTCTCTAACTAGGCGATTCGTCGAAACTGCTGAGGAAACATGGTATGAGTGGTAATTCTTGTTTAGATTTTAAGCTGTCAGCATCTAACCCCCATGCCTCCCTCACTGTGGTTTGTAGGCGTAAATTGAATGCCCCCTCCCCGAGTGAAGATAGGCTTGTGAAAGCAATTCATCCGGCGTCAAGTGTATAGTTTTCAATGAAACATCAAAACGAAAATCAAAAATTCATTTGAAATTTGCGAGAGAAGCGTCGGGGCCACTATATGTATTAGCCATTCTCTGTCATCTTTATATAGGTTTAGTTGGATTCCGTTCAACGCAAATCAGACCGGTCAATAATGTGAGTTTTTGACAAAACACCAAAAAAGAACGAAAAATGGAAAAAGATCCGAAAAATGTCAATTTTTATGGAAGTATCAAAGTCATAGAGCATTGTTTACAAGTTGACTCGATTGAAAAAGTGATAATGTTTCAAAACTAAGATATTTTAGAAATCAAATATATTCAAGTTTTTTAAATAGCCATTTGATATCAGGTGAATGCTTAAACTATTTTGTAAGCCAATTGGACTTCTGATTAATCAGATTAGGTCAGAACGTTACAGAAAAACAACAAATGCTTGCAAAACTCGGGAATTGTTTTAAATTTAACGAATAAATTGTCGAAGCAAAAAACTATAAGCTTTTCTCTGAAAAATTGGTGGCACTGGACCTCTTCTGGACGTAAATAGGATATCTCATTAATTGAATTTGTTTGAAAATTAACTGGCACGCAATTGATATTAAGAAAGTGCGGGAGAAGATTGTTGAAAAAGACAGTGCCACAATATAATAGGAATCCTCCTCGTTGCAAAAATCTGTTGAACGAACCCGGGTTTTCAATCGGTGCGCGACTTTTAAAACCTTCTGATTGTGCCTTATCTTTCTGTGAGGCATCATATGGCAAAAACGTCGTAACGACATTAAATAAGAACTTCGAGTAAATACCGATTTAAGTTAGAGAAAAGCTATTCCAGAACATTTTCCATGAAAGTGGAAGTATGAATAGCCCTCACGTGAGTAAACACAGATCGTATCAGCGCTTTTTATGTCCGAACGCTCGATAAATTTTGAAATTTGGAGAAAGTGTGTTAAAGAAGCCTTTTGGTACCATTTCTAATGAAAAAAGCTGAATTTAAAAAAATCAACGAAAAAAATTGAGTCAAACAGTTCAGTCAGCAGCCGTCTTCTGTCTTTAAAGGTAGAACCGATGTTACGCACTGATTTTAGGATTGTTCCTCGTGGTGTTATTGAGGTCAATATTAGAGGTAAATAATTTGAATAATTGACATTGTACAAGGACTTATTTAGATGTTTCACAGTGCGGTTTTTAGCAGATATATTTTGAATAAAATTAGCTAGTAATAGCCTTTTATTGAGCGGTTCAGATGCGTGATATATCCACTAATTGCCTTGTATTTTAAAGTTTCGCTGAGTTGTAATTTAGCTCTAAGAAAGCCTGTTTACATTTAGCATTTTACAGAGATTTTTCCAGTTCAATCTTTAATTATATTGACGAAATTAAATAACAATTTTCAATGATAAGTTTCAGTAAAGTTTCAAGAGATTGTTCTCAACTGATCGTCACGCGGGTTCTCCGGTGTTCGGGCGATCGTTGTTCCGCAGGGTTGTACCTTGAGTTGTATTGGCCCATGACAAATATTTACTGATCTACAAGTTGGACAATTTTCCGCTTTTGTACGTCACTTGATGTTTGTTAAGTACATATACAATTTCTGTATTAGCACCTACTTTATCAGAATAATTACCTCACCAAGCACATAGTTTTCATGAACTTTTTTTTTACAAAATATGCGAATTCATCGTCAGGGAACTCAAAAAGGTAAATATTGAGGCTTTTCGGCACTTGATGTTTATCAGTAAACTGTCAATCTGCGGTTGTTTTTAATAAAAATAAAACAAATTAGGAGCTACAGGCCTAGATGGAAATACTGGCTATATATGGCCGTGAGAACTATCTGAATATGAACTAAATTATAGCCCTTATTATGGATATTCATAGGAAAAACATCACGTTACTATAAGGCACGAAATAGGGGCGTGACAACCGATGATATTATTGCTAACACTTTAATGATTTTTTAGTATTAATAATAAAATTTTGGGCAAAAATTAAGGAAAGAGTGGAAAACGACGGAAATTAGACAATTGATCACAATACGTTAGAGCTCGTTAAATATTCGAAAGAACCAAAAAATTAGAGATAGTTTTGATTTAATTTTCTACAGTGGATGGGCTTTCGAAGGATGCCACTCACAGCTGTCTACGAGGAATATAGGATTGCCCAAACTTTGAGTGATAAGAAACCCAATTCAGCATATTGTTCCTCTCTGCCCCCGTGAGGTCGGAACAATTATTGGAATCAATAAGCTGCTGTTTTATGACAAACTGCTACATGTGTTGTAAATACTACAATGTATCGACAACAATCATGTGGATTTGAATTTCAAAGACTTCTTATTGAATTGGGATGCGTTCTCCTTGAAGGTCTCTTCACATATTTTCCTGAGTTTTGAAGTCAACTTGGAGTGGTGATTTTGGTTACGAACAAACGTGAAGTTGAACGAAAAAGCAAGTGGTTTTGAGGTGTGATATTTCTATACTCAAAATTTAAAGTAGCGAAGAAACGGTGTCTGAACAAAATCTGATTTTTTGTTAAAATGTGGCTATTTTACTTCTGTATTCACTTGATTTTCGAGTATTTAGGTATGATTTTTTGTATGCTTTTCCAAATCAGATTCTAATCAGTTCCTTGTCTAGTAAAGGTCAATATAGTGACGCTTAGTGAACTTTCTTTTAATTGTGTATCAGGAGTTGACTGAATATGCTTTTCAAGATTTTGCAACCGGATGACCTCACGGTTGTTTCAAATCTGCTTTTCGTACAGCCATTCATGTAATTGCGTGCCAGTTTCTTTTTCCACACCTATTGGAGCGAGTTTTGTAGTGAAGCTCGTTCTGTTGAACAGAGTCTTGCTCGAACGCGCCTTACATCACTCTCAATAATAACTTTCAAAATAAATTTGCTAACCTCAATTCAAGGAGAAAAGGTCAATTGTTTTGTGACATGTATCGCAAACCCAGTGGAAATCGGTAGTGGAGGATTGTCCATCGACTTACCCAAGGCGTCGTTGTGGTTGAATGTGCCGTCTTGGCTCCCTTAAAAAGGTTAAGAAGATTGGCCAAATTCGTGGTGCCAAGTGAAGGATGTCGAAGCTGAGCAAGATACCTGTATTTTAACAACAGAAACCAAATTGGATCAACCATATGACTGGAGACAACACGACAGGATCAACCGAATTAGGAACTTCATCGCCTACTGCATGAGGTTCCATTCAAAGGAAACTGAACCTCTCAATGCAGACGAGATCCATCGAGAACGAATTTTGTGTCGCTTTGTTAAAACCCAAAATTGCGAATTTTCCAAAGTCGATAGCGTGCAGTAAAGTTATCTCAAAGATCTTGAACACCGCCAATTGTCACCATTCATAGAAGACCGAAAAATTTAGACCATAGAAGAAGAGCAAAAAGAGTGAAAGGTCGTCCGAAACATTCTAACCTCGATAATAGTGCTATGCAACCATTTTCGCAAACAGCGAAGTATCCACTCATACAACTTCTGTTCGACAGAGAAAATCGTGAAAGCCTACATGAAGGCACAGAGTATGTGAGAAACATTTTCAGGCGCGTGTCCTGGATCATTGCATTAAGAAATACGTTACAGATAATCAAATCTATGTGTAAAGTGTCTTAGAATCGCCTACTCAATCCAGCCACAGATTGCGAACTAAACACGAGGGTGACTTGATGTGAATGTGTTCACATTCACCCGCACGGGAGTCGATTACTTCGGGCACTTTGAAGTAAATTTTTTACGATGGCCAGAGGCGTAGCACAGTCATTTCACTCAGTCATGTTTAGCTGCTGTGACAAGATTCTTCGTTCGGACATGGCTACCCGTGTACCATCATCAATAAAAACAGAAAGCAACTCGTTGGAGAAAATAACGAGCTGAATGCATATATGCAATTATGAGACAGAGATATGATCGGAAGTGACTGAGCTCAGAAAGCGATCGTTTGGAAGTTCAGCCCCCAGGAGCACCACGCTTTCTCAGAATCTGGGAGACTAGTTCAAAAGTTGCAAAAAGGTCATGATTACAGTCTTCAACTAGCAAAACCTCACTGACAAAGTACCCAGCGGAGCGACGTGTTCTGTAAAGCAGACCGTCAGCGCACGATCCCTGACGGCAGTAAGGGACGACCCTAAAGAATTGTCAGCGTTCTCACCAAATCACTTCTTACTGGCGATAAATGCAAGAAAATGCGAGTGCATTGTTGATGCCAACCAGTGAAGGGTACCATGATCTGAAGAAGTCCTTCAAAACACCTGAAGCATATGCCGATATGATCTGGAAGAGATGTACTCGCAAATATCTTCCACAATGGAACCAGAGATCGAAGTGGTCAATGGAAAGCTTTTTTAACCTGAAAGAATGAGAACTTGTTTGGATGGTAGATGATTCATTGAAACGCTACAAATACTTTTTTTGACGCATCATTGAAGTCTTCAATGGCAATGATGGTGTCGTTCGATTAGCAAGTATCAGAATTTCTCATGAATAGTTAATCACACCAATCGTGAAGTTAGCGCCAATATTCGGTGATGGTATTCTGGAGATCGAAACCAGGGCTGGCGTCGTGGGCGCCACTTCTGAGCAGCAGCTGGAACCATCAGCAAATAACTTTTGAAACTTTAAAGTTTAAAATTTGAGAAAACAAAAATTTAAAATTTGAGAAAACCCAAAAATCATAAACTGAAAGTTGGGATTCAAAATTCCCCCCGATTTCGTGAAGGGAAACCCAAAGCTATCTAAGGACCCAACGAATGCTATTGCATCATACCTGGTTTTGAGTATATTAACACTTCTGTGGTGTAAAAGTGCAATTTTTCTTGTTCCTTTTGTTGCTAAATTTCTTAATGTTTATTAAATGAACTTTAAGTTGTTCATTCTAGTTCAACTTCCATAAGTTAGGGAATTCAATGCTACGTACGTACCTTTATTGCTTATGTATATGAAATTTTATTGCTGATTCACTTGACATTTACTATGTGAATATTTATCTCAGTCAATTATTCGATTAACCAATCAGGAATGGGTGGCAATGATGTTAATGATATTTCACTGATTATTTACTTTAACGGAATTGATTGGATAATGTTAAACTATTGTGTTAAGAACCGTTAGAAACGGTTAGAAAGGGCAGTTCGCTCTGCGATTGACTATAATTTGACTGAAGTTTCTAATTTAGCTTAATTTTTTTTTACAAGAAGTTAGCAGCACAAGAATCATTGGCCGAAGCTTTACAAAGTTCTGTACGAGAGTGAACATTGTTTATCACTCAGGATATTCTTAACTTCATTCAAATTCGAAGTTGCAGTTCTTTTGAACGACCGATCGACTGATAGTTTTGACAAGATTGTTAGTCAATTAGAATTAGTGACGAACCAGGCCGGTGTAAAACTCGAGAACCAGGCTGTGAGGATTGGGTTCCACTGAAATTCTCGAGCAGACCCAACAGTCGGATTTGTTTTTCAAATTTTTAACGCTGCTTTGTGCTGTGCAGATAGGACTCGCGCTGTTTTATGAGTTCCTAGTAGTATTTAGATAGCTATTTCTACGTGACGTTTGGATCTTGACTTGATCATTTTGATGAATGCAAACCTGTCTTTTTGGAAAAATGCCTTCTGGACAAAATGTTTCCTCTAGCAGCTGCAGGAAACTTATTGTTTTCGTTACGGTTTCTAACCATTCTTCAAGGTTCTTTCAGACGGCCTGGCCTCTTAGCTCATTCTTAGCATCTCTAGTGAAAGCGCCTCTTCATCCAAAAATGAGACTATCGATTTTAACTACTCTATCCTCTTATCAATACCATTGTTGATTTAGCTGTGCTAAGTATAAAATTCAGTTTCTAATTTTGATCTTACTGTATATACCTTTTTTAAATTTTCCTCTAATTACAACAGGAAAAATTCACTGGTTATGTAAAAGCAGAGACACAAATTTCTAATGGGCTGCACCGAACCCGTGAATTACCCTCTGCCTAGCAAACCACCGAAGAGTGAGGAGGTCTTGGATTAAAGACGTACGCGGCGGAAAGAGAAGGAAGGCGGTGAGCGGCCTCGGAAGTGACGCGCAGCTAAACGAGACTGACGTCCGAGTTTCGAGCGAGTAGTGCAGGACTGAACGGGAAACGCTACAGGCAATTAAAACTCACGCCGAACGGCGCGCGACGCAACGAGAATCGACAGAATGGACAAAAACAACAGGGTGCAAACGACTCACGGCGGAAAGGGAGATCAGACGGGCGATAGAAATGCTCGACTGAACGGGAAACAAGGCGGGCGGTGTCAGAATACCGGGCGTACGACACGTGGGGAGCTGGAAACGAAATGGGCGGAGCAGGAACGCCGGGAGACCAAGACACGAGAAAACTGGAAACGAAAGGGCAAAAAACCTGGCGATCAACGTGCTGCAAAACGGGAATCAAAGCGGACGACAGAAACACCGCGCGACCGAGGATTGGCAAAACAGGAATGATGCTGGAACGCATGACAAGATTGGAAAGATAATTATTTGGAAACCTAGCAAACCAAACGGCTACATAAACATACAAACCAACGAGCCGTTACTCGAGTTATTTAAGTCACATTCAGAAAGAAGTGAACAAAATTATGCAGCAAAAACTTACTCAAGACAACGGAACGTGACAGCAAACAGATGATTATTTATTTTTGGCAATGCACTAAGAGACTCAAAAGGTCGCAAAAGCGAATGAGCTTCCCAGTCGTAACTAGTAAGTTAGTTAACTTACTAGTTACGGCGGGGAAGCTCCTTCGCTTTCGCGACCTTTTCAGTCTCTTAGTGCATTGCCATAAATTAATAATCATCTGTTTGCTGTCACGTTCCGTTGTCTTAAGTAAGTTTTTGCTGCATAATTTCGCTCTCTCCTTTCTGAATGTGACTAAGTTAACTCGAGTAACGGCTCGTTGGTTTTTATGTTTATGTAGCTGTTTGGTTTGCTAGGTTTCCAAATAACTATCTTTGCAATCTTGTCATGCGTTCCTAGAAGTCACAACCTAGAAGACCTAGACCTAAGCGACCAATCAGCATACTAGCACTATCACACATAATACCGAGAAATATTATATTACAACAAATGGTAAACCAGTGGAGTAAAGTCAAGAAAAAGACAGTCGAAACTCGCTAGTAAACCAAATCACGACCTAGAAAGCAAGACCAAAGCGAGCAACCAGCTTACAAGTATCGTCCACATAGTGCGATGAACGCAACAAATTGCATCAGACACGAGAAGATATTGTTTATGCAAATTTCAAGTACAATACAAAGGGGGTAATGCTAACGAAAACTTATCGGAGAGTTAGCTGAGGAAGTAACAGAGACGAAACGAATGAGTTGGGAGAGCAAACGATTGGCAGAGCGCTAATGCAGAAAAGCAAACACATACCAACCCGTAACTCGTTAGTCAACGAAGTCGCACGGCCAGGGATTGGATGACTTCAACAACACTGCACGACTAAGAGACATCTAATTGACTAAACATTTAAGCTTAATCTTTCCCTTCGAGCGCTTGAAGGTTACGGGGCTTCAATGGACGGAGTTTTTGGGTGAGAACGCCCGCCTAAGGACCGGAGGCTGTTCCTATGCGTTGGAACTATAAATTATCGGCTCGAGCGTAGGCTTATATACTCTTTACGTAATCAAGGGTCTTTTTTGTTTAAGTCTAGACATTGTCTTTTGGTATATGGATAGTGGATAGACTACTTCAATATAGCTGATTGAAAACTTGAGTTCATTCTCTGGGGCCTTACACTATAGCTACTACTTCCTACTGACAATTTTCGAGCACCCCATTCAGGTGTTAAAGGCTTATTGGTATGCCGCGATGACGAGACAACGAACTTTTCACTAGATCATACGAGATAACTAGTCGATTGCAATTGACCAGTTTTCCTTTCCTTAACAGCGTTAGAATTCTTGTTTAAACCTTTAATGCGTACACTTTATGTGTGCAACGATTTTGCGCTACTTGAGGCGGAGCTTTCATGGCATGATGCTGTGAACTTGCAGTTAGGATGAAAACAATAAACTTTTTTCACGACATTCTTGACGGAGCTTTGCTTAAGTCCGAAGCTTGACAAGTTTTTGTCTAATTATTGCAATAAGTGCTGCATAATTTTATAATGGTAAGACGAATTTGTAAAAATTAGAGTTGTTTTCTGATAATTTTGCAAAATTCGAAAAACTTGGCCATTTTGATCGTTTGTTTGGACACGTTTTTAAATCATATGGTATTATGTTCAAGGGAATCTGTATGCTTTTCTGGTTCGAAATTTTTTTATGTCAAATCCCTCCATTTTTATACCTTGTTTGGCGTTCCAAGGCGATTAGGACGTTCACATAACAAAAATTTTAAGATTTTCTGCGTTGAGTGTGTTTGTTTTTACCAATAATTTGTAAATTTGGTGGTTTTTTAAATACAAAAAAGCTGTTGATAATCGGTAACCGGGCTAGGCACTATTGGGTAACAGTTTGTCGTTGATCTATTTTAAAGTCTGGATAATAAATTGTTCTGAATCAAAAAAGGGAATTTGTGGGGATAAATAAGATTAACCCGCTAAAAATCAATTTGAAGGCATCAAAAATATAGATAGAACACTTCATCGAGGTTTTAATTGACCCTTTTTGTTGTAAACAGAAATGACGCAAAACAACGTTTAAGTGGATAAACCAGCTGAATTCGTAAAAGCGGTACAAATCATCCAAGAATGAGCTCAGAAATTGTTAAAAAAACTGATTTTTTCGAATTTCGTTTTTTGAATACTTAATTTTGAGGAAATTTTCTTTTTTTGAATTCAAACAGATTTGTGTAATCAAATATTTTTTTCGATTTTGTAATTTAAGACAATTCTTCTCGCAGTTATGTTATTATTATTGAATATCCTCCTCAAACCCACTCCTCGCAGTGAAAACGTTTTTCCTGTTTTCCTTTCAGTTTTATAAACGGCCTCATTTTTTTCAACCTGCAAGAAATCCTGTAGCTTCTTTGATGGCTACAAAGGGCGACAAATTATGTTTCTCTTTTCTCTACGATGCTTCAAGAAGCAAAAGTTTGTCTGAAGAAAAAAAATAGGAGGATTGGTCCTCAATTACAACTCAAAGCATTGAATTAACTAAGGAACTGACAATCAACGTGTTTCCCACAACATCGAACTATGACCGTCAACACAACACTTGGTCCTCTATAAGAAAAATGAAACAAGAAATTTTAAATTAAAAAATTAAAATTTTCTTGCTCCAAGCGCTAGTTTTAAAAACCATTTTTTAAAAAAATTATAAAAAATGCACTTTTATTTACAATACGCATTCTCGGAATAACAGACCAGCAAAATGAGCGACAACTGTGATACTCAGCTACCTATATTTTGAATGTTTGCAAATTATTATCTTGAAAATAAGGAATAACGCCTAAATACATGTTAAAATCTTTAATCGTGGCATAGTTTACGACCTTAATAATCAAAAATCAAACATTTGAGTTATTTAAAAGAGGGCCAAGAGTAACGCCAAATGAAGTCAGGATAGTAAATTTCACCATGACCATTTCAAAAACAGATGCTACCTAAGTCAATGTAAACGATAACTAAAAGCTCAAGACGATCAATTCACGACAGTTGCGCTGCACAAGAACGCCAATGAGAACATTTGTTAAGACCAATCGAGAAGACCCATGAAAAGCAACAAAACCCCGCAAGACTCAAAAGTCCTCTAATTTTTTTTGAAAGGAAAGTTCAAAGTCATTAAAACTGCCGCTATGAACTCCAATAAAATTGGATCATTTTTCGCCTCATGAGCAACCATTGTAGGTTGTCATTAATGGTACTTAACAATAAGACAAAAAAACAAAGAAGGGATCCAAGTTTCAATAATTTAGAATAGTTTCAAAACATTTAGAAAAGAAAATATTGGTTATGAACTAACTTAATTGTTTACGCTTCTTTAGCAACCCGCGATTCATCTGAAGATTAATCAGACTGAATGATTTGACATCAAAAATACGATAAATACATGCAAAACACGAAATTTCGCTAATAATTTTTGAAAAAAAAATAGGCTTGATTAGTCATGGAAACTTACTAAGAACTCAAACCTTTAGTTATTGCCCCATTCGCATTTGCGTGAGAGTTGTCAATATTGAGATTACCGGATAACACAGAACCAACCCCAATTCTGGGCTTTACTCTGATATTTTTTTGAAAACTAGTTGTGAAAAAGTTGCTGACACCTTTGGATATCAATTGAAACTTTTACAAAGCTTGTATTACGCCTTAGAGGTCCAGTGAGACTAGTCAATCATCATACTCTAAACAACTTCAGCAGAAAGAACTAAAGAAAGCTGGAAACACAAAAAAATTACTAATTTTCTAAATAGAAAAACTCATAAATTATTAACTAACTATTCAATTCTATCAACTCAATTAATCAGTTCAAAAATACATCTAATGCATTGTTTCAACACATATATAACTTTTTGAAGGCACTTGTTCAAAACATGGGCAAAATTTGAAGTCTAATTTCTGCGGGTAAAAAAATATTTCGCTTTCAAAAACCAATTTTTTTTTCAAATACCAACTTCTCAATCCACTTTAAAGGTTACTTGATAAAATCTACTCGCTTGTTCGCTCCCTTCACTAATCCAGCATGATTAAAATCACCACTCTGATTTGACTTCACATTGACATGAAAAAGTCGGAAAAAGTGATCAAGTTCTATGCCATAATATCATGAATAGTCTCGAACAACACTTACTATGAACTCAAACCTTTAGTTATTGTCTCATTAGCACACCATGATAGCTGTCATTAATGAGACTAATTGATAACGCAGAACGGAAAGTTCAAAGTCATTGAAAGCACTGCTATGAATTCCAATAAAATTAGATTATTTTTTGCCTCAGTAGCCACCATTGCCGATTTTCATTAATGGGACTAAACAATAAGACAAAACAAAGAAGGGGGCAAAATTGCGATAATTTTCAAAAAGTTTTAGTACTTCATAGATAGTATTGGTTATGAACTAAAACAATAACTAAATTGTTTACACTTCTTAAGCAACCCACGATTGATCTGAAGAGAATCAAACTGAGTGATTTTGCATCAAAAGTACAACAAATACATGCAAAACTAAAAAATTCGCTAATAATTTTTTTGAAAAAATAATGTCTTGACTAGTCATGAACACTTACTTTGAACTCGAACCTTTAGTTATTGCCCCATTAGCAAACCATGAGAGTTGTAATTATTGAGATTAACGGATAACACAGAATCAACCTCAAGTCTGGGCTTGACTCTGATATTGTTTTTGAAAACTAGTTGTGAAATTGTAGCTAAAACCTTCGGTTATCAATTCAAACTTTTAGATTGTTTGTATTGCGCCTTATTAGAGATCCAATGAGACTAGCCGATCATTATTCTCAGAAGCACTACAGCAGAAAGAACTAACGAAAGCGGGTGACACAAAAATCACTTATTTTGTAATTAGAAACAGTATCTAAGTCATATAAAATATTAATTTTTTTTCTATCAACTCAATTAACCAATTCAAAAATACAACTAATGCTTTGTTTGAACACATAAATGACTTTTTGAAACCACTTGTTTAAGACATTGGCAAGATTTGAAGACAAAGTGCCGCAGGTAAAAAATATTCAAAAATCAAAATTTTAAATACCAATTTCTGAATCCAGTTTAAAGTGAACTTGATAAAATGACGTCGCCTTTTCGCTCCCTTTACTAATCCAGCATGATTAGAATCACCTCTCTGATTTGACTTCTCATTGACATGAAAAAGTCGAAAAAAATTATGATCAGGTTTTATGCCATAAAACCATGAATGGTCATGAAGAACAATTACTATGACTCACTAACTACTACTATTACTATTACTCAAATCACTAACTACTACTATTACTATTACTCAAACCTTTAGTATTATATATCCCCCACTTTAAGAATAATATCCTATAGGAACAATAATATCCCTGGTGGCAGATTTTTTGCAGTTTTCTTTCCAAATTTCTTTTGAGTTGCTCTGAAACAATAGTAATAATAATAAATTAATTCCTTGTGTTACAGTTAAGTACAAGATGAGCAAAATCTGAAAATATAATTTGTATCACCATCGAGTACACTATTAGGTTAAATGTTCCGTTTTCAGGCTGTTTGCAAACTCTGCAACAATTCTTACCCAGCACTCGGAAGAGTCAATTCTTCCGACCGCAGTCCACTCCGAGGAGTTACGGAGGTTTAAAGAAATTTGAACGTCAGCCTAACTTCCGTTGTATTGTTCACATTTTTCGTAATGTTCGCTTAAATTGTGACCAATTTTTGCTAAAATATTATTTAAAAAATGTTAATGATAGTCTCATTGGTTTTAAGTTTAAAGATAGAAGAGCGTTGATGAATAAATTGAACAAACTGTTTTAGCAAAATTTTCAGCTAAATTTTTGAAAATTTAGCATTTTTTTCATTAAAAAATGGCATCAAATATGGCTATTTTTTTGTACAGTTTAACTGGTGGTGCAGACATCAATTTGGCGGATACAATATTCTTTTATTCAGATATGGTCTAATTTTAACTCGGATTTCCTAGAAAGTTTTCTGGAAATAACATTTTTGATGTTTTTCGCAAATATATGCCGATATTTTAAAAAAATGTATTGTTTATTTTTGATAAATTAAAATTTTCGATATATTAAGACTTTTTAGAACCCATGAGTGGTTTTAGCTGGCGCGCAGCAATGTCGAGGCCAGTCTTGGTCTCATCGTTGCTTTTTGCGATGAAAAAGGATTCTGATTGTATTTTGGGTGTCATTTTTAAAATATGGTTTGCCTTTTTTTAGCTCCATTATAGGAGTCTTTTTTACATATAAAGGTTCAATTAATAAGAGGTCTCTTTATGATCGAATTAGGTCCGATGGAACAATATTGTATTTTTTGAGTTAAGCTCATGGTTTTTATGGCTCCGACAAATCGTTCTCAGAATTTTTTACTTATTTCTTGAGTTTTGCCTGCTTTTGATGTGCTTTCTGTAGTCTTATGACTGAGTTCAATTAGTGAAATGGCTTATATGGTATTCCTGGAGCTATAAAAAGTGCTTCCAGTTAACATATAATGATTTTTTATGGTAATGTAACTCATTTGTTTTTTAACTTCGTTTTTTGTATGACTTTTTGGTCAAATTAGCTATTTCGGTAACATCAAGGACGTTTTGACGATGGAGCAGCAGCTTTTGCAGGACAACTTGTGGTCTTGTTTTGGAATTTTGTGGTTCGAAAATTAATCGAAATGTAATGGGGCCCTGTTTATATTTTTTTGAAATCCTCTTGCCTTTTTTTTGTTTTTTTTTGTTAGTTACAGACCAGAAGGATTTCAAATCAAATCTCCATTATCGACCGGTCAAATTTCCATGCAACGGAGGCAAGTGAGCATGCATATTATTTTCATCGGATATTGGCTGCAAGAGCTGAAACATATGGTCTTTGTCTTCAACAGCGTTTGCATAAAGTTGTTGGTGAAATTTTGAGTTCTGCCTGTATTCATTGTTAATCTAAGGTCTTCTGATTTAGTCTCAGTACTGACATGCACAATTGGTTTCCTGAGAAGTGAAAATTTGAAGTATTTACCGTTTTTAAGTTGAAAGCTTAAGGCTTTTATGTCTGCCGCTTTTAAAAAATTCGTTTGCAAAAAGTAATAAGGGAAATTTGAGATTTGCCAAATCCAATACTATATTTGCAGCTTTTCAACGTTGCCTCAGCAAAGAGAAGTCGGATGTATCTTAAAATGAATCATACTCTAGTCTGCACCGCTTAGGAGGTTTAGACAAATTTGAACGTGAGCCTATATTCCGTTGTATTGTTCACATTTTACGTAATTTTCGCTTAAATTTTGATCAATTTTTGCTAAAATATGGTTAAAAAATGTTAATGATAATCTCATTGGCTTTAAGTTTAAAGATAGAACAGAGTTGATAAATAGTTTGAACAAACTGTTTTGGCAAAGTTTTCAGCCAAATTTCTGAAAATTCAGCATTTTTTTCATTAAAAAATGGCATCAATTATGCATCTTTTTTCACTTTGTGCCGTTTAACCGGTGGAGCAGACAATTCTGCTGATACAATCTTTCTTTATTAAGATATGGCCTAATTTGAGCTCGGGTTCCTGAGAAAGTTTTCTGGAAATAATTTTTTGAGGTGGTTCGCAAGTTTATGCCGATAAATTTTTTTAAAAATATATTCAACGTAAGGTTTTCGATATATTAAGACTTTTTAGAACCCATGAGTGTTATTAGCAGCCGCGCAGCCATGGCGAGGCAAGTTTTGGCTCATCGTTGCTTTTTGCAATGAAAAAGGATTCTGATATTGTTTTGGGTGTCATTTTTGAAATATTTTTTGCCTTTCTTCATCCCCATTATTATAAGTCTTTTTTTTTCATATAAAGGTTTATTTAATAAGAGGTCTCTTTTTCTTTTTATGTTCGAATTAGGTCCGATGGAAAAATAATGTATTTTTCGAGTTAAGCTCATGGTTTTTGGGCTCCGACAAATCGTTTTCATAATTTTTTTTACTGAATTCTCGAGCTTTGCATGCTTTTGATGTGCTTTCTGTAGTCTTTTAACTGTGTTGAGTTAAGGAAATGGCTAATATGGTATTTTTGGAGCTCTAAAAAGTGCTTCCAGTTAACATATAATGATTTTTATGGTAATATAACTCCTTTGTTCTTTTAACTTTGTTTTTTATATAATGACTTTTTGGTCAAGTTAGCTATTTCGGTAACATTTGAGACATTTTTGATGATGGAGCAGCAGCTATGTCAGGACCAGTTTTGTTTTTTTTGTGAAACTTTATAGTTCAAAAATTAATCGAAATGTAGTGGGGCCTTGTTTTTTAATTTTTTGTAATGCTTTTGCCTTTTTTGTTTTTATGTTAGTTTTAAGACCAGAAGGATTTCAAATCAAACATCAATTATGGACCGGTCAAATTTTCGTGCAAATGGATGCAAGTGAGCATAAACAATATTTTGATCGGTATTTGGCTGCCACAGCTTAAGCATATGGTCTTTGGCTTCAACAGCTTTTGCATAAAGTTTTTGGTGAAATTTTGAGTTCTGCCTGTATTCATTGTTAATCTAAGATCTTCTGATTTAGTCTCAGTACTGACATGCACAATTGGTTTCCTGAGAAGTGAAAATTTGAAGTATTTACCGTTTTTAAGTTGAAAGCTTAAGGTTGTTATGTCTGCCGCTTTTAAAAAATTCGTTTGCAAAAAGTAATAAGGGAAATTTGAGATTTGCCAAGTCCAATATTATATTTGCAACTTTTCAACGTTGCCTCAGCAAAGAGAAGTCGGATGTATCTTAAAATGAATCATACTCTAGTCTGCACCGCTTAGGAGGTTTAGACAAATTTGAACGTGAGCCTATATTCCGTTGTATTGTTCACATTTTACGTAATTTTCGCTTAAATTTTGATCAATGTTTGCTAAAATATGGTTAAAAAGTGTTAATGATAATCTCATTGGCTTTAAGTTTAAAGATAGAACAGAGTTGATAAATAGTTTGAACAAACTGTTTTGGCAAACTTTCAGCCAAATTTTTGAAAATTCAGCATTTTTTTCATTAAAAAATGGCATCAATTATGCATCTTTTTTCACTTTGTGCCGTTTAACCGGTGGAGCAGACATCAATTCTGCTGATACAATCTTCCTTTATTCAGATATGGTCTAATTTGAGCTCGGGTTCCTGAGAAAGTTTTCTGGAAATAACTTTTTTGAGGTGGTTCGCAAGTTTATGCCGATATATATTTTTAAAAATGTATTCAACGTAAGGTTTTCGATAAATTAAGACTTTTTAGAACCCATGAGTGTTATTAGCAGCCGCGCAGCGATGGCGAGGAAAGTTTTGGCTCATCGTTGCTTTTTGCAATGAAAAAGGATTCTGATATTGTTTTGGGTGTCATTTTTGAAATATTTTTTGCCTTTCTTCATCGCCATTATTATAAGAGTCTTTTTTTCATATATAGGTTCATTTAATAAGAGATCTCTTTTTCTTTTTATGTTCGAATTAGGTCCGATGGAAAAATATTTTATTTTTTGAGTTAAGCTCATGGTTTTTAGGCTCCGACAAATCGTTTTTATAATTTTTTACTCAATTCTCGAGTTTTGCATGCTTTTGATGTGCTTTCTGCAGTCTGATGACTGTGTTGAGTTAAGGAAATGGCTAATATGGTATTGCTGGAGCTGTAAAAAGTGCTTCCAGTTAACTAACATATAATGATTTTTATGGTAATATAACTCATTTGTTCTTTCAACTTTTATATGACTTTTTGGTCAAGTTAGCTATTTCGGTTATTTTTGATGATGGAGCAGCAGCTATGTCAGGACCAGTTTTGTTCATTTTGTGAAACTTTATAGTTCAAAAATTAATCGAAATGTAGTGGGGCCTTGTTTTTTAATTTTATGTAATGCTTTTGTTTTTTTGTTTTTATGTTAGTTTGAAGACCAGAAGGATTTCAAATCAAACCTCAATTAGGGACCGGTCAAATTTTCGTGCAAATGGATGCAAGTGAGCATAAATAAAATTTTCATCGGTATTTGGCTGCCACAGCTTAAGCATATGGTCTTTGGCTTCAACAGCGTTTGCATAAAGTTGTTGGTGAAATTTTGAGTTCTGCCTGTTTTCATTGAATCTGTGGTCTTTTGATTTAGTCTCACTAAGGACATGCACAGTTGGTTTCCTAAAAAGTGAAAATTTGAACTATTTACAGTGTTTAAGTTGAACGCTTAAGGTTGTTATGTCTGACGCTTTTAAAAAAGTTCATTTGCAAAAAAGTAATAAGGAAATTTGAGATTTGCCATTTCCAATCTTATATCTGCAACTTTTCAGTGTTGTCTCAGCAAAGAGAGAAGTCGGATGTATTTTCAAGTGAATCATACTGTAGTCTTCATCGCTGTTTTTTGATTAAATGATGGGTTTATCATTGATTCTACAAGTTTTATCTTTTTGATATTTTCCAACTTTTGAGGTTCTCTTTGCTGTCTTGTACGGTTATCACATTAATGGCTTTTTAATGACAGGTCGAATATCACATAATTGATTATATTCGTTTTTTTAGTGAATAGATTTTTATCTTGCCGCCTTTACCGCCGTCTCCTCGCAAAATTGAAGTGACTTTGTATTTTTGCCTGTTTTGGCTCATTTGCTATCTGATGCTATTTTGACTTGGTCATTAAGTTTTTTTAAGAAAAATATCATTGAGTTTTGGTCGTAAGTAATGTGTGTGGTTTTTATTTGATTTTGTTGTTTGTCTTGTCTCCTACTGTCCCTAATGGCAAGTATCATTGGCCCTCTAAGTCACTTATTGTATCATTTGTATAGTGGTTAGAGCTTAAAGCGATTTTTTAAATGGATACACCAATAATTTTCCAAGAATAAGTGATTTTTTGTTTTCCTATAAGTTTTCTCGTCCTCATTTTGTGGACAATTAGTTCGAAACCTTGGTTGTGGTTGAGCGGGGTAGAAACATAACGTACGAACACACATCACAGAGCCTACTTGTTTTGTTCACAACTAAAAGATTGGTTTCATTCAATCTGATGATAAATTGCGCGTGCGTTACTGTTTTCTTTGGACTGTCTGTTCTGAGACTTTGTCGGGGAAAATTTGGTACTGTTTTTGGCGTCAATTTTTTCCTGTGTTGTGTCTGCTTTCTTTGAACTATTTTGTCTAGGAATAACTGGCAATTTGCGTGGGTGTTTTGTCTGATTCTGCTTTATATGGGACTTTTTTATGGAGCCAATATACTAGAGAGATCACTCGGATCTTTTTTGTCTCCAAATGTTTTGTCTACAAATAGTTTCCTATTTTGAAAAAATTTTTCGGGAACTTTCTTTTTTTCGCAAAACAACCCTGGTTGCCTTCTTATAACTCAATGATTATTTTTTCTATTAAAAACATAACGTTCATTATAACGACTAAAAGTATGCATATTTTCATCCAAAAAATAGCACAAATTTAGTGTTTTGGTTAAAACTATGGCATTTGGTTAACAGAGAAGCAAAAAAGTTTAACAATGAACATCAGACTTGATGCAACGCTAAGAAAACAACAGCAATTTTTTCGAAACAGCTAAAGTATTAGCAATTCTTATACTAAATCATGCAAATAGATGTTTTTTCTCTATTCTCTAGAAATATAACCACGTTTGTTCAAAAAACTGTCAAAAAATGCACTTTCTTCTTAGTTCAAATGTTACCTCTACTGTCAGTTTTAATATCTAGTCTCATAACCTATATATTTATTAAAAAAATTAAGTAAATTGAGCAAAAGGCTACAAAACCTAATTAGTTTAAATGATAAATTTTTAAAAAGGGATATCGCAAATTTTGACTAGCAATCCTTATCAACATTGCCAAATGACATTATCAATGTAGGAAAAAAATTTAATCAGAAAACATATTTTATAAAAATTACGTTCTATGCGGTTTTTTAAATGTCTGAGGATTCAACTGAAAATTTTAGTTTCTTGCTGTTACTTATGAAGTTAAAATAAATTGCACAAATCAAACTGTCAGCTCCAAGTCGTTCGTTAAAGGTTAAATTACATTCCTTCAAACTTTTTCGTTAATTGTTAGAAGCCGACTTCAAGTTATATAAATGCGCAAAGCAGTTGTAAATTTTGAGGTACCACTATATTGTCAGTTGCAGTTGACTTTAAGTGACCAAATTATTGCAATGAACCGAATTGATACCAAATTGATATTAGCTGAGAAGATCAGTATCCTGTTCACGCGCTCTGATTTGGGTAATTAGTAATTTCTGACAGTTATCTGATGTTAAATTCTGCTATCCCAACTTTACTTATATTTTTTGTTAGGGTACCACTGGAATTGCAATTCATTCTAAGAATTTCGAATACGTGAGCCACACTCGGTCGGCCTGAAAACTCCCATTAAAGTTGTGGTGCTAAGATAAGATTCCAATCAAGATTTTGTTTTACGATAATGCCTGTTAAACTCGTCATTTTTAGCTGTTTTTGAAATAACTAACTCTATTCACTATCTTGATCAAAAATGGGGACTCTCCTGTGAAAATCTAATTTCGACTCTGAAAACTATTTTGTATGTTTCTCTTTCTTGAGAAGTTCAGCTTTCTTGGACATTTATTTGAAAAGAATTGGGTTCAGCCGGCGAATAAATTTAAGCCAAGAGTTGGTTATGGGTCTTGCATTGACTGAAGTCACATTACGGAGCCTACTTGTTAGTAGTTTATGTTGACACGTTCATCGCAATTTTCTTATTTTTCTTATCTGTAATGTTTGGTTTCCGTAATTTCCTGTTGAAGAGTTAATAAAAGTTATATGAATATAATTCTTGCTAAAAGACGGCTTACAGTTGGTACTCCAGGGAAACTCTTTAGCAGTCGTTTTAAGCGCTATCTGATTGTTCCAAAAGGTACCAGAGTTTTAGAAATGATTGTCTTTTGCCATTTGAAAAGAAGTTGCTTAAAATAAAGAAGGCAACGGTTCAACTTAGGTGCGTTTTAAACTCAAGGAACCTTCTGGACCTGTCTAGAAGAAAATTTTAAAACATAGGTTTAGTCATATTCGCAAATGAATACTTGCTACGCATAGCGCATTCAAATAGATCTCGCTATAAACTATGAATGTAATTTTTACCTCTTTCTGAGGTAGAGAGGTTATAACATGAAGAACCCTTGACTTAAGCGAATACTTATCTGCTCAATGCCAAGTATTTTGATGGAAGAATGTTAAAACGTCACTGAATTTTCAAAGACAAGAGGCACTGAATCAACTAGATTTCCTGATTAGTGGAAGAAGAGCTTCATTATTTTTTAAATTGCTTCTATCTAATCAATGTTCTTGCTGCCATTACAATTAATTGTTCTCTCATTATTGATGTTTTCAGTTCTCATCAAAGCTGATTGAATTCCCTCAAAAATAACTTGTTATACTTTTTTCTCCACTTTTATTTGCCTTTTCAATCCATATATTGTCACCTGACTAGTGTGAAATACAGTTTTCTTCAATTTGAAATAAAATATTCAAGACTTGATTGTGGAATTTTATGCTGTAAAAAATTCGTTTTCTGTAAAGATTCTCTTACTCTCTCCTTCGTAACGTTTATCATAGTGACGTTTTACCATCGAAATGTCAGAACGCGAAGAATCATCAAATGAATCCCAACAAAGAAGCACCACGAGTGTAGTCAACGTTGAGAGAAATGACAACTTGGATGAAGTGGTTCACGCCGCATTTGAACAGGAACTGAACGACAATTCGAAAGACCCGAGACGGAATAAAATGTGGTTCGTGGCTGGGTTCATAGTGACAGCTACTAGCACGCTTGCACTGCTCACACTCGTTTGGGGATATAAAGACGCATCTTCCCTGGACTATTATTACATGAACGGATAAAAAAGTAACCCCCTCAGAAAACGGATCTTTCCTGTTTCGGCCCCATCTGATAATTTATTTAAAAGCTTATGTGCCCCACACAAACGCACTTTTTAAATTGCTCTCAAACGAATTTGTAGCATTTATATTAGTCCTGTGGTCTTTTTTTATGTGCAATTTTTCGCTTGACCGATTTTTTTGTGTTACCTTTTTGACTTTTCGTCCTTAAAAACGGGATAAACGCCCTCTTCAACTCCTCCCCCATCACCCACACTCCCCAAATCCCCAACCCCTGGGCATCGTTCCACGCCTACCCCTTTATGCTCTACCCCCGCACACTTGTTCACCCCACCCCTCTTCAGTTAAGCTAAAGCTAGCATCCCTCATCCGAAGCTTGTTACTAACTAAGCCAACCGCTCGCCATTCGTTTGAGAGCAATTCGCCCGACGTTATTCGGTTATGTTTGTATGCTAGTATTGATGAACTATATAGCGATGAGATACTTCCCTGTGTGGGGCATGAATGGCTTTTGTGGAAGAGAGAGGGGATAGATCCTGAAAACTCTAACTAAATAAATCTCATATCAGTTCAATTTTGGCATTAGCGTTAATAAAAAGTATTTTTGACGTTTTTAATTTACCGAGGAGCTGAGTTTGACGGTCATAGGAGTGACATGTCTGAGGTATTTCCCGCGGAGTAATTGTTTTATTTACCTCAACACGTCATCCTTAGTTTCAATGAATTAAATTTCTCTAAACGGTGATGTGGTGAACTTTAACTCTTGGTTTCTGTTTTTTTTATATCTTGTACGTTATCGCTAATAAATTTGCTCTTGCGATATTTCGTAAATGTGCATTGTTCGTGTATACAAAAGTAGAAAGTAAGTTGAAGAAAAGTAGCAATTGGGCTTATATATGGGACTAACATAAATTGAAGACCCAGTTTTGTTGGTTTTGTAGCGCATATTGAAGACAAGATTGTTGATGTCTTAATCACGGCAAACGTGTCTGGATATGAATTGCTGCTGGGTCATTCTATGAGCCGATTTAATTATGAGTGACAAAGCTTTTTTCATTATGCAAATGGGGAGATTGTAAAATTGCGGGGAGAGAATATTAACCGGAGAAAGCACATTTTGTATTTTTCTTACCCTGTCAGTTTTCAAATCTTTAAATTAAACTGGTTATTTTATGGTTTTGTTTTGATCGCCTCTGAATGTGAATAAAATGTCTAATGATTGACATGGCGACTGATCTTCTATGAATTTCCATGAGGCTATTGTACAATGCTTTCCAAATACACTATGGTACCAAAAGGCTACTTACAGCATGATTTCTGCTTTTAAAGCATGATTCGTGCTTCATAAGCATGATTTCGGCTAAAGCGTGAACAATGGTGTAAAATTTAGAAGTTTTTAGAGAAATATCATTCTCATTTTCTCCGCTTACAGAGAAAAGATAGTTAAACCACTTTGTTTTTATAGCTGTAACCTGAGCGGAGCTATATTGCGGGGCTCTTGGTTTTTACAATTCAAAGAGTAATTGTATTGGGGCGCTGTCTTTTTTTAAAGATCTCTTCACACATTTTCATGATTTTTGAAGTCAAATTGGAGTAGTGATTTTGGTCACGCCGAAACAGGAAGTGGAGCGAAAAAGCTAGTGGTTTTGCGGCGTGAAATTTTTTCGCTCTAAATTTAAATTAGACTGAGAAAACGGTGTTTGAACAAAAATTCGCTTTCTCGCTAGTGGTTTTTTGTTCACATGCGGCAATTTCACTTTGATTTCTACTGTTTTTTCGATTTTTTTTGGATCGGATTTTTTTTTCTAAATGGTTTTCCCAATCCATTCATAGTCCGTTCTAGGTCTAGTTTTGTGTTTAGTCAATGAAAATTCTTTGAATTGTACGTCAGGACTTGTCCTGCTATGTTTTTTGTTTCGTCGTCTGACGCTCTTTTTCGTTTTACATTTGTTCACACAGCAAAGCTGAAAAAGTCAAATTTTCTGAACTTCTTCCTCTCACTTACGGCGTTTGCGCGCGTGACGTCATTTCTCACTCTCTTTAGCAAAAGTTTTGCGTGATTAGATTTTGATCACAAGTGACTTACCTCACTCAATAAAATGACTTTTGCACTTTAAAACTTAAGTTTAATTTGAATTTGTTTAAGGTCAAAGGAACTCATATGTGCAGTAAAGGTCCCTAATAAGAGGCTTCTGCGGGATGAATTTTAACAAGCTTTATTAATTTATCGCTGAATGTTTTTTACCTAGCTTTTCGATTTTTTCCAATTTAGATTTGTCTTTGTTTCTATCTCTATTATACGACAAGCGGGTCTATTCTTTCGCAGCTATTCCGGCAATCTGCCGGCTATGTATTCGCTGTTTGCCAAGTTGTTACCCTACCAGATTTCGATTTCTCATGGACAAAAATGCAAAAACAACTCCACTTAAAACCAAAATGCAATGCACATCATGCACACAAACGTTATCTAAAAAATAACAGTCTCGAGGCCAAAAATCGAGCGGAAGACCGCCAAAATTGTTTTAAAATCCCAAAAAATTGTTAGTTAACGATGTTTTAAAATGTCCCAAAACCTTTCTGGGGCGTATCAGAGTTACTCATAACGCTACGATACAATTTCCAGAGGTACAGTTAGATGAATTCTCAAAAAATGGAGTTTTTTCAAGAAAGGCAGCAGAAGCGTTCATAAATTTCCGTGTACGAGGTCCAGCGTTGTAAAGAGACGAATATGTCACTTACACTTAGCTCTCACATATTTACCGCTAAGAGTTTTTATCGAATCAACTAACCTCATGATCGATGCTGTGCTGGTTTTATTTTTTTGCAGTGATTCATGGTCGCGACGATAACAGTAAATACAATATTGTCTAAGAAAATAACATCAGAAGTATTAGGGAAAAACTGCAGGGTAAGTTGATCACATATTCAGTTGTAACAGATTCATATCTAGTCCCAAGGGCTTCAGGTATTGCTCTAGCAAGGAAGTAGAAGTATTTACTTAGTGATAATCTGGCTTATACTTTGTTTAGTTACCCAGTTAGCTGTCATTAATTGTAGTGAGAGGATCTGATTGGCTTCGAATATTGTCAAAAGTATTCAAATAAATTTTGGGCATCCTTAAACGTGTTTTGAATATGCTCTGTCCATTCCTTCTTTTGAACATTCTGTTTCAGTTTTTTCTGTTGTATGGTAATAAAGTTCCAATTTTTAAATTTTATGTTATATTTGGCAGATTTTTTTGTAAAGCATTTCATTTGATTATGTAAATCAATTTTGTACGGTATAGTAACTTCGTATTCAATAGTCAAATAGGCTATTTTTCAAGCTACTTTTTTAAGCTTCGGGTCTCCTTCAAGTCACCGGTTGCTTTTGTCAAAATTTTTACGGAATACTATGACGGTGACTTCAGCCCACGTAGCCAAAATAAAGAGCATAGATTACTTTTAAAAATGACCAGTTCTTAGCTAGTTTACTCAGCCAATTAAGACGGCTGATAAAATGATGCCAGAAATTTTTCTACATACTGTAACGGAGGATTTTGAACTTCAAATTTTCCAAACAAAAACTAGAAGTGGTTGTTATGTTTACTCTCAGTGGTAAATAACTTAAAATTTAGGCTAGTTAAAGACTCTTTTCAATTGCCAACGTTTTGTCCGTTTCTAAGCTCGGCTCCTCATGGTGTCGGCTCTTTATAACTGAAAGTCAGTTGTATGAAGCTTATTAAAGCGAAATTGCGAAAGTCAGTGAATTATCAACCAAATGCTAATTGGAACGATTTAAAACCTACCAGGGCAAGGTCACTAGGTGGTCGCGTTCCCACAATCAAATAACAAGTTTTCCCCAGATTGGCGGTGTAGGGGCCCTGCCAGATAGTATTCCTTTAAGTGGTCGCGTTCCCACAATCAAATAACAAGTTTTCCTCAGATTGGCGGGGTAGGGGCCCTGCCAGATAGTATTCCTTTAACTAAGGATCCAGGGTGCAAAAACTTTTACGATCTCAAAACCCCATCGGTAACTTTTGATGAGACTTTGCATGCGGCCCCAAAATGGCGAGAAAATGATAAGTCCTTTAGCTCACATCTCCCAAATATGCTTGAGAGAAGAGATATTGCCGGTTGGGGGGGGGGGGGGGGGGGGGGGGGTCAAAAACCGACTTTTTGAGAAAAGTCATCCCCGCTCGCAATTTTTTTGAAATTTCTTTGAATTTTTTGTTATGCAGTTCGATCAAGCACAGGTAGGAGTGTTATAGCGCGCAGAGAAGTCGGAAGTCACAGAAGTCAAAATTTTTCAAAAAATCGTGGTTTTTGACACTTTTTTCGTGATTTTTGATTTTTCTCGGAAACGATTGACTTTTGACCTTTCACCTCCACTAAAAGCAGTGGGGGTCACAGAGGTGTAGTTTTGGCGTAGGGACACTCTAAACGTCATTTTCGATCTATGTTTTTTTGACGGTTGGGGGGTACAAGGGCCCTTTTCTAAAAGAGTTTACTGCTAACCTGATTGAGCTATTGATGTTCTGTCAAGCCCGGTCGGTCGTACAAGTAGTTAGTAATGCACGCGAGTGATAAAAACTGCAAAAAAATTTTTATAAAAAATTTTTATAAAGTTGATTTTGAATTTTTTACCGAATTTTTCAAAAAATTAACCAAAAAATGCTGAAGTCCGAAAAAACCAAATTTTCGAAAAAGTGATTTTTGATGACAAAAACGTGCTTCCCTTGCAAAAATCACTACCGGCTGATATTTATTGCTAAAAATCAATAAAGAAGCGCTTTTTTTCAAAATTTGAAAAATTTGTGAACTTATAATTTTTCCAGTATTAGGTAAAATCGGGACTAGCTGAGGGGATTGCCCCTGAAGACATTCCCCACATTAAACAGAAGGACATGATGCCAATGCTCTCCTAATGTTTAACCCCAGCCGGCACGGCTCGGTCAAGCTGACATTGATTTTATAACATAAACACATTATTGCCTCCTTATTGTTACCTTTTGTCAAAAAAACAAGATAGGCATTGTAACTATTGATCACTCAGCAAACACAAATCAGCTACGGGATTTACTGTGAGTGGCAAACACTTGACCCAGTTTGACCGCTTGCCGAGAGGCGAAACTCCTGACCGCCCTAGTTCGGCTCTGATAGCTTCATATCCGCACTCATTTTATAGGCAAAAAATCATTTAAATGGTTATTCTTTGGAAAAAAAGTTAAAAAGAAAATCGATTTAAGGCGGTCTTTTTCAGACCATTGTACCCAATAAAATACATTCAAATTGATTACATAGGATGTAAAAATCAGTTTACCGGAATTAACTGTAATCCCTAATATGCATGTTGTGATACGACAAAACTAAATAATAAGCATTGGTCAATGATTATAAATTTATAGGCAATGGAAGACTACTATAAATTTTCAGTTCTCCGAAAATTTCAGTTTGACTCTCACCTTGGGCACATATCTGCCCAGTAGATCAAACGTTACATCCGATATTTTTTGATATCCGGACCAAAAAGAAGCTTCCTATATACAAAAAATATGCAAATGAGATTTTTTAATGGCGAATATATGTTTAATTTTTTGAAGCTCATTTTAAAGAAAATGAAGAAAATTTTACTTGTTTTGGAGAAACAATCCTGACAATCTGAAATAAGCCAACACATCATTTTTCGAGAAACTGTCTATTTCTAGAAAATAATTGAATAAAATTTGAGAAACAAACCTATGACGAAAAGGCTTTAAGTGTGTTTCAGCTGATGCTCAGTACTTAAAGAACATCACAGGCCCCCTTTTGGTTTAAAAAGCCATAAAATATTAAGAACATCCATCTACATTAAAAAAGCGTTAAACATTAGTATTTTCGATCTGTGAAAGTTTTATTACGACCATGACTTTGTATTCGGTGGCATCGAAAATTTTCGTTCCAATTCTTTTCGTACTGAAAAGCTGTAGTTAGCCGCTGGAAGCATAGCTTATATGAGAAAATCCTAGAAAAAATACAAAGGTTTTTGCAGGAATGTAAGTGAATAAAGTAGACACAATATACCCTTTGTAAGACGTATCGAATAAATAAAAACGGACAGTTCGTTAAGTAAGTAGAGAGTTTTCTACAGGCAAGAAACAGGCAGTCTTAGAGCAATTTGTATCCTCGACTAAACCAAATTTCATTCAATTGCTGAATTTTGATTGGCAGAAAGATTTAAAAGCGTTTAAATTTATTTAAATAAATTCAAATAGATTTCCTTTGAATATATAAAATTTAGCCAAAAAACGGTTTCTTTGCGAAACCTAAGTATAACACAGTATGAAACCTCCTTTAGATCGTTCGTGTCATTATATCAATTGCGAGGCATTACCATTATCAGCAATTGTTGTTTGCTTTAAATTTCTCTTTAGTTATCTTACCCTGACAGATAATATAATTCAAAATCTCGCTACTTCATTGTGATTGGTAAAGATTTTTTGCGCCCAGTTCAGCAAGTGATTTGATGGATTTATCGGGTTAAATTTATTGGGTTAAATTTTATGATTAGGTAAAAGATTGAACATATTTTTTGACACTCTTTTAAATGGCACTGCTTGTTGTACATCACCCATTTAAATTTAAACGGTTTTAAAGAAATGTCCGAAAATGTCTCTACCCAAAACTGCGTTAACTCGAAAAAGCGACGCATGTTATTTTTAAATCTAATATTTCCTTTGACCGAAAGTGAAACTTTTTCCGAAAGTGATTTCATCAAACAGTTTTTGAACGGTAAATGCGTATTATTATTCCATTTCTGGAAAATTTCGTTCCGCATAATCTTCGAAATGTCAAAATTCCTTGTCTCTTCAGATCCACTGAAAGGTCAAGAATGGAAGGTGACTGAAGACGGCTTTGCTTATGCCTCTGATTTGGTCGCTTTCATCCGCGAGGAGTATGGCAGTTTCTTCACAATTGCAGTTGCTGGATACCCTGTCAAACATCCAGAGGCACCCTCTTACGAAGAAGATCTGCAAAACCTGAAAACCAAAGTTGATGCGGGCATGTACTATCTTGCTTCTTGTCAAATTAAGAGCCTTTATTATTTTTGTACACATTTAGTTTTTAGATACGCAATTAATGATCACATTTGCTCAGAAAATATTCGTATTGTGAATTAGGAAGGCACTTTTTCAAGATTGAAGGTCCCATACTCTATTTATTAATAGCCGCACAGTGATAGCTGGGGCTATTATTGGCCTTCTCTTGGTTTTTTTTACGACTCGAAGAGGAGTATTGGTTTTCTCTCGGTCTTTTTTCAGGAAATAGAATTGTTCACGCGGCATTTTGACCTAAAAGTGAAAGTGAGAAAAGCTGTCTTGATGAACAGATTTTCACTAAGCGAGAGAAGTTTTTTGATCATGCGCTGCGTTTAGTGAATGACTTTTTGACTTTGAAAAGTAGTTTTTGACTGAATGGCACATATAGATAACCCTTTTTAGCCGTTTTTTTCGTCTAAGTGGCCCAATTTTTTTAATTTTAATTTGGTTTCTTGCAGAAATAATTTTTAGTCGATACTATATAATAATAATGATAATAAATTGTTTTCAAGTAAGTTAGCATTGCTGTACAAACTAGGACGCACAGAACCGCCACTTACTTGATAGGTCATCAAAAGGTCCGATGGTCCTCGTCAAGTGATGCCAGTAGCAGTACTAAGAGACTTTAAAAGACAGATTGTCAGATGCTTAAGATGCAAAGGATTTGAGATGATCAGCTCAATATATTAACGAAACTATTTGTTGATTATTGCTAATGTAATTGTCTCTAAAACTATACTGATAACGTTTCAATTCTTTTTTATTCAAGTTTTGTACATCTGAAATGAAATTGGGGTTAAATTTTAATATAAAGTTCAACAATTTTCTTATTCTTACTCCTAACTGTTTAGGGCTAAGTCCACTCACGGCGTTTGTACTTTTCAACTGACGGGATGATGTTCTTTTTAACTCAACTGACTCTATTTCTTTCTCTGTTATAAGGAATTTTAGACTATTTATTTCGCATTCCGATCTAAGTATCTCTGTTAATTTTTTAAAAAGTTCAAAAATGTGCAAATCTTTGATCGAATGCATTTTATACTCTTCTCGATTTTGCAGTGTTGATTCCGTTTTTCTTTTTTTTAAACATGATTCTGGCAATTTGTTTTTTTTTGCTTCTAGAGGCTGAAGTGTTGTCTTGCTACTGGTTCCATAGACTAAAACACCATAATTTAGTATTGGTTGTACGTAAACTTTATATGTTACAAGAAGCTGTGCAGTTGTCAAAATTGATCTCAACTTATAAAACAATCCAGAAAATTTGGACAGTTTTGCACATAATTCGAGGATATGCCTATTAAAATTAAGTTTTTCATCAATATGTACTCCTAAGTATTTTAAAGACGTTTTTTGACTGATCGCATCATTCTGCAAAATTATCTCTTGTTGAGAAGATTTTCTGATTGCGTTCAAATTCACAAGGTGCGTTTTTTCTAAATTGAGCGTCAGTTTGTTTCGCAAAAAATAGTCGGCGACAGATTCGATTGACTTCTCAATTTTTTCTGTACTTGAATACGCATTTTGCTTCAAAACAGCGTCGTCAGCAAACAAAATTGCCGTTGAGTCACCGCAGAAATCCTGAATATCATTTATATAAACTAGAAAGAGCAGTGGACCTAGCACCGAGCCCTGCGGCACTCCATATTCTATTGGTAAGAATTCCGACCTAAACTCAACCGATTTGACGCATTGTTGTCTGTCACTCAGATAGGATTTCAGTAATTTATGTACAGGTCCTCTCATTCCTATGTTTTCTAGCTTTTCCAGGAGCAAATTTTGTTCAATTGTATCAAATGCTTTCTTCAGATCTATGAAGACAGCCTTTACTTCTTTAAATCCATTTTCCCAGTCTTCTCTGATTCCCTCGAGGAAATTAACTAGTGCATCAGTAGTCCCTCTTTTTTGTCGGAACCCAAATTGATTTTTATTAAGCAAATCGTATTCACCGAGGAATGTGGTAATCTATCACAGTGTTTTTTCTAGTATTTTTCCAATCGTTGGTAATAAACTAATTGGCCTGTAGTTCTGAGCTTCGGAAGCATTCCCGCACTTATGTATTGGAATTACTACTGCTTTTTTCAAACATGGGAAGGTTCCTTTTTCGAAACATTTATTGACTAAAAACGTCAATGTAGGAACTATAGCATATTCTATTTTTTAAAGTATAAAGTTATTGAGACCGTGACAATCAGTGCTGTATTTATTTTTCAATTTTTTAATGACTAGTGATATTTCGGCTTCATTTGTTGAGGTCAAAAACATGCTGTTTAAAACTCTTTTTGATGCCAGTTTTTTGCACGAAAATTGATGCCACAGTGTTTTGCAGTTCCTGAAAATGCGTTTCTAGTTGAAAATTGGCACATATTTCTTGATTTTTAGTTAATTTTTGGCTTTTTTTTCTATTAATATCTTCATTTTTGGTGCTATTAACCATTTTTTGTCAAAAATTAGTTAAAATGGCATCTTCTCGTTGATAATTCATATACTCAAGGCCTCTTTCTACCTCGATTTAATTTTGTTTTTTAAATTTGTATATATGCTAATCTGATTTTGGTAGTTTTTTCCGATTTTCGTCAGTTTTTTGTTTGTATATTGGTTGTAATTGCTAGATATAGTCTTTTTGTGCAACATGAGGGACTTTAATTTCGTTTCAATAAAAATTCTTTGATTTTTGGGGTTAAGTTTTTGAAAAACAGTCAAAACTTATTCATAAATGCAGACTTAAAAGTTTTTTGACCTTTTTTTTGCAAAATGTTTCAATGTTTCGTATCTATGAATTCTGCTTTTTCTTATTTTTGTTCTCCTCGGGAGGATAGATCTTTGTTTCGGATGACTAGTTATTTTTTCTATATCTTGAATGCTGAACAAGGGATTGTATTCGTTTTTCTTGAATTTTCAAAATTGATTTTTAACTTCCAAAAATCAAGAATCTTTTTGTTAAGTCGTTCCTTACATTGTGCCCATGTTCTTCAAATTCCAGTTTGTATTATTCTAGATTTGTCCTGGCACCTACATATATTATCGGTATATGGTTTTTTCAGTTGTTAAAAATGAATGATTTCAGCTTTTTCTGAGATTTTCGTGTTTTCTTTGGTTTGCAATTGATTGCATTACATAAAGCAGTACTGAGAGTTTGCTAGCAAGTCTTTGCCAAAATTTCCGCTCATGACTATTTACTTTGAATAATCTTCTGCTGCTTATGTCTTTTTTATGATCAATTTGATTTTTAATTAGTGTGAAAATATGTTGTCTAGCATATGTACAACAAGGAACAAGTGTGTGTTTTTTTGTCTTAATTGCAGTGATTAGAAGTGTAATTGTGGGTGTTTTCTGTTTCTTAAATGTGAGTTTTCTTTTTTGAAAAGATTGAACTTAGTTTCGAAGATTATTATCTGCCGTTTGCTTTCGCGATTTTTTTTCAGATTAGAATCATGAACTATTTGAGGGCAATTGATAACCTTGTCAGTTTTTTCAGCCTTTCAGTTTTTTTACCATCTTCATTATTTCGGATTTTTTAACGTTACCAAACGTTTTCAATAATATTGAATTGTGCTGCATTTTGTTTCTTTTGGTGACAGTGGTTTAAGTTTCACCAATTTTTAGAGCAGACCTGGAGAAGTAATGAGTTAATGGTTTAATGCAAAAAGTAGTGGCTTCCGCTGCAATCACGGTTTTGTTGGTGAAGTTTTGACGCTTCGGGGCGCTTCGGGAATTCTTCGGGCTATGTTTTTTTATTTCGTTGTCACCATTTTTGTTACGACCATATGACGTCACAACCACTTCAAATCTGCTTTTTGTTCATTCGTTCATGCAATTTCAACTGAAGTGCATGTGTGACGTCATTTTTCGCTCTTAGTGGAGCGAGTTTTTTTGTTCATTCGCGTGATTAAATTTTTGGTCACGCTTTGACTTACCCCACTCTCAAAAATGACTTTCTCACTTTGAAATCGACTTTTGTTTACTTTAATTCAAAGAGATAAGGTCAAATGGGTGTGTGTCACTCTAAATGATGATTATTTGAGAGCAGCTAATAGAGGCAGCAAAAACTTATACAGATTCATAATCAAAATATAGCAAACATATCAGCCTTCAATGAAAAGACGATTTTTTGGTCTGTCTTTTTTACTGTTTTTTTAGACTGCAGATCTACGAAGCTATTGCCGCTATTTTCTGGCAATCTGCCGGCTATGTTTTATTCATTTGCGTAACTGGACTGACTAATCTAATCTTTGTACAGAGTTCAAGTTCAGGTGAGTCATTGTGGTTCTGACCATGTCGCTTACTGGACATAACACAACTTTTCTTCCTCATTACTTACTTTCTTACTTACTATATGTGCATACTACCACACTGTTTTCAAATTAACGAATTGCTGTCGTACATCACTGCTTTTCTGCACCAGTAACTATAAGTAACAAATAAGCTAAAAGACTTCTGCAGATTCAATTTCTTGTGGGTTTTCAAGTCTCCTAATAATAAGAAATTAACTTCGTGGACTTAGATGTTGGCTTGAATTATAATACGTGCATGATTTGTCTCCGTTATTGTTACAGATAGCTACGCCATTTTAATATTCTTAAAGGGGCTTTTAGAGTTGCCTGAATACTTGCAAATGACGATATCGAAAGAAAGTGGTTTACAATTACAAATTGTTTACACTTACCTACGGCGCTGATTGATTACTGGACAAAGAAAATTTTTGTGAAGTTTCAAAAATTCCTCAGTTCTCTTCCTAAGCATTCCAAATCTTGGGTTTCAAAGCTTCTTTTACCATTAGACAGATTTTTGAAACATACGTTTGAATGGATTCTAAAAAAAACAAAAAAAGTTAAAAACGTTTTTACTTTTTTAAAAAAAAAACTAATTTCAAAGTCATGGAAGCCATTAGCTATCAAATAAAGGCAATAATTATTGCCTTTATTTGATTGCTGATGGTTTTTGCTGACTCTTTAGGTTCACTTACACCGCCAAAACAAATCAATGACACCTGCCATATAACAAAATGAGTTATATGACTAAAAAAGAACACCAAATACAGGCATCGAAAAGTCTATTAAATTTTGCGGGAAAACGGTGTCCAAGCAGTTAAAATCCTGATCTATGTAATAAACGCATTTAATATAATCAATCGCATCTTTTTTCAACATCATCAAAATGATATTTCACCGGTTAATAATGTGATAATGTGACAAGACAGCAAAAAAGAAACTTAAAATTGTCCAAAAGTCAAATTATCTTATTAATAATCAGAGTTTCAAAGCGAACAAACCATTATTTTTAAGAGGGAACCGCAATGAGAACTCCATTCTAGTTAATCTGAAAAGGATGCAACGTGAATCTCTTTGCTGAGACTATGCTGCAAGGTGACAGAAATAAAATAAATATTGGCAAAGCTCAAAAAATCTACTTTTTTTTCGAAAACAAACGAAGTCATTACAACCATAAAATTATAACCTGAAATGACCGGAAAATGGCAAAATTCATTAAGTTGTAGCTGCCTAAGAAGCCAATTGGACCTGTCATTGATGAGATTAAGCCAAGAAACAAAAAACGAATACAGGCGCAAGTCAAAATTTCACAATCAATTTTACGCACATTCATTGTTGACGAAAAATGTTTGATATTTTTTCCTTGGCCCTCATTTGAACTATAATTCGATCTTTTATTAATTGACGTTTTATTTGAATTCCTTCTGAACTGGTATTAACATAAAAAAGGGCGAATTAAAAAAATACTTATACTTTTTCAAAACAATTAATTTCAAATCAGGAGAAATCTTAGCTATCGAGGGAGCTTATTAAAAATTTTCGATTGTTAATGCATATGAATCTACTGAAACACGTCAACTAGAATGTCCTACGACTGCGAAAATCAGATGCACGCAAAAATCAACTAAATTTTTCGAGAAAACCTTGTCGAAGCCGTTAATATCATAATCTAATCACTAAGAATTTCCTATATAATTAATTTCGCCTTCTTTTACTCCATTAGTATGATATGTTACTTGTTATTAAGGTGGTAATGTGACAAGAAAGTAAAAAGAACCTCAAAAACTCGAAAATCGAAACTCTACAAAGTTACTAAAATTCAAAGTTGAAAAAAAAACTTTTGGTATATAAAAACGCAATGAACGCTACCTAATTCACTTGAAAAAGATGCGAAACCTCTCTCTCTCACTCTGCTTATACTGCTCTGCAGGGTGACAAAAATAAGGTAAATGTTTTTTTTCGAAAACAAATTTTTGAAAAAGTTTAACTACCGTAGTATTTCTATTAAAAAATAATTACATTAATTTACTTGTAGCTGTCTGAGAAGCCAGTTTGACTTTTCATCAGTCAGATTAAGTCAAAGACAACAAAATAACAACGAACACAGGCACAAATCAAAATTTCAAACAATTTTACGCAAATATATTGTTGAAGCCAAACGTAATGATAGGTTTTTCGCTGAAATTACAGAATATGTTCAATGACTCTTATTCGCACGAAAATTTGATCTATTAAAATTGATTTTCGATTTTCATCTTTCTGAATTAGCATAAAAAAAGGCAAAATATTTTCAAAGGAAGACAGCGCCCCATAAAGTTTTGGATTTTAAAAATCCACGAAATGCTGAGTTTTCAAAAAATTTAACTAAAAAGAGTTAGTTCAAACAATTCAGCAACTCTTTCTAACCTTGAAACGTGAAGTCAAAACAGTTTTGTTAACAATTTTATCATACTCTTAGCAAAATTTCACCAAAAATTACGAAAAATGTGAACAAAACAACGCAGGTCATGCTAACGTTCACGAAACTTTAAACCTTCTTAACTCCCGAGAAAAAGGGAATTTCGAAAAAAGAAATCGTTTTAATTTGATATTCTACGCTTGACAAAGTTACAAATTATACCACTCACAACTCTGTACGATGAATATTTCGATCGGCGAAAATTGACTGGACTGAAAAACCAGTTGAGCTTAGTTCCTCCCCCACTGAACGATTAATATTACTCACGAGAATGAGTTGCACTTGCGTAAAAATTGCTTTGAAGAAAATAAATTAGAAAAAATAAATTTAGAACAGGTATGTATCGAAAGTTAAGGCATAAATTAATTAAATAATTCGCTATGCTCGATTTAGTCAAGGTTCCTGCGCTTGAAGTTATACAGAAATCCATGGAAGAAATGCTCAACTAGAAGACAAACCTGCAATGTGGACAGTAATATTGAGACCAAGTTTGGTTTTGTTTTGAAATTACTAACAGCATTGCTTACAAAAATTTTTATATTTTTGGGTCCTGGTATCTATTTTCTGCAAATTTTTTATGACCGTTTTTTTAAGAAGTGGGAGGACGAAGTGGTTTTTTTTGACGTGGGAGGAACCTTTACTGGCGACATCGTAGCGTTTTGTTCCCTGTTTACAATTTCCCGCCAAGTCAATTTCTAGATGAAAAAAATGCAAAAATTTCATCCCATCTGCTCAACCAGTGACTATAGAATTTTTTGTTTTTCGATTTTCTCTAATGAGCTCCAGAAATGGTTATTGGTTGGTAATCTTTAAAACTTGTTATTTACTCATTATCGACAAATAGCAAATCACAAAAAAATACATAGCTTGCATAAGTTTTCAGTTGCTTTCGAACGAAGTTGGAGGCAATTGTTGTAAACGTGCTTGTTTTTTATACAAATTTTTGCTTGACTGTCTTGTTCTAGATCTTTTCGATATCGCTTCTCGAGTGACTTTTGCACTCTTGACTTTTTGATTTGTGGCGGACCTGAATTGCTCTAATTCAAGAAATTAGGTCTGTTGCTAAGACAAAAGGCATTTCAAGAAAAACTAGCGCAAGAGCCGGATAGCCGAGTGGATGATGCGTTAGTCTGAGGGGAGGAGTGGATTGGAACCCCTGCTTGATCGGAGAATTTTTCACCCATGAAGCATTATCTAGGCTACAGCCCCCCTGAAGTAAATTGCCCCGGCTGTCGTTCGAAAGCAATTTCTCCGACGTTAGTCAGTATTTGTTTTTTAACGAAAAACGACCTCTAATCTTTCTACAAAAAGTTCTGAATACCTCATCTCTTTTTGAGCTGAGCCAACTTAGCCAACAACTTCTACATCCTATCTCAGTCAATTGCTTGTGAAAATTTTCCCTGCCTTATTAGATCGCATGTTAATCGTCGCTTCGTTGTCTGCTACTCAGCACAATGTTATTATGCTTTTTTTTATTTTGCTACTTCGACTATCAAAACTTACTTTGTTCTTCCTACTTTCCCATTTCGTGCGCGGTGACTTCAAAAAATTGATGTTGTAATGAAGCATCGAATAATGGCCTTAAATCAAACCACGACTGATATTAATTTTGATAATTCTCCTCTTTTTCTTGTTGTTCTTTTATAATATTTGCCGGTGTCTTTGTTAAGCACTAAGCTATTAGAAGACTGAGTTATCGGTGCATTTACCTTTCTAATGAGGGCTTTTTATTGAGGTTTTTGCTAAAGGCTTTTCCTAGCTAAATTCCGGTAAAAACGTTCTGTTTTCCGCATAAATATTGTTTAAAGAAGTTTATTGAAGCAATTGAACTGCAGCAGACAGGGATGAATAATGAATAGGTATTTCAGAAACATGCTGTAAATGTTTTTACACAACATTTTTTAATCAATCAAATTTGAGAATTGTCATGTTACGGTTTGTTAGAAATAGCGGAGGCGATGAGTCTCAAACCTTTTATCTTGTGATTGTTGGAAAGGTAGCTTAGTGCACTGCGCCAAGTGGGTTTTTAGAGAAAATCCAAGGCAAGGGATAAAGTGGGGATTGTGTTATATCAATGGAAAAGCAACTTTTTTCTTTTGTACTAATTTTTATTTCGAGTATTCCAGTCCAGCAATTTTGACGATGATTTGCTTGTTTCTTGTTGTCTGTCTGAATGCTGTGGTCTCTTTTGATGACTGTGAGGAGGTACAGCTTGTGAGTGCCACTGCTTTATGGTGTCCGATGAATACAACGCTTCGTGTTGGCGATTTAGATGTCAGTTTCTGCCATTCCGAAGCCACATCTGCCTTGTTGAAATTGTTGAAAGTGCAAGGTTTCCTCGTTTGTCAATGCTGCCCGTGTTGTTTGTAGCAGGCATTAGAAAAATGCAATGCATGTAGAAAAATAAGGTAGATTTGGAGTAGAAAACTAGATTAAAATGAATCATAATTTTGTCTGGTCAGATTGAGCCCCGTAGCAGCGTGTGTTTATCGCCGCAAAACTTCCCGTTTATGTTGACCGTCAGGGCTCCTTATGAGAACGACCACACGGCTCACTAACAGGGCCAGATTCTGAGGCTCTTCCGATGCCGGGTTTTCTGCTGTGAAACAATTGAAGTAAAGGGGGGTTATTCAATTTGCTTATCCGTAGAAGTAATTCTAGTTGGTGATTGATGCTGAATACTGCGGCGGGTCTGACTGGAATAGAACAAGCATGGTGCAGAGAGTTATGTTTAATTGCTCTCAAACGAAGTTTGTAGCAATTATATTAGTCCTGTCGGTCTTTTTTTTAATGCGATTTTTCGCTTGACCAATTTTTCGTCTGACGCTTTTGACTTTTCGTCCTCAAAAACGGGATAAACAGGTAGCGCCCAGCGGGCATTATGTGCTCTTAGAGCCTTTCAGGTCTGTTTCAGCTCAAACTGTCTTGGAGACTTATACTTATACTTATGGTGTGATGGGCGGTTCTTAGAGGTTGACACCCCCCCCCTTTGTTGACCCCCCACCCCCACTATTGGCTCCACCCCCCCCCACCGCGCTTTTGCCCCCCCCCCCACCCAGTGCTGCCCCCATCAGCCCCCGGTGCACCCCCCCCCCCCCCCCCCCCCCCCCGTGGCTAGCTACTGACCAAGCCAACCGCTCGCCGGTCGTTTGAGAGCAATTCGCCCGACGTTAGTCGGTTATGTTTAGATTATTTTGTTCTGCCTTGATGTGGGTTGGTGAGGACAATGGTGATTTGCAATCCGTTAGTTGAGTATTTGGTTTTTTTCATTTGTAAATTGAATTAGCAGTTTTGGGGGAATTTTAATGGAACGGGATTATTTGAAGTAATGATGCCATTTGAAAGTGAAAAAATTAATCGAATAGGAAAAAGTAAAAAAAAATTATGGCTTTGGGCTGGAGTTCAGCGATTGAGTTGTAGGGAAATTAAGTGGAGAATGGCGTGGAGATCTTTTGATCGGTGTTCAGTGTTGTTTTGTGGATTCGGTAGTTCTTGTACAACTTACTGTTTTGTAAGGTGGCTCCGTTTGATGCCAGTCGAGGGGCCTTCCCTGTGGAACAAAGAGAAGGGAGATTTCGCTATTTCTTGTTCTTTTATTGGACGCTATGATGGTGCTTTTAACTACAAAGCTATTAGAAAACTGAAGTATCGGTGCATTTAACTTTCTAATAATGGCTTTTCAAAGAGGTTTTTGCTGAGTGCTATTCTGAGCGCACGTGCGGTAAAAACGTTCTGTTTTCTGCAAAAAGGTTTCTTATAACTTTATTGAAGGAAATGAACTGCAGAAGGCAAGGATGAATACTAAATAGTATATATGACGATGCTGAATTTTGATTGGTTGAAAAAGACTTTTGTAAATTTATACAGCACGCATTTATTATCTTGAAATTCATACAGACGATTCTGCTCAGTACAGTTCAGTTGCTTACAAAATTACTTGAATTGAAAACTTGTAGCAGAAAAAGAGCGTTTTTACCGAACCCGCGCCCCGAATAGCACTTAGCAAAAACTTGCAATTAAAAGCCTTTATTAGAAAGGATACTGCAACGATAACTCTGTCTTCATACAATATAGCACTTGGCACTAGCACCTACATAGCCGCCTCTAAAAAGATAAAAAAGGAAGAAGCAAACTAAGAAGAGAGTTATCATAGTATATATCAGAGACATGCTATAAGTATTTTTACACATTCCTCAAGCAATCAAATTTTAGCATTTTCATATTAATCAACCACGTGCATTTACAATTTTTGCACTTTGGGAAAAATCCATGTTTCCAGAGGTTTTTGATTAATTCAACTTTTCAATGCTGCTAAAAAAACAGCCAGAACGCAATCTTCGTATTGTGTTTTTCTTTCATAACTTGCTGTTAACTCGGTGTGTTTTAGTTTTTCTATCACGAAAAGTAAGTCAAAAACTTGCAGCGAAGAACAAAAAAACCAACCAAATAGCCTAAACTGCAAACTCTGTGACACAGCTAAATTGGAGAAGCGCACAAATTGCTCTTTCCACAGAAACACCTCAACAACGAACTGACTAAAAGAAAATGGCAGATCCAAGTCCGCCTCACGTACATCTGAAAAGGTTCTCATGACTACCAAACGAAAACTTGCCTGAATTTGAAGGACTACTGAGAGCAAGCATTGCCGTATCTAGAATTCCTGAAGCGAATCACCAACGTGCACGATATCTTCACCTGCACTTAGCCGGTAATGCACTCAACTATTACCTTCGACTCGCCAAGAACACACGAAACGACCTAGACGATTTGCTTGAAACTGAGCTCGATCTGCAATCGAGAAGGTTTGATCCAGTGAAAGAACAACCAGATGACTTCCTCACAGATCTGCAACGCCTCGCCAACCTCGCAATGGTGGACGATCCTGCAGCTCACATCGACCGCACTGACGAAAGAACAAGACGAATAAGAGAACAATTCATTCAAGGCATGCCCTTCAAGTACAAGAAAGTGTTGCTGAAAGAGAATGACAACATCACTGTGAACGAACTATGCGCTATCATCAAACGACGAGTCAGAATTGATCAGATAAACCCCGAACCACAATACACCACGTCATTCAATACACTAAACGCATCAGGAAACCCTGCTGTGGCTCAAGCCATAGAAAGCATAATGGCGGCAGGAATAGCATCAATGCAAGTAGCACAGCCACCGCATCAGCGTGGAGAGTACTCGGTACCCTAGCTACAGAAGAGGAAATTACTACAGAGGCTACAACTACAACAGACAAACACACCAGTATAATGGAAACCAAAATGGCCGAGGATACAGTAACAACTACAACAGCAGAGGACGTAACCGTGGAAGCTTTCAGAGAGGTCGAGGAAATTATTCGAGAGGAAGGTCAAACTTCCAACGAAACGACCGAAGTAATGGACGTACCGAAAGATCTCCTACACCAACGAGAACATTTTGCAGAACATGTGCTAGCAATGAGCACACTGCCCGAGATTGTCCAGAACGTCAACCAGCATATCGCGATGGAAACATGCCATTCAATCAGCAATCAAAGAACTAACTAACCTGCATGTTTTTCTACAACATATACCCGATAGCATGACAAACTATAGCGAAAATGTATTTATAATACCTCTGCAGTTCGAAACATTAATAATGAAAGCAGTAGCAGACACTGAAGCATTCAGCAGCGCCATGTCAAAGAAATATTTTGATAAAATAAGCAGAAACCTCTACCAAAAACCAGAAAAAATAAATCCTCCTGAAATAAACGTTTCTACAGCTTTCCTACACCAATCACCCATTTTATTTACAGTCCAACTGACATTCAAAATTGGCCAATTACATTTTCAGGAACAGTTCATGGTGTTTGAAACACTTTCCGCTATCCTTCTTGGTTTTCCCTTCTTTGACAAAAATGAGATTATTATTGATGCCCACAACAGACTACTCCAAACACCAGAATTTACTTTTCAGCTAAATCTAATGCACATAAAAGGCAACAACAAACAAAAACGTCTCAACAGCCGGAAAAAAATCATGCTCAAAACCAAAACAACCTATACGCTCTCACCTGGGGAACAAAAATCCCTGGAACTAATCCGATCGGAGGAAACTGATGCACAAGAACAAATTGGACTCGTAGAGTCTACTGTCAAATTTGAAAAACTGGGCCTTGGTCTTACAAGCACGCTTGACAAACTTACAAAAAACAAAACTACCACCCTACTTGTGATCATTACAACAGAAGTTCCACTTCACATTAGACAAGATTCTCCAGTAGCAACATTCGAAATCATCACACCAGAGCAAGCACGCTACCTGATACCACTTGAGCCAAAACTTTTCCCATCAAGCGACTCAAAGAAAACAAAGCAAATCTATAGAGAGAACAGCAAAAGGCGAAATAAATCATATAACAATAAAACACGAAAACGGGTTCTGGTTTCCGACCTCAGAAACCAATCCCGACACATCCAAGATTAGTGCAGTTGAAAAACGCATATATGACGAACTTGTTAAATTTTAAAATCTTGAAGCAATTCAACCACTCTCGAAAAACGAAGACAGGAAAACTTTTCTTAACGCATTCAAATGGAGCGACAGCGTACTCTCTGACAAAGATAAAGAAAGAACATAACAGCTTCTAGTCGAATTCAATGACATATTCACAAGGCACCGCCTTGACATTGACTACACTCACAAATTCTCAGTCAAATTAACACCAGACACAAACAGACCTGTATACTCAAAAACTCAAAGAATTTCAATCCATCTCAAAGACGATTTGCTTGTTGAACTAGCCCTTCTCCAGTACTACGGAGTCATAACAACGCTCCCATTCAGCCGCTATTCATCTCCAATATTTGCAAAACGGAAGCCAAACGGGAAGCTCAGAATATTAGTAGATCTCAGAAAAATAAAACATCTCATTAGAAACGACTACAACAATAACAACTTCCCGATAGCTACAATAGCAGATGCGGGCACCCACTTAGAAGCCGACAAGAAACTCTTTTGCAAAATGGATGGCAGCCACGGCTAGTTCTCTGTACCAATGGCAGATGAACAATCCGTACAGTTACTGGCCTTCAACTTCCCATTGAGAACATATGCTTTTCAAAGACTGGCCCAAGGACTAAGCAGAAGTGTCAGCGCCTTTAGCTCATTCATGCGTCAAAACCTGGACCCCGTGATAACAGCGGATAAATGCTTTCAATACGTCGACGACATTGGCATTGGAGCACATGACACAAACGACATGTTGGAAAAACTTCGAGCAGTCTTTACATGCATCCGAGAATCAGGAATGAAACTCGCAGCAGACAAATGCGCATCTGGACTCAGAGAAATACAATTCCTTGGTAATATACTAACCTCTGAGGGTCTCACAGCAATTAAACAGAAGATTAGAACTTTTCTGAAAACTTTCAGAATGCCGCGAAACCCAAAACAAGTCAAACGAATGATCGGATTTTTTCAATTTTACAAAGCCTTTATCCCTGAACTTGCTGAAAAACTTTTACCGTTCTATCGTCTACTTAAGAAAGACACCAATTTCGTGATAGAAGAAGAACACCAAGTTATGCTGGAAAAGCTCACAAATGATCTAAAAACAGCCTGTGACCTTTCACTCAGATTACCCAAAGTTGACCAGCAATATGTAATAATGGCCGACGCATCCTTTTACGCAGCCGGATACGTACTCATGATAGAAGACTACACAACAAATGATGATAATCAGGAACTGAAAACTTATGCACCCGTCAGTTTTGGATCTAGAATTTTCCACCCAAACCAACTCAAACTTTCGATATATGCGAAAGAATTCCTCGCAGTTCACTTTGCCCTAGACACCTTTGCAAATATTATATGGGAATGTAAAAAACCAATTCTCATTTTGACAGACAACAGATCAGTAACCAGGTTCTTACAAAAAAAATTATACCGCCAACACTTTGGAATGCTCTCGATCATGTACTCAGCTTCGACATCATACTGGGACACATACCCGGAAAAGCCAATTTAGCAGCGGATTATCTGTCGAGAATACACATAAACCCGAAAGAGAAGCTCGAGCTACGCATGAACTCACGCATACCGATGCACGAAATCGAAATCAACACAGCAGCAGATACATCTGACAATTCAATCAGTTATCTGAGCAGCTCAGAAAATGACGATACTCCCAAAATTATGAGAACATACTTACTTGAGAGAAAACAAACCAGCGGAGAAGATCCTATGAATGTTCGAGCTGACGTTCAACTGCAAATTCTTGCACTTGCAACGGAACATAAACGCCATGCATGAACAAAACCCATTGGATGAATTCATTACTCATGGGCACGGACCTTTAGACCTGCGTGCCGAACAACAACAAGACAAAGATATCAAACGGGTACTGCTCTGGTTTGAGAGAGGTTCACCGACTACAGGACAATATCTATCCAGTGACCTAAAAAAAGTATCCCAAGCAGTTCCCAAGACTATCGATAACAGAAGGCGTCCTTCATCTATAACCACACTGGAAACCAATTTATTAAACAATATTGCGTCCCGTCGCACTTACAGAAGGAAGTGCTCTACGGAATTTATAACAGTGTTTGGAGTGGGCACAAAGGAGTCTCACTGACAATAGCAGAATTCAGAAAACAATTTAACTTCCCGAACTTCACTGAACGCCTAACAGAATTCATCAGAAACTGTCTCACGTGCTTGCAAACAAAACCAGCACCAACGTCTGCATTGAAACCTCCATTACAACCACTTTCGTCTCTGCAAAACTTCCCAGCAGAACTTTTACTAATAGATCTGGTGGGAAAGATGCACCCTTCTCTCTACACGTACATTCTCTCAGGTATTGACGTGTTCTCGAAGTTCCTTTTCGCCACACCTCTTATGAAAGGCGACGCAGACATCGTAGCACGAGCCCTTGTCTCAATTTTCCTGAGACACTCCTACATTCCCTCAAGAATCATATGTTACCTTGGAACTGCGTTCACATCCGAATTAATGAGCGAACTAGCAAACCTATTGGAGGTAGAGCTCAAACAGTGCACACTGAAACATGCGCAAACCATTGGCTTACTTGAAAGAAACCACGCACCGCTCAAACAAATCTTGAGAATTAACGAAAACCAAACTTCCTCGGACTGGCATAGATACGTTGACATTGCAGTATTCATACACAACACAACAATTGCACCAGCTCTTGGGTGTACGCCATCTGACTTTCTTCACGGCAGAACACCGATAAATCCCTTGGACCTCAGATTTCAAAACACAAAATTATGGGAGTCTCACCCAAAATACGACTGCATTAAAGAGCTACAAGACAAAACTACGGAGCTTTTCTCCAGCGTAAAAGACAACCTTATCTCGTCTTATCTGAAATAGAAAAAGAACTATGACAGAAAAGCCAACGCCACACCACTAAAACCCAAATCATACTGCCGGATCCTTTACCCAAAAAGCACAACACAAGTAGCAGTGATGAATAAACAGCAAAGCAGGTGGATACCATTAAACAGAGTAGAAAAAGTGTTCACGAATGCAAACTGCATTGTACGCAAAACCAACTCAAATTACACGCAATGTATCCATCGAATGAGACTTCGACCTGTGAAACCTCAATATCAAGTAGAAGACCTCGAACATGTAGACCCCGAAAACTTTGAAGCAGATCCCACCATACCAGGAGAGAGAGAACCACAGCTGTTCGACAACCGAGTCAGGCACCACATTAACGAAGACAACATGCAGCTACCCATAACAACACCAGATGTCCAGTCAGTTTCTTTCAACTCAAACATCCAAACAGCTAATTTTTCTTCTGAAGACCCGCCAATACAATTTAATGATATGAGACACGACCCGACGTTTGACCAAGTTGCATTTTTCGTGGAAGGCTCAGTTCCAAGCGCAAACACGCAAGAAACACCAGAATCAATCGATACAGGAGACTACGTCTTCTCAAACAACTCAAACTTCTTACCGTCCGACAGTCGTTTTGGCTCAAATCGACGATTCAACCTTCGCAGAAATGATCATCTGGCATTGGCCCGAGAAAACTCGCTATATAACCTCTTGCAACCATCAGAAAAAGCAAAGGAAGAACAGGTTAAAGTAATAACTTACTTCCCACTTGACTACATCCCAGACCCAAACCTGACAATTGATACAACAGAAACTGATCACGATGAGAGCATTGCAGACTCACAAGCAACAAGCTCACAGTCGCGAAACCAGAGTCTCAATGACTCCACGTTCGATTCATCTGAAAACCTTGGCGATCTATTCGATGACGTTAATAGCCCCGTCTACACGCCCCCAATATTAGACACTACAGGCGAAACCTTATACCGGACCAACTCGATCAACGATAATTACCACAACAATACATCCTCAAGCGATGATGTCCAACAACCGAGATCCGACGAGAACAATGAGCACTCCCTTATAGGAGGCAACATTTCACAATTTGAAAATAACGAGAGCAATAGTGCTATTGCTCAACACGACAGCCCAAGAACATCTTCACCACTTCCTCAAAGAGTATCCAACAGAGAACTAGCGGACCTTGGCCCAACGCTTCAAAACAGACGAAGAATTGTTCCGCTAACACTTCACCGTCGTGAAATCAACGGAAACCTTCACCAAACTTTTGGGCTTCGATGATGACAGCCAATAGGAATTGAGCACCAATTCTCTATTATACATACACATTAGACACTTCACCAACCAATGAAAACACTCCAAAAAATCCTTATTTAAAAGAAGAAGGACACAGCTCAAATCATTTTCCACAACGTTGTACCTCAAAATCAGTCGCACAAAGACTCTAATTCAATTTCACAAACAAGCCTAGTTAGCAAAATGCTCAATATCGTACTATTTTTACTACAACTTTTACCCCTGATAAAAACGAACCAACCATCGGTGGCAACAAAAGATGGAGTATTATTCAACCTTCATCAGAAAATTCTATTGACAGAAAAATTTGTCAAAACTGAAATCCTGGTCCCCTACCCAATATATAACAAAACAGTGGAAGACAAACTGATCAACCTGACAAAAGAGATAGACAAAATGTGGACTTCAGAAAATTATGGATGCCCATTGAACTTCAAAAATATGACTGACTCGACAGAAGGCCTCCACTGGGTAGCGCAACAAACAATGATAGAAAGCCAACAGGCCCAGCACAACATTGTAAACCTCAAATTGGAAATGAACACACTACTAAGAGCAAACAGTCAAACTTCTACAACACTGCAAAGACAAACCCGCGGTGCGGCTACCGCAGCAGCTGCAGTGCTTGTAATTGGAATAGGAACAGGCGACAAACTACTATGCTTCATCAAATCAGTGTTTGGAGGATGCGACAAAAGAGTGGCTAGAAACCAGAAAAACATCAGACAAGCAATGGCTTATCTCCAATACCTAACCCATCATGTTGAACAAATAACAATCCAAAACAATGAAAAATTCTATGTTGTATCAGGTGAACTGAAAGCCATCAAAGAAGCGCAGAACGAAATAATTGAGACACAAAACAGGAACTGGGAACTTGCTGAAGGACAATTCAAGGCGTTACGACAAAACATGCACCACATGAGAAGCTGCATCCAATACTTATACGTAAGAGAACAAATCAATCAACATAGTCTCGTACTTAGCAATATTTGTCAAGCAACACTTGCTAACATCAAAACATACCGATCGGCCCTTTATACGTTTCGAATCAACATACTGAATGCCTTGACGCCTCTCATGAATCAACTATTACCAATGTCATTAGTCCCAAGGGAGCAGTTGCATAAAATTCTTACGATTGTTCATTTGCAACAAAATGGACAACAGGATCGATTATCTCTAGCCGTACCAATCCAAGAGATTCTCTCGTACTATGAAACGAAATTAGTCACACAAGTCGAAGCAATTGACGCAGGTCTGATACTTACACTTGCAATTCCAATGGCTTCCAAAAGTACAGTTATGAACGTATTGCATGCCATTCCGATCCCAATGCCGGACGGGGATACAGGTAAAGCTTTAGTTTGGCGACTTGAAGCCAAATACATGGCCGTCTCAGACGACGGAGAAGAACTAGCGTTTATCGATGAAGACGAGCTCGCAAATTGTATCGGATCCCAAAAATACGCAATATGCACCAAAGCCATTCTAACAGAACAGACTTATCAGTCCTGTATGGCTACTTTACTTTACCACGATGACGAGCTACATTCATTGCAACGCTGTCAATTGGATGTAGTAGAATTGCCGTTGACTGAAAAAGCACGCAATCTCGGCTTCGGTCGTTGGTTAATAACATTGTCCAAAGACGATTATACACATCGAAAGCGCTGGTAATGGCAGCAATCCATTGGCAAGAATTGAGCATCCTGGGTGCAGAGTGTGTATCATCACACTGAGATGTGGAAAACAGCTTAGAGGACCAAATGTTCATCTTCGCTCAGACCTCACTGCTTGTGACACAGTACCGGCAATACGGTTAGATTTTCAATTTCCAGATCCAATAAGTACACTCTTCAAACTACTGCCCCCATTGGATGAACTACCAAACTTCTCATCGAGATCTGAAGCACAAATTCAAATTCTTCAGCAAATTCAACCAGAGTTCAAACGAATGGAAACACGACGAACAAACAGCAAATCAATAGAACAAATGGCCGAACCAATTTTAGAAAGAATAAGAGCATTCAAGCCCGAACTCGAACACCGATTCGAACAGTACATACCATGGAAAATGTCTCTTCTTTTCGGATTTTTATCCTTCTTGATTAGCGTATTACTACATCTAACTTATTCGCATCTTTTACACAAATGGGCAAAACGACACCGACGTTTCCCTTTCCGAATAACACACGAATGACGGCGAATAAAAACAAAACCAGTACAAGTTGTCGCATTCAATGACTATGAATACCTACAAGAACATCCAGAACATCCCCTGCACAAATGTTCACTAGTACTACCACTCGAAATTAAAACAGTTCGAAAACCAAAACGAAGAAAACATAAATAAACCTCGCACTCCTTACACATTCCTAAGAGACTACATCAGGAGACTAAAACGTAACGAAGAACCAACTATCAAAATCGATCTTGTCAACAGGCCTGCCGCACCGAGTCAGCCAATCTATACACATATACCGGAACACCCACCGATATCCCATTACGGAGCGTACCCTCTCAGAACAATCAATACAGGAAACGTTTAAAAAAAAACCTGACCGGGACTCGAATCCTCAACTTCAGCATGAGAGTGCAGCGCGCTACCAACTGCGCTAAGTGCGATGGCCGAGTGGTCCGTAAAAACAGCTTATAAATTAAAAAAAAAGAAAAAAAAGTTAAATTTTTTTTACCCATCCCCTTTTCTCTGCCCCCTTACCCTTACCCTAGCTTACCATTACAGCCCTTTGCCCTTTCCCAAATTTTTTCCCACATTATAGAAGCACTTGGAACCCGCCGGGATTCGAACCCGGAACCCCAGCTCAACGGTCAGAGATACTAACCACTTAACTAAGTCACTTGTTAAAAGTTATTAATTACATTCACCTCTATTCTACCGCGAATTAGAAATTTTGTTAGCAGTTTAAGGAAAAATAAAAATTAAAAAAAACTGAAAAAAACATGATTTAACTACATTTTTGAAAGTCCTATATATACCAGAGACTCATTTCCCCCCTGGAAAGCACCGCGAATACTTACTTCATAATTTTGATATAAGTCGAGTATCAAACCGAAATTTTCATTACTTGAAATTATTCTTTGAGAAACCGAAAAAATAAAAAAAATACAGTACAATTCCCCTTAAACCTCCATTGAAAAAGGCGGGGATTTGCTCCCTTCCTTTTTATCCAGTGACGAATTTATGTTTGAAAAGAATTTATACTGACGCACTAAACAACGGAGCAATAAGATGCAACTCCCAAAGGAAACTTATCAATTATCTGTCAAAGCGAGAAAAGGAAGGAAATCCATTAACCCGGAAGGCGAACTGTCCATCAATCACAATGACAGCCTATAATGAAACACTAATCAACCCAACCAAGGATAATTCCCTTAATCCCAATTAATCAAAATGTCAAATTTCCCCACTTCCCCCGCAACACTATCAATCATTCAAACTACTTTCTGCCTGCTAACTACCAGCAGCACTCTTCATTGCTAACTGTTCATTCTCTAAACCTATTATAATTTCTTCGCCGATAGAAACTTAGAAATTATTTCAAACAACTTAAACAATTTTCCTACAACTAAAATTTCACCTTTTGCATTATTTCAAACATTTTATAATGAATCCAGTATATCACTTCAGAATTAAAGTTGAGCCGCGCATTAACACTACATTCAACGACCAGCCAGCTTATATTACTGAATACAGCATTGCCTTTTTTACAGATCGCGAAGCAATAATTAGTATCAACATGCAACTGGACAATATTATCAACAATATTTATTCAATTTCCTTTACCCCCCTTACAGTTAATGAGACATCAGCCGTATGGCAAACAATTCTACAATGCATACAATCGGGAAATAATTATATTAATGTGAATTTCTATCTTAACTCAGAAGGAAAACCAGTCGCAGTAGAACCATCGCAACCGACCATTTCTGAAAGTCCCGAAAGCCCTGACCCTACATCAGACCACAATTCAACTGAATTAAATTATATTCCAATTTCCCCTCCATCACCCATTCCATTCTCAGATGACTCTATGTAAATTTCCTCAAATATTTGCATTTATATTCTATTAAAAAATTTTATCTCATGTCTTATCCACCAACCCCAACTTTCACCACAATTGACCAATCAGAAGACACCATTCCTTACATCTCTCCAATTCCAACCCAATTTCCACTTTGTGCTTACTTTCTCACTGATTTTGATATAAAACTTGCAGTCTTTTCTGAATACTTCATATTCCCCTGCAATACCTTATGCTTCTGGATTAACTTCCTGGACAAAAAAATCACTTTGGAACCAGATCATCCAAATTTTCTTACCTTTTTGAATTTCTTACAAAACACCAAAGACGAATTTTTAGAAGGCGAATTTGACCTGCAATTTCTTTTTCGAAACCATATTTACTTATACTTTCCCTGATATTTCCAAATCTCAAAACCTAGCATCTCATCAATTTTAATTTTTTTAAAAAATCATGACTACAAGCATTTGGGACCAAATCCGGAACTACGTCGGCCCGGAAGACATCGCCCCAAAATTACACACCAACCACAACATCAACGTTTGCGTGAAAGTAGGAATCCAATACAGGGAATGTTTTTTCAATGAATATGTCATATTACAAAATGGAACCATCGTGATCTGGGCACACTCCCATACAGGCCTTCTCACGAAAAAATGTTCTTTCTACACAACCTGGGAATATTACACCTACGTATACCACTTCACTACTTCATTCCAAGGTACTCAACTAACCCACCAATTCTGGGATTTTTATTCAAATGGACAATGACGACCCCATTGAGTTCGACCCTGTTGGCATCCACGTATTCACTTAGACTTGCATAAATTTCTTTAATTTTGTTATCCAAAATAATTTTTTTTTAATTTTTTTCTCATGAGTCGCAATTAGTTTAATGTAGTACCATTTTATAAACACCGCAAAATATTCAAATGTAACGCCTCCTCTTCTTATTTTTAATTTCTTACCAATTTAATTTTTTTACTTCTGACCAAAAATTTTACTCGTGAGTCATAACTCGTGAGCACAATGAGCAAGCAACCCTAACATAGCAAACTATTATTACCCAAACTATTCCCAACCATTACCAACAAAAATTAACATCCCACTTTCTTATCACTTCGATGGGCACGCAATTGAAAATCAAAAAATTATTGCCTACACTACATACGACTGTGCAAAATAACGACCAAAAGACTCACGAAATATCTTTTTTTTCCAAAACAACACCAAACTAACACAGACAGGGCCCTTACCGATTGCTCAGTCTCAACAAAAAACAGTCCTTTCAACATACGTTGAAAGAGCATGGGCTTGAAATAATAAAATCTCAGAAAAAAGTTAAAAAAACCTGGCAGTATAGTTCCAACCCTAACAAAAAAAAATAATAATAATAAATTAAAGTTGAACAACTCACTTATGTCATTGAAGGATCCTTTGGAGGAAGAAACGAATACACAATATTCTCGTTATCGTCCGACTGCGTTTTCGTTTCCCGTTTCCCACCCCATCTTCTTCGATTACCTCGTTTGTTATTTGTTTTTAAAATTATACCACTATTAACGAAAATCTGCACATGCTCAGTCACATCACTAGCACCACCAGTTGACGCTTCCCTTTCTTTCGCCCAGTCTAACACTGTATTTTTATTTTTTTTTATTATAATTCGTTTCATCACCCCTTTACGCACACCATAAGCAAACGATCCCAAAGTCCGATCAACAACAACCTGATTCGATTGATCACGCGCCTCCCAGCCAGTCACCAACGACAAACCTCTTGTAAAAGTTACAACAGCATGCGCACACAACGAAGGCTGGCACAATACATTATCTTTCGTCGGAATGAAAAACCAAACATCCTTTCCCAAACCACTTGCAGAAGGACCCCTCTTAATTAAATCCATAAAATTTTGCGGAGTACCCATAACATTATTAAAATCCCTTGATGTCTGATAACTTCCACAAATCAGAAACAATTGCTCACCACACGGCGTTTTCGAAACACTGTCATTACCCCCAATTTCAACATTGCCGCCGTCCACCACTCATTCCATTGTACCATTGCATCTCTCCTTACACCAGTAAAACCATCAGGCAAAACACCACTCATCAAACCATCTACACAAAACGTCCAACCTATTGAATTACACAAACCAGCATACGACCCAACTTCTTGATACAACCTGCTATCACCATTCTCCAACTTTAATTTACTAACACAATTATACACATCGCCCTGATCTTTACAGCCCCGGAACCCTTCTACCAAACTTTCTTGTAATCCCACAAGTTTTTCATTATTTATTGCCAATGGTACTTTTGGCCAACCATTCTCTCCAATCAGTTCCCCTTTACCTTCTATATTTAACTTATTCTTTAAGGAGTTCCAACTATTAATACCCCGCCCATCGACTGTCTCCACTTCTTTCCATCCGAGACTTATTAATTTTTTCCGATCGTAGTACTGATGTTTGAACTCGTTCATTTCGGTTAGCAAATCTTGTCTGTCTCGTGTTGTTCTAAACACGATAAATCTGCTTAAAATTACAAAAAATATTAATGCTAGCCTATCAAATCCTAAATTGTTATAAGTAATTAACCAACCTTTTAGTGTCCATACTTTGATAAAATAGAATATCCCGTCTCTTCGTTATTACAATTAATATCCAATAAAATTCTTCGATAAAATATCCAACAGTCGATGAATAACGCCGCTATTAAAGTTTGACCTGTTTGCAGTAAACGTATTCTGAATAACTTGATCAATAGAGCAGTCAATCACACTGTTCTCAATTTACTTTCCTCCAAAACTTCCATTAGTGACTGTCAATTACTGCCATGCCGAGGGAATTACTTCCGAAAACTCCATTAGTGACTGTCATTTACTGCCATGCCGAGGGAATTACTTCCGAAAACTCCATTAGTGACTGTCATTTACTGCCATGCCGAGGGAATTACTTCCGAAAACTCCATTAGTGAGTGTCATTTACTGCCATGCCGAGGGAATTACTTCATTACTTTACTCCGCTCACCACATGGAGCAAATGGAACTGCCACACTTGACAGATCACTACTACATTAATCTTCCTGGGAAAAATGTAAATGAACCCAGAAGAGGAAACAATCAACTACACCTAATAACTCGCATAAATCTCTGTTGATCCACATCAGTCAAAGTCACAAAACGCACTTCCCAAAGAATCAATTTTAAACTCAGTCATGCCTGTTCTATACGCAGCCGATCCCCCTCTTCCATTTAATTTGAATAACAGAATGGCACTGCTAACGAAAATTGTAGCATTGGACAACCCGATCTATTCCAGCTACTTTATCGTGGAGTACATCTGGCCAGGGCAACCGCACAACCTGGACTTAATTACACGGCGCGTGTTCGTCCTCAAGAGGAGCGAGGATGGAGGAAAACTTCATGAAGTATGCAGGGGACGAACACGCGCCTTCAGGATGAACCTGACAAGAGCAACAAATCAATTCATCTAATTATTTTTTTACTGCACGAATCTATTTTTCTACAAAACTGCACGATTTTATTTTTCTACTGCATGAGTACTATGCCTGCCACGAACAACACGATTATCATTGGAAAACTTGGCAAGAATCGAGGACACAAATCTTCAATTCCACCATCACCAACTGGACAAATATGGCTCCGATATGGCACGAAACTCACATCCACTTGACCAACGCGGAATGTAGTATTCTTTTCACAACATACAGCAGTCGCATTCCCCAGCTCAATTTGTTCATATACATCAGATGAGAAAACAAGAGGCCAAATAAGAGCAAACAGAAAGTAAACTTTCAGCATTTTGATCTGGAATACTCAATAAAAACTTATAACAAACCACTATTGATGTTGCTTTCCATTTAAACTTAATTAGCCCAGTAAATCCCTTAACTTTGACAATACCACTAAACAAGACCCACTTGGCACAGCACACTAGGCAACCCTGTTAATAATCATAAGATTAAAGGTTCGAAACCCATCGCCTACGCTTTTTCTAAAGAGCCGTAATATGACGATGCTTAATTTTGATTGGTTGAAAATGACTTTTGTAAATTTATACAGCACGCGCATTTATTATCATGAAATTCATACAGACGATTCTGCTCAGTACAGTTCAGTTGCTTACTAAATTACTTGAATTGAAAACTTGTAGCAGAAAAAGAGCGTTTTTACCGAACCCGCGCCCCGAATAGCACTTAGCAAAAACTTGCAATTAAAAGCCTTTATTAGAAAGGATACTGCAACGATAACTCTGTCTTCATACAATATAGCACTTGGCATTAGCACCTACATAGTCGCCTCTAAAAAGATAAAAAAGGAAGAAGCAAACTAAGAAGAGAGTTATCATAGTATATATCAGAGACATGCTATAAGTATTTTTACACATTCTTCAAGCAATCAAATTTTAGCATTTTCATATTAATCAACCACGTGCATTTACAATTTTTGCACTTTGGGAAAAATCCATGTTTCCAGAGGTTTTTGATTAATTCAACTTTTCAATGCTGCTAAAAAAACAGCCAGAACGCAGTCTTCGTATTGTGTTTTTCTTTCATAACTTGCTGTTAACTCGGTGTGTTTTAGTTTTTCTATCACGAACTATGTTTGAACTTTCGTTTCTGCTCTGGTTCGCACCAATCCGCCTTGTCTTGTAAATGTACTTATCCCAAATTATTTCCAGGAGCTGATTGCATCATAACCCAGCTCTTCTTCGAAGCAGATGTGTTCATCAAGTTCGTGAAAGACTGTAGGGATCTTGGAATCCAGGTGCCCATTATCCCAGGCATCATGCCTATCCAGGGATACCACTCACTTCGCAACCTCGTCAAGCTGTGCGGCCAAGAGGTATGACTGTGATAACTGTCTTCCCACAGTAGATTAAAAAATCGAATAGGACTTCAATGGGTGGAGCGTCTTTTGGGAATTTTCTCCGGGGTGTGTGAAAAGGGACCCCTGTTAAGGGTCTGTTTGTTTTGCTCAGTTTTTATGCTACTGTCCCTAAACAAACTTTTTAATTGCTCTCGAACGAGGTTTGAAGCAATTATTGTAAACGTGTGTGTGTCTTTTTATGCAAAGTTCTGCTTGACCGTTTTCTTCTAGAACATTCATTCGATTTAATGTCTCGAGTAATTTTTTTGAGAGGTGCCGAGTGCAAACCCTCCCTAGTGAATAGTTTTTCGCCGCAAAAGTCTCTCTAGCCTATTCCCCCTTCTAAATTCTTTGCCTCGCAGGTCCTTGGAGAGCAATTCGCCCAATGTTCTTTCAATCACTTTATGAAAATGGTCTAATTAAGGGAATGCTAAATTAAGAATTTGGTGTTGTCAAAACAACGTTTTGTCTACACGACGTTCTTAACTCGGTTGTATATTAGGTTCCTGATGACATTCAAAATGCAATCGAACCAATCAAAGACAATGATGCAGCTATTCGCAACTATGGCGTAGCCCAAGCAGTCGGAATGATCAGAGGCATTATTGACGGAGGCTTCCAAGGTGGATTTCATTTTTACACTTTGAATCGTGAGGTCGCCACCACAGATATTCTCAAACAAATTGGTCTCTGGAATGTTCAGAGAATCCACCGACCATTTCCTTGGAAATTGGTATCGAACTGCCCAAAGCGAAGGTTATGTGAAGACGTTAGACCAATATTCTGGTCTCTTCGACCCAAAAGTTACATTCACAGAACCCAAGATTGGGACGAGTTTCCCAACGGTCGCTGGGGTTCCTCACAATCGCCCGCTTTTGGCAACCTGACAGACTACCACCTGTTTTACTTGAAGACTTCTCATCAAAAGGAAGAGTTGCTGCAGAGCTGGGGTCAAGAGTTGGAGTGTGAACAAGACGTGTTTGATGTTTTCAGGGCTTTCATTGGAGGTACGGAGAATAAAAATGGCCATTTAGTAACTCATCTGCCATGGAATGAAGGCGATGAATTGCATCCAGAAACGTCATCTATTAAGTAAGATTTGAAGCTCTGTACGATTTCAGACTCATAGGCTGTTCAGCATTGTTTTCGATAAAGAAGTGCTTTTTGAATATTTTGTTTATCTGGTTTATTAATAGCCGCGTCCTTAATTCTAGGCGGCTATTATAGCGCTCCTAATTTTTTTTTACAAATCAAAGAGTTTTAATTCTATTGGTGCGCTGTGTTTATTTTAAGATGTGTTCACACATTTTTCAATGACTTTGATTTTTCAAAACGGGATAAACAGGTAAAGCCCAGCGGGCATTAAGTTTCATTAGAGGCCCAAAGTGGGCTTTAGTATTCCTTCAAGTGCTTATAGTGGTGCAGCTGCTAGGATGGCCTTAATTTAAGGTTAAAAGGTCATTTTTAGGAGTTTTTGGGCTCAAAATGGTGCACTTTTTCATGTTTTTTGCAATTTTTTTTGAGGTTTTTTGTTTGATTAGTCTTAGGTTGAAATTTTTAAAAGTTGATGAAAGATTTCTGCGAGACAAAATTGCTTGTTATGGCCATTTTATGAGCTATATGTTTTCGTACTACAAACATAAACACGCAAAATGATCCTAATTTTCGCCATTTTTTTCAGGTTTTTTGAAAATTTTTGTCATATTTTGAGTTTTTTAGCCCTAGGTGTCAAGAAACCTCATCTAAGGTTTGATAAGGGGTTTTATGATGTATTACTGCTTAGTTTCTAGTGGTAATGGAATGTTTTTCAACTTTTTGTCATCATGAGTTTTAGCATTTTTTGACAAAACTTGCAATTTTTTTCATATTTTTTGACATTTATTGTCATTATTCAAGTTGTTTGATTCCCAGGGGCAGGAAAACCTCATCAGTAGTTGGATAATAAGTTACTGAAAAATTTTTAGTTGTCATGGAATAGGTTTCAACTTTTGAATGTCACAAATTGTAGCGATTTTTTTTTGACAAAATTCGCGTTTTCAGGTTTTGAAAATTTTCGTTATTTTTCAGGTTTTCTAGCTTCAGTGACCAGGCAATCTCTTTTGAGGTTTGTTAATAGGGCACTGCATAGTTTCTAGTAACAATGGAACGGTTTTAACATTTTAATGTTTCAAATTTTAGCATTTTTTAATAAAATCTGCATTTGTTTTAAGGTTTCCTCAACTTTTTGTCAGTTTTTGATATTCGTCTATTCTCAAGTGCGAGCAAACATATTCCACGTTTTAATACAAAGTTACTGCATGGTTTTTAGTTTCAATGGATTTGTTTTCAACAATTTAACTTTTCGACTTTTAGAAGTTTTTTAAATAAAATTTGCAACTTTTTCAAATTTTTTCAAAATTTTTGTATTTTATTTTTTTTCTTCCCTCAGTAGCCAGGTAACTTCATCCAGTGTTCGATAGTATGTTATTAAATAGTTGCTAGGGGGCAATTGAATGGCTTTCATGCTTTTAATAGAACGAATTTCTTTTTTTTGAAAGTTGAAAATTTAGAAATTATTGTCTATCGATCTATGAGCCTATGAGCTTTTTAAAGTTCGGAATTGGGTTACTGGATAGCCTCGAGAGACACAGAGATGATTCTGAAGATTTTTATATCACGATTTTCAGCAACATTTCCTTATAATTTGCAATTGATTTCTTTTTTTTTTTAAAATTTTTTGGTCATTTTCGAGTTAATCGATCTTCAAGGGCCAATGAATATTTTTCAGGTCTTGCTGATGTAATACTGGACCGATTTTAGGAAAAAAAATTGGTTTTTAACATGTGTTTGAAATAGGTATTTTTAAAGGGAAAACATTTTGCCTGAGGTTTAAAGGTTCAAGAGTTTTAGCAATGAGTATATTTTTGTTTAGGTTTGATTCTTTTAGTTTCTCAGTTTTATGAGATGATTTTGTTTTTGTTCTGGCTGAAATTGTTCAATTGATCTGCTGGTCAGGTAGAGTACGTCTTAGATCTTCATTCAATTCGTTTAATTGTATTTCAGGACTTGTCTTGATATGTTTTTTACTTCGTCTAACAGATTTTTGTTTTGTCTTACCGTGACTTCTTGGAATTGACTTTTTCAATGACTTACCTCACTCAACAAAATGACTTCTGAGCTCACTTATGAAACTTATAATTTTATGAACATTTACTTATTAAAGGTCAATAGTGTGCATCTAAGTAGTGCCGAACATATGCCCTAATTCTTGAATGATAGAGTCTAGAGTTTTTGATTTCGAATGTTAATTTTGGGATCTTTTCCGTTTGTGCCCCCCAAATATTGCACGTGCATCTGGGGGTGAAAATAATATGCGCCCACTGAGCTGTGGGGGCACAAACGGAAAAGATCCTAATTTTGAAAAGCCCTATTAGGGCTTTCTCCTTATAGAGCTTATGTGTCTCATAAAAATGACAGTCGGAAGCTAACCCAAAAAGTCTAGTGGTCTATTAAAGGACTGGTGGTCGATCTGTCTATTTTATTCTATAGTTGTTTCAATTCATGTAACGCCACAAGCGTCTATCGCGGCTATTTTTCCGGCAATCTGCCGGCTATGTTTGGATGCCAAAATGCGCGTTCAAAGCCTTTCTTTTCCAACTGCTGATTTTGACTCTTTCTAATCTTTTTCATAGCTGTAAGCTGAGTGGAGCTATATTGCGGTGCTCTTGGTTTTTTTGTTAGAGGGGTTTTGCGGCGTAAAGTTTTCTGCTCTAATTTTAAAGTAGAGTGAGAGAACGGTGTTTGAACAAAAATTCGCTTTCTTGCTAGTGGTTTTTTGTTCACATGCGGCAATTTCACTTTGATTTTTACTGTTTTTCGATTTTTTTTATCCGATTTTTTTCTGAATAGTTTTCCCAATCCATTCATAGTTCATTCTAGGCCTAGTTTTTTTTTGTTTTAACTAAATCTCCATTTCTCGCTAGTGGTTTTTTTGTTCACATACGGCATTTTGACATTGATTTTTTTAAATTTTTTTATCTGATTTTTTTAGAAAGATTTCTCAATTCACTCATAGTCCATTCTAGGTCTAATTATTTGTTTAGTCAATAAGAATTCTGGGAATTGTACGTCAGGACTTGTCCTGATATGTTTTTTGTTTCGTCGTCTGAAGCTTTTTTTCGTTTTACATTTCGTCACACAGCAAAGCTGAAAAGGTCAAATTTTCTGAGTGACTTCTTCCTCTCACTAACGACTGTGCGCATGACGCTATTTCTAACTCTTTCGAGCAAAAGTTTTTTTGCGTGATTAGAGTTTGATCACATTGACTCACCTCACTCAATAAAATGACTTTTGCACTTTAAAACTAAGTTTATTTTGAATTCATTTAAGGTCAAAGGAACTCATATGCGCTATGAAGGTCCCTAATATAACCAGTTTTAACAAGCTTTATTAATTCATCGTTGTATTTTTTACCTAGCTTTTTGAGCGGCTTCGATAACTTTTTCAACTTATACCTGTATCTGTTTCTATCTCTATTTTACGGCACGCAAGTCTATTCTTTCGCAGCTACTCCGGCAATCTGCCGGCTATGTTAAATAATTCAAGCGGGGCGAGAAAAGGTACATTCAAGGGGCATCATATCTTTAGCCATAGCTTCCATTAGTTTTTTTTTCTAAATTGGAGGAATTTAAGCGATACGTGGTCCCTTTTGCTAAGGAAATATCTGATAGTGTCCCGTAAGATGACAACGGAATGTTATTTTAAAACAAGTTTAAGTGAACTAGGTCGTTTTTGCCGTATATGCAACTGAAGCCTAAATCAACACAATTATATCCTCAATTCTATCATGGAGCAATTTTGAACTGTACAAACTCATTGTATTTCTCGACCTGTATTTATAATTGTTCCGACCCCCACTTTAGTGGGGGGGGGGAGGGAGGGAGGAACTATATACTGACTGGGTTTCTTTTTTGTTCAGTCAATTTCGGCCGATCGATATATTCATCGTAGAGAATTGTGAGTGGTATCATTGAAAAGCCCGTCCTGCGTTGAATACGGAATTAAAAAGATTTTTTCGATTTTCGTTTTTTACAGGGAGTTTTCGAGGTTTAAACTTTTGTGAACATTCGACTGTTTTTGTTCACATTTTCAGTAATTTTTGCTAAAATTTGGCACAATTTCGCTATTATAAATCAAAATAAGTGAAAATTTTTAACGGCAGAGTGTTGTTGTTACCGTTAGAGATAGATGAGCGTCGCTGAATTGTTTGATTGAAGTTTTTTTGGCTAAAATTTTTGATAAAATTTCCAAAATTCAAATTTTTTTCATCAAAAATGGCACAAAGTATGCTTTTTTGGTCCACTTTGTTCAAGTTTGCCAGACTTAGTGACCTAGAAACCTTAAAACAGACTCCCTAATCTCAAAAAGAGCGCTAGTTTCAATTAGGCGCCCTATGAAAGTCTTCTGGAATTAAAACTTTGCCGTTTTTTTGCAGATTTAACTCGATAATTATACAAAATGCATCGTTCTTTTTTTTAATAGTTGAAGAATTCCACTCAACTACTGGTCTAATTCGCAAATACTTGGAACACTTGGTCGGTTTGCAGGGCGCGCTACAAAATCAGGGAGAGGTTTGATAATATCATGGACTCTTAGAATCAGAGACTTTTTGGTTTTTATTTTGATGCTGCCTTTTTTCAAAATTTTTTGCTTTTGTTCTTTTAATGCTAATTACTGACAATATTTTTTATTCACGGCTCCGCTAATGACAGCTCCAATGTACGTGAATTTGAGGCCGAATGTAGATACAGTTTCTGTTCAGAGAACCAAAGGGTTTTTATGGCTTTGAGGAAGTTTTTGTAAAATTTAACTGAATTCTTGTCTTTTGCCTTCAATTGTTATTCTTTTGGCAGTCTGAATTTTAGGTTGGACCACTCAAAGATCTAAACTTCTTTCTCAAGAGGTGCAAGTGAACATTTTCTATTCTTTCGCTTGTTACCTAATGGCTCTTATGTTATTGAATGTATTTGTTTTAAGGAAATTTCTGTGATTTTTTGAACTTGTCATTTTTTTGTATTATTTTAGTCAACATTTTGCTTATTCTCAGTAAAAACAGGCCAACTTTTCCTCCGTATAGAATCCAAACGAATTTTGTGGTTGATTGTTTTAGCAGAAGGTTTTCTTGCTTTTGGTACTACGAGTTTTCATACAAAATTTTGTGATTTTTGTGCATAATTTCCCATTTTTGCTGTTGTTTTTGTTTCTTTTGTAAATTCTAACATTTTCTAACAATCTAACTGAAAAAAAAGCTTTACAATATTTGAAACTGAACATATTTTTTGTTTTCATAACATATGTTTTGAAGGGCGCCGTTCTCTTGCAGAAATTGGTAGAGTTTTTTTTTATTTTTGCCCTTCATTTGTAGTTAGTTTTTATTGTCATATGCCAAATATTGTGTAATTAAAAGTCTCAGGGGACAACTATAGTTAAACAAATGAGTTTAATAACTGATATCGGTAAACAGCTAATGGTTGTTTTGACTTTCGGATTAAATTTCTAAAAAAAAAAAGAGTAATAGTATTCTTTAACTTATCCCTTTTTGTTCTGGTTTGCGTTTTTTTCGTATTTTACAATGTTGTATCATTTTCGTAAATTAGCCTCATTATTTAGAGCTCTTTTTAATGTTTTGTTGAATCAACCAATAATTTTTCTGTTGTTTGAACGTTTTAAATGATGTCTTCAGGGCTTAGACAATTTGTTTCAGCAGAATTTTGCAAAGTTTAGTTACTTTTCAGTTTTTGTGGTTCTTTTTGTTGTCATTTTGTGATAGTCGTTTTACAAAAAGACGTTATGATGATCAGATGAGACGTAAATGAAGATGTTATATTCTCGCGGTTAATATCTTATAAATTTAATGGCTTCAAAACTGTGGCTTCGTAAAGTTGTTTGTGAAACATATTAGTTCAGCTTGTATATAATGTTATTTTACAGTCTTATTATTTAGTCTCATTAATAACAGTCGCGATTAGTTTTCCAAGTAGTTGCAAGACAAACTGTCTACTCTTTTAGTCGAAAGATTTGTTGGCTATGAATTTTGAATTTGTTTTTAATAAAAAAAAGATATAGTTTTTTGAGATCTGCCAATTTTATTTCTGTTAAATTGTAGCTAAGCATCTCTATACACAATTCACATCATTTATCTACTGAAATACAATGTGCTCTTCATAACGGTTTTATTTTCATCAAATGGTCTTTCTTCTTCGAACCACCAGTTTTCATAAAACCAATTTTCGTGATTATTGCATATTCGCCCCTTTTTTGTAGGTTTTTGTTTTTTTTTCACAGTATCACAAAAATGGGCGTCATTTGATTTGCAATTGTGTTTACCTTCAAACAATCCAGACGAAGATTTTTATTGTTTTTAGTGATTACGTTAATATTTAATTGATTTGGGGGACATCGTTTTCGTGCATAATTTTTCGTGCACATTTTTTGTTTTTGCATGTATTTGTCGTTCTTTTTGTAGTTATATGACATATCCTGGATAATGAAAGGCCTCAGTAGCTCTCTATTGATGTATAAAAGACTCTCTCAATGATTTCATTTGATGCGTAATGTTTCTAATCAGTTCGAATTTAATTCTTTTTTTTTTAAGAAAAAAAGCAATGTTTTAATAAACTTTGCCCCTTTTGCTCATTTCTAGTCAACTTGTTGCCAAGTCTCATTGAGGAAAAGTCCTATATTGTGTTCCAAAAAAGTGCTAGTTAATCTTCTGAGTATAAATTTTGCCTGATGCCATTTTAAATTTAGTTATTAGTGGATTTCAAAAAATGGACAAGGAGTTTTTGTCGTAATTAATATTTTTAACTATTTGATTTTTATTGCCGTCTTTTCTGGTAGTCATATTATGGTAGCCACAGGTCTCATAGGCCCTCTAGAGTAGATTGTTTTATTCTTTTAGTAGTTTGTTGAACGATATGTTGATATGTTAATTTTTTTTAATCTCTTCCTCATTTGGTAGACAATTAAGTGAAAAATGTAGATGAGCGGGGTCGGAACTTAATGTGAGAACGCACATTACCGAGCCTCCTTGTTGATGTTTGAGGCAGCTCTGCATAATTTTTTCATTAAAGGGAGAAATTGGTGATGATCAACTCGCGTGGTCTCCTCACAATAAACAGCCAGCCGAACATCGTGTGTGCCCCGAGTGATGACAGTGTGTTTGGATGGGGACCACCCAATGGATACGTGTTCCAGAAGGTATTCTAATAGAAATAATAAAAATAAAAAGAATCGCTAATGTGCGTTCGCAGGTAAGGTTCCAACCCTTCTGTGTATGAAATTTTAAATTGATCCTCGATGTGATCCTTAGTTGTGTACTTGCACATAATAAAATCCTGCTTTATGGAATGGTTGACCAGTAATTGTATACTAATTCGAAGGTGTGCTTGCTTCCAGAATGATTGCAGCTTCGAATAAAAATGGCAACAGATGTAAAATACTTTTAAATCTCGATTGTTATTTACTGTCAATTATTTCAGAAAACTTGCTTTGTCAGCCTCTCAACGCCTATTTAGGCGCTGTCCTTTCTAAAAATTCAAATGTTTGGATTGGATTGTATTGGTGCGCCGTTAAGTAAGTCAAGTTTGGGTGGGGTTTTAGTAACGCTGGAATAATAGTGAGGAGTGAGAATTAGGTGTTTGAACAAATTTTGAATTTTTGGGAGTAAATTTTTTTCGTGTGGCAATTTGAATCCTTTTTTCAGTGTTTAATAGCCGCCCTCATCTTCTCAGCCGGCTATTATAGCGCTCCTATTTTTTTTACGATTCAAGGAATTTGAATTGTAGTGGTGCGCTGTGTTTTTTTTGAGATGTGTTCACACATTTTTCAATGACTTTGATCGTTCAAAACGGGATAAACAGGTAAAGCCCAGTGGGCATTAAGTTTCATTAGAGGCCCAAAGTGGGCTTTAGTTGTCCTTCAAGCGCTAATAGTGGTGCAGCTGCTGGGATGGACTTAATTTAAGGTTGAAAGGTCATTTTTGAGAGTTTTTGTGCTCAAAAAGGTGCAATTTTTCATGTTTTTGTGATTTTCTTTCTTGTGAGTTTCTTTGTTTGATTAGTCTTAGGTTGAAATTTTTAAAAGTTGATTAAGGTCGTTTGCGACACAAAATTGCTTGTTATGATCATTTTATGAGCTATAAATTTTGGTACTACAAACACAAACTCGCGAAAGGATACTAATTTTGGCAATTTTTTCAGATTTTTTGAAAATTTTTGTCATTTTTTGAGTTTTTTAGCCCTAGGTGCCAAGAAACCTCCTCTAGAGTTTGATAAAGGGTTTGATGATAGAGTACGGCATATTTTCTAGTAGTAATGGAATTGTTTTCAACTTTTTGCCATCATGAAATTAAGCATTTTTTGACAAAGCTTGCAATTTTTTCATATTTTTTTTGACATTTATTGTCATTATTCAAGTTTTTTGAGTCCCAGGGCCAGAAAACCTCATTGGTGGTTGGATGATAAGTTACTGAAAAATTTTTAGTTGCCATGGAATAGGTTTCAACTTTTGAATATAACAAATTTTAGCAATTTTTTTTTTGACAAAAATCGCATTTTTTTCAGGTTTTTGAAAATTTTCGTCATTTTTTCAGTTTTTCCAGGTTCGAGGACCAGGCATTCTCCTTTGAGGTTTGTTAATAGGGCACTTCGTATCTTCTAGTAACAATGGAATGGTTTTTAACATTTTTGTGTCTCGATGTTTAGCATTTTTTTGATGAAATCTGCAATTTTTTTTAAGGTTTCCTAAAGTTTTTTGTCAGTTTTTGATATTCGTCCATTCTCAAGTGCGAGAAAACCTATTCCACGTTCTGATAAAAAGTTACTGCATGGTTTTTAGTTTCAATGGATTTGTTTTTAACAATTTAACCTTTCGACTTTTGGAAGTTTTTAGATAAAATTTGCAATTTTTTTCAGTTTTTTTCAAAACATTTGTATTTTATTTATTTTTTCTTGTCTCAGTAGACAGGTAACCTCATCCATATTTTGATAGTATGGTATTAAATTATTATTAAACGCTAGGGGCAATTGAATGGCTTTCAACGTTTTAATAGAACGAATTTCTATTTTTTGAAGTTTGAAATTTTTTCTAAAAATTATTGCCTATCGATCTATGAGCCAATGAGTTTTTAAAAGCTTGGAATTGGGTTACTGTATAGCTTCTAAAGATATAGACATGATTCTGAAGATATTTATATGACGGTTTTCAGCAATATTTTCTGATAATTTGCAATTGATTACTTAAATTTTTTGGTCATTTTCGAGTTAATCATCGATCTTCAAAGGCCAATATTTTTCAGGTCTTGCAGATATAATACTGGACCGATTTCAGAAACAAAAATTGATTTTAAAAATATTTTTGAAATAGGTTTTTTAAAGGGAAAAATTTCGCCTTCGGTTTAAAAACTTCAAGAGTTTTAGCAATGAGTATTTTTTTGTTTAGTTTTGATTCTTTCAGTTTCTCAATTTTTTGATAATTTTGTTTGTGTTCTGGCTGGAATTGTTCAATTGATCTGCTGGTCAGGTAGAGTACGTCTGAGTTTTTCATTCAATTCTTTGAATTGTATTTCAGGACTTGTCCTGCTATGTTTTTTTACTTCGTCGAATAAAAAAGGTTTTGCTTTACCTCATTTTGCCGCTTTTTCAACATTTTGCGTAATATCTTTTTGACTTCTCTAGGCTAGTTTCTCTCTTCTCTCATTCTGCTAAAAGTGATTTTGAACATCAGTTGCTCAGCAAAGCAATTCAAAATGAACAGAGTCAGTATAAAAAATTGAAGTCAGAAGTAGAAACGGGATAAACCCATAAAGCCCAATTTTAGATGCCCGCTATTTGAACGTCGTTCCTATAAGTCTTGGTTACCATCTCTAATGCTTATTGGTATTGATAGTAGCCCCTGTAGCCTCTCTCTATGAAACAGAAGTACTTTATGTTCAACTACGAAATGCCATCAAAATAAATCGGACTTAAAAAATGTTTTTGTACAAAAATCTTTTTTTTTCAATATCTTCTATTCTTTCAATCCCAATCATGTTTATTGGAATCAACGGCGGCTATTTTCCGGCAATCTGCTGGGTATGTTTTTCTCTTCAGTGCTAGTAAAATGTTACACATATCATCTAATTGCACCTATTTGCAACTGCTCGAATACCTTAACTGTCAGCTAATGTTTTTTCCTGAATTTGAAAACATTTGATGTCAAAAAATGTTTGAATTTTTTTTCGCGTAACGAGGCATCAATGAATCATATTAACCGTGTCAGTTCATGGCTTTGAACTTTAACACTTACTGTTTTAAAAATATATGCAAATTTTGAGCTGTTTTTTGCTGACTTAGATAACAATTTATTGCAAATTTTTTACTCTAGCATTTGACTCTATTGTGGCATTTAATTAGATGATTGTTGACTCTATTGTAGTATGTTATGCTGTGGTTTGTTATTTTATTTTATAGTTATGCTTTTTTTTTACTTGGAGGACGCCAATTTTCAAAAAAAAAGTTTTGATTTCAATTAGAAAGTTAAGATTAATAAAACAGATCTCCGATAACTATAGGTCTTCAGAGCGCTGACCTGTGGACAAAAGTTAGCTGCTCTTTGATGGGTGGACGAGAGCGATTTCGATCATGATCTGCTTAAAGTAAGCAAATTTGTGATCTCAAAATTCGTTCTTTTGTTTTTTGAACCTTATTGGCAGATGCCGAGAGATGGTCAGAAAGTCAAAATCAGCAACAATAAAATCCTGCAGTTCATTATTTTTATAGAGGAGGTATTTAGAGGTAACTTTCTGATTTATTTTTTGCTGGTGATTTTTCGATAAACCTGAGAAATAAATTTTTGAGGTCTGTGAATATGGGAATCTTGAAGATCTTTTATATCCTCCACGTCCCGTAGGGGATGTGGGGACATAGATCGCCAAGATTCCCATTCAACTTTTACAGCCCACGTGCACATGCTAGTTTGAATCATTGTGAATACTATATATTACATCAGTTGAATATTGGTGTTGATAAAGGTCTCTTACGGGTGATGAGAGAATATATATATTTGTTCATATGACACTTTTCTATCTGAATATAAACTCGATGCGATTTCCTCGAATGAATGCAGCTTTCAAAACTGCGTGGCATCAATTTTAGGCATACTTGGAATTCTTCACCTCATCAGCCAATGCGTATGCACTCTTGTCGTGTGTGAAGAAGTACTCCAATGTAAACTATCACTTGGTGAACTGTGACGGAGATATTGACATCATAAACGCATGCAGTCATGGAGCACAGAATACACGCAGCAGCATCAACGCAGTCACCTGGGGAGTTTTCCCGGGTAAGGAGATCCTACAGCCGACAGTCGTAGACCCGGAGTCCTTTCAAGTCTGGAAAGAGGAGGTATGGGTCATAAGTACTAACTATTAGCTTTCTCGCTGACCATTATCCTGTTGAAAATATTTGTAACTTACGAAAGCACCATCGCATTTTATAAAATTAGGCCCGATTATGTTCTTGCATATAGGGACTATTACATAAGTAAACATAGCCTGCAGATTGCTGGAAAATAGCCACAGTTGACCCGCCTGACCCACATCGTGATTGAAACAGAAAAAGAAAAGATAAAAATTGTAAACCTTTCCCGTTATCTACCAATGGAAAGCATATAGCAAATTAAATTGAAACAATAAATAAAAATTGTTGGCAACGTAATAAAAGTAGCAACAAATGCAGACAACAATGGAAAGCATATAGCAAGTTAAATTGAAACAATAAATAAAAATTGTTGGCCACGTAATAAAAGTAGCAACAAATGCAGACAACAATCGAAAGCTCAAAAATTTCATAAACAATTGGTCTCAATAAAACTGTGAGCAGTAGACTGAATCCCCTAAATGGTTTCAATTATGCCTAAGTGGAGAGCAAATGAGAGCTGTTTTTATGAACTAAAGGACCGATGAGGAAAAAACATTTACAAAAAATGGTTAAAGAAGAACAAATAAAACAATGACCAGATTTCTCAGAATCTAAAAAAAACATATTTCCGAAAACAGTTTGTATCATGTTTGTTAGAACTTCAGTTTTGCATTGACAAAATAGAGTAACTGGAATTTTTCTTTTTCTTATTAGATGGCCCGTGGAATCTTGCAATAATGAGATGAAGTGACGGAAAAACACCAAAGGAATTAACACCAACAAAGAGCCGTTGACACCCCTCATTATTGAAACTAAATAACATAAAAAAACTGCACCTGTAAAGTCTAAAAATCACTTCTATTTTACAAAGAAAACTAGCATACTTTTGTGGCCTTTAAACGACTGCGACTATGCTTTATTAGAGCATACTTATCACCTTTAAAAATTGTTTGCCGAGAAATTGAAGAGGAAAAAAAGGAAAACAGAAGTCAGATTTTCGCAGGTCAAAAACATCGCTCTCAAAAACCCAAAATCTTTTTTATAGCTGCGAAGCTGTAAGCTGAGCGTAGCTATATTGCGGTGCTCTTGGTTTTTTTTTTGTTTCGTCGTCTGACGCTCTTTTTTCGTTTTACATTTGTTCACACAGCAAAGTTGAAAAAGTCAAATTTTCTGAATGACTTCTTCTTCTCACTAATGGCATTTGCGCGCGTGACGTCATTTCTCACTCGCTTTTGCGAAAGATTTTAGGTTATTTGCGTGATTAGATTTTGATCATACATGACTTACCTCACTCAATAAAATGACTTTTGCACTTTAAAACTTAAGTTTAATTTGAATTTGTTAAAGGTCAAAGGAACTCCTATGTGCAGTAAAGGTCCCTAATAAGAGGCTTCTGCGGAATGAATTTTAACAAGCTTTATTAATTTATCTCTGAATGTTTTTTTACCTAGTTTTTTGAGCGGCGTCGATTTTTTTTTCAATTTAGATCTGTATCTGTTTCTATCTCTATTATTTGGCACGCAGGTCTATTCTTTGGCAGCTATTCCGGCAATCTGCCGGCTATGTTAAGCACGTTTTTCTCAATTGACAAATCTGTTCGAAACAATTTCACGCCTTATAACTACTCGTTTCTCTAACGCCTCCAGCGTGATTAAAATAAGTACTCGAATTTTTTACTTCTTTTCGGCAAAGGTCGAAAAAAGTGTGAACAGATCTTAAGGAAAGACAACACGCCAAAACAATTCAATTTCTTTAAATTGTAAAGAAAAATAGCTGGAAATGCCCTTAAATAGAGTCCTTAGAATTGAATGAAAAACTCAGAACTACTGTAACAAAAATATAATCAAAGCTTAAACAATTGAAACTTTTGCCCTGAAAGCCAAATTTGATCCATTTGAATATACAACTCAAGGCATGCAAAAGCCTTGAAAGGGGGTTGATCGGCCACTAAAAATAAAAGAACTCAAAAAATATGACAAATACTTTAAAAAATGAAAATGGTTGAGTAAAAATCCTAAATTTTTTAAGTTTCCAAATTTCGCAATATTGATTTATTCAAATACGTTTTTGTTCTCTCGCATGTATACATTAATCCATCTGCAAGACCTAAAAAAGCTTCTTTGGTCCTTGAAGATAAATAGCTCATGAAGATTACCTCATGAAAAACTCCTGAATATGAACTCTTGAAAATGATCATTTTGTGACAATAATATCTTCAGAACCATTGCATTGTCTCCAGAAACTATCCAGTACTTCAATTTCCAGCCTAAAATGTTTTCACTGGCCCGTAAAGATTGATAAACTAGAAACACAAAAATTTCAAAAAGTTTTATCAAAAAGTTGCTAAAATTCGTGATATTAAGATGTTGAAAACCATTAAATTGTCAAAATACATTGTACAGTAACCTATCATCAACTCCTAGAGAAACTTTTTCCACTCTTGGGTCGGAAAAACTCAAAATTACAAAAACTTACAAAAAATGTGAAAACAAATTGCAATTTTTATATACGAAAAATGCTTAAATTCATAATATTGAGATGTTGAAAATCATTCTATTGCTACTAGAAACTTTGCAGTAGCCTATTTTCAAATAATGGAGGAGGTTTCATGGCCCCTGGGCTGGAAAAACTAAAAGTGACAAGCATTTTCAATAAACTTAATTAGATTAGCGAAAAATGCTTTGACTGTGGTGTTAAAGTTGGCATAACCAACAGAAACAAACCAAAAATTAGCATAAAAAACGTTTCGCAAAGCAAAAACAGCCATATAATCTATGACCGACCTTCAAAATAACCAAATTAACAAAAATAAAGACAATTTAAAAAAAAATGAGAAATTGCTGCATTCTGGGCTCAAAAATACCTTTTCACCTTAGGCCCTCCAGCAGTTTCAACAAATTAGGCACCTAAAATGCTACTAAAGACAGCTCAGGTGCTCTATTGCAACTTAAGGCCCGCCGAGCTTTACCTGTTTATCCCGTTTCAAAAGTCTCGAAGTAAAACTTAACTTACAACCCAGCCCACCACTAACTAAACATAGCTATTTACTCCATACACTATGTGTTGAAAAATTCTGGTCAGATTGCCTGTAAAATAGCCGCCATTAATTCGCGCAACCCCGATTGGGGTTGAAAGGGAAAAGATGAAGAAATTAGTATTGTACAAAAACATTTTGAAGTGTGAATTGTTTCGATACCATTTTTTAGTTGGACTTTTTTCCTATGTATTAATGTGTGGATACAGAGGCTAGTATCAAAACAAATAAACATTAGAGATGGTAATTAAGACAAAAGAACAAAGTTCAAGTAGCGGGCATCTGAAATTGAGTTGTATGGATTTATACTTTTTCTATTTTTGCTTTCGTGTATGGATACTGACGTCGTTGATTCTGGATAGTTCTTCTTTGTAACTTCCGCTACAAAGCAATTTGAACAGAACGAGGAGAATGAAACTATCCTTGAGAAATTGAAAGCATTTCTCGACAAAGTTCATCAAGCTATAAAGCGAAACCAAATTTTTTTCGACGAAGTACAAAAAACCATTAGAGCCAATAAAATACGAAGGCTCAGAAGATGAGGGAGGTTATTAAACAATTACATATCGAAGAATGAGTAAAACTCAATAAAAAGAGAAAACTAAAAGACAATTTCTGAGAAGCCTGTTAAATTTTTTAATAATGTTCTCAACAAACGTTTTCAAAATATTTGAAGAAGCTGTTGAAGTAATTCGTTGAGCACCCAAACGACGCCCAAACGCACTGAAGAACACTTACAACATGAGAAAGGAGAGAAAACTACAAAAACTGGATATTGTTGATATATTTTTATGAAATATGTGCAATCAAACCAACGATAACCCTAGAACCAACCCTAATTAAACAAATGAATACGTCAAAAACTCTGAAAGGCAGAAAAAAGAGTAATTAGGCAAAAAAAATTGTAAACGTCGAGAGTTAAGCAAGAAAATCGTTAAAATTTAGACACAAACTTCAATTAAAAAATAACAAATTACAAAGTGAGTGAACCCCCACATAAATTTTAGTTTCAACCAAGAAAGCTACCTCGAACATTAGGAACTTGAAAAAGAGTAGAAAAAACAGCTAAAAAAGCGTCGAAAACGGCAAAATCACAAAATTAGCGCAAGATTGTATATAAAACTCTAATATGTGATTGACATGGTCAAAAATGCTCCCAATCAAACAATTACCTATTAAAATGGTTTAGAAGTAAATTTCGCGTACAATTACTTAAGTTTAGTAAAAACTAAAACAGCAAACTGGTTGGAAAAAGCCGCACGTGATCAAAATATTTCGCCCGCTTAGCATTTGTCTTTTTCATACCTACGCTTCTCGCTCTCTCAAAAACAGCTTGAACTGAAAATCACTCTCTCTTCTCTTTGCCGTTCAATTAGTTCAACGGATTCACCTAAACACTTATTTTTCACGTGCGGCACCTGTTTTGAATACACTTCCAAAAATTATCGATAAAAAAGACGCTGCAGCAATACCCGTCTTCGAGTCGTATAAAAATACACACCACCAGTACAATGCAAATTCTGCGGACTGTAAAAAAAATGAGAGCGGTTAAATAATAGCCCTTGAGAGGCCGAAAGCGGCTAATAATAAAGTACAAATTATTGCTAACAATCCCAATCAATTGATTTCAGATAGTTTTTACGTTCTAATTGAAGTGAAGTTTGGATGGGCAGAATTAACAATTTTTTATTGAAGTTTTTTTTTGCCTATTATACGAACATCTCTCATTGTCCGAGTTCAAGTGGGAGTACTTTTTGAAAAAAATCATTTGCTTTAAGGCATTTGATATCTGGCGAGAGCATTGGGCCTCCATCTACGAAGAGGGCTCCAAATCGCGCAATCTGATCGAATCCATCCGCAACTCGTATGTCCTGGTAAACCTTGTGGACAACGACTTCCCCAAAGAAACTGTTCTGTGGCCTCTGCTCATCGAAGTAAGTTTTCAATCTTTTGCTTCATGTGTTGAAATAATGTATTTATAGCTGCGAGGCTGTAAGCTGAGCGAAGCTATATTGCGGTGCTCTTGGTTTTTTACAATTCAAAGAATTTGAATTGTATTGGGGCGCTGTCTTTTTTGTAAGATCTGTTCACACACTTTCATGATTTTTGAAGTCAAATTGGAGTAGTGATTTTGGTCACGCCGAAACAGGAAGTGGAGCGAAAAAGCGAGTGGTTTTGCGGCGTTAATTTTTTCGCTCCAAATTTAAAGTAGAGTGAGAAAACGGTGTTTGAACGAAAATTCGCTTTCTGGCTTGTGGTTTTTTGTTCACATGCGGCAATTTGACTTTGATTTTTACTGTTTTTTCGTTTTTTTTGGATCGGATTTTTTCCATTCATAGTCAGTTCTAGGTCTAGTTTTCTGTTTAGTCAATGAAAATTTTTTATAGCTGCGAAGCTGTAAGCTGAGCGTAGCTATATTGCGGTGCTCTTGGTTTTTTTTTTGTTTCGTCGTCTGACGCTCTTTTTTCGTTTTACATTTGTTCACACAGCAAAGCTGAAAAAGTCAAATTATCTGACTTCTTCCTCTCACTAGCGGCATTTGCGCGCGTGACGTCATTTCTCACTCTCTTTAGCAAAAGTTTTTTGCGTGATTAGATTTTGATCACAAGTGACTTACCTCACTCAATAAAATGACTTTTGCACTTTAAAACTTAAGTTTAATTTGAATTTGTTTAAGGTCAAAGGAACTCATATGTGTAATAACGGGCCCTAATAAGAGTCTTCTGCGGACTGAATTTTAACAAATTTTATTAATTTATCGCTGAATGTTTTTTTACCTAGTTTTTTGAGCGGCGTCGATTTTTTTTTCAATTTAGATCTGTATCTGTTTCTATCTCTATTATATGGCACGCAGGTCTATTCTTTCGCAGCTATTCCGGCAATCTGCCGGCTATGTTTGAATTGTACGTCGGGACTTGTCCTGCTTTGTTTTTTTGTTTCGTCGTCTGACGCTCTTTTTCGTTTTACATTTGTTCACACAGCAAAGCTGAAAAAGTCAAATTTTCTGAATGACTTCTCCCTCTCACTAACGGCATTTGCGCGCGTGACGTCATTTCTCACTCGCTTTAGCAAAAGTTTTTAGGTTATTTGCGTGATTAGATTTTGATCATATGTGACTTACCTCACTCAATAAAATGACTTTTGCACTTTAAAACTTAAGTTTAGTTTGAATTTGTTTAGGGTCAAAGGAACTCATTTGTGCAGTAAAGGTCCCTAATAAGAGGCTTCTGCGGAATGAATTTTAACAAGCTTTATTAATTTATCTCTGAATGTTTTTTACCTAGTTTTTTGAGCGGCGTCGATTTTTTTTTCAATTTAGATCTGTATCTGTTTCTATCTCTATTATATGGCACGCAGGTCTATTCTTTCGCAGCTATTCCGGCAATCTACTGGCTATGGTTTTCTAGTTAAGACATAAAAAGTTTTTCCAGCCAATTTTTTTTATATTACCGAGCGCACTTTCGAGCATTTTTGATGGTAGTACATTCAACACTTTGTAATTAACACTGCAAAATCTGCGCGAATTATCAACAAATCACATTCCGCTGATCAGCTGACCGCAAGGCTCATAACGCGGGGTACCATGGGGCACTTTCTCTGTGTCGTGTGGACATAATCGCCGGTTTTAATATGCAGAGCAGTTCTCTGTGGTACTGATTAGCTCAACTCCTGTGATCCTGCTCCCGGGTACGGATACATTCATTATGTTTCCCTTGTTCTTACCGCACTACTCAGGGGCATTGACCACAGTGCTTTGCACCTGAAAACGCTTAACCTCCAACAGTGTCATCAATTGCAGCCATAGAGTGTCTGAACCAATGGCCTCATCACGAGCTGAAGTGGTCATTTGACATCTGTACATTGGACCAAGAGTACCAATGTTGTTACTCGAGTCAGGATGACCCTGAACGCCTATTTCAGACAGAAAATGTCCCAGAAGACATATTCATTACGGAACGCTCAGAAAAATACACAGCACTTGAGTTGGTTTCAGAGAAGATAGTTACATGAACAGACTTAGCCCGTAGTCAACTTAACAGGTATGAACGGCTTTGAATAGACCGATGACTTCTTGACGCCTGTGAGGTACCATACGACATTGAGAAGATTCCGCGAGACACCAATTTGGGCTCAAACTGGACAAATGCAACCGGCGCTCGAGGGTGGACACGGTCTGGAGGGCTATTTCGAATCATAGGAACACTTTGTTGAATCATAGGACTGCATAACCGAATCATAGTCCCAATACGTCTGAATATACATGAACCCACAAGTGCGAGTCATAAGCGCATTGTGTCAAATCATAGTTCCACAAAAACGGGACAATTAGATTCGTAATCCGTTCACATCTGCCTCATAGTCCCACAAAAATTGAGCTAACTGATAGGGATAGCTCAGGTAACTTCGCAGCATGAGCTCCAAGCTAAGAAAAAGCGAACCTAAAAATGTCTAGTAAAGCTTGTGACAAAAAAATGGATTTTGCAATTGTATTCAGTATTGTTATTTATCGAGTTTTTAAGGATTTATACAAGACAAAAACCCAAGGAAAAACTGTTTTTCTCCTTCGTGTGACGTTTTATCAGTTATCATAGAGAGTTAACATCGCAATTTTCTCAAATACTTTCCAGTAACTAATTTATGAGACAAAAGAGTTTCAGCGTGCATTAGAAATTTTTCTGATCATAGTTGCGCAGATTTGCACAGTCTGGATCGTCGAATCATAGTCGCGCATTTTTCCACCATCTGTTTTGTCGGAGCATGCATCTCTTAAACTGCAGTTTCGCACTATTTCCGGCATTAGTTCACAATTTCTAATCACTTCAATGTCTTATCGGAGCAAATGGTCATGGCCAATTTTCGTCTGGAGCACACATTCTGATCACAGACACAGTTCCAAATCGGAGCTTGAAATTTCGGATAGAACCGCAGGGTCGAAACGTTAAAGTCGTTTTGTCGGATTTTTTTCGTGGTAGTTAGCGTTAATGCGAAGTAATTCGAGTCTTGACAGTTTCGTTGTCTTGACCGTCTAGTAATGGCCAATTTTTTTCTTGATCAATCTGTTCATTGTTCTCCACCTCACAGCTGGCATCAATGCAAAAACACGGAATAGTTCAAACTATAGAATAACAGAAACAGAAGATTTTGTCTCTACGCTCTAAATAAAGTTCAGGTAAATTTACCTGAAAAAACACCTGAATTTACCTGAATCGTTCAGGCAAATTGTTCCCACCTGAACTATACCTGAACTTACCTGAAATTTACCTGAAATGTACCTGAAAATTTCAGGCGTCACTGGCTGAACTTTTACCTGAACTTGCCTGAAAATCACCTGAAAAATACACCTGAAAAGTTCAGGTAGTTTTTCTGGTTCAGGTATTTTTACCTGAATTTCACCTGCAAATTTCAGGCGTCACTGGCTGAATTTTTACCTGAACTTGCCTGAAAATCACCTGAAAAATACACCTGAAAAGTTCAGGTAGGTTTTCTGGTTCAGGTATTTTTACCTGAATTTCACCTGAAAATTTCAGGCGTCACTGGCTGAATTTTTACCTGAACTTGCCTGAAAATCACCTGAAAAATACACCTGAAAAGTTCAGGTAGTTTTTCTGGTTCAGGTATTTTTACCTGAATTTCACCCGAAAATTTCAGGTTTTTAAAATAAACCGAAAAACAACCTGACGAGCTCAAAAACCAGAAAACACTATTAGAAAGCGCCGCAAATGCGGATCCCTACAAGCCCTCAAAAACAGAGCACACAAAAGAAACAGAGGGCAACAGAGAAATTGAGCAACTGTCGGAAAAATTTTCCCCAGTCAATTTATCAACCGACCATTGAGAAAAATTTTCCAGTATAGTGTAATTTTTAAGTGAATCTCAGCTCAGTATGCACATAGTACACACCTTATACAGGACCGCCATCGAGAAGGCGTCCACTAAGGCCCCGAACTATTGGAGAGCACTAATAGGATGCGCGGCAAAACCGCATCCATAGATGCTCTCACTAATAAAACAAACAAACAAAACAAAAGACAACAAGCAAATGAGCAACTGTCGGAAATATTTTCCTCGGTCAATTTATCAACCGACCATTGAGAAAAAAATTTCCAGTATAATGTAATTTTTAAGTGAATCTAAGCTCAGTATGCACATAGTACACACCTTATACAGGACCGCCATCGCGAAGGCGTGCACTAAGGCCCCGAACTATTGGAGAGCACTAACAGGATGCGCGGCAAAACCGGATCCATAGATGCTCTCACTAATAAAACAAACAAACAAAACAAAAGACAACAAACAAATGAGCAACTGTCGGAAATGTTTTTCTCAGTCAATTTATCAACCGACCTTTGAGATAAAACTTTCCAGTATAATGTAATTTTTAAGTGAATCTCCGCTCAGTATGCACATAGTACACACCTTATACAGGACCGCCATCGAGAAGGCGTCCACTAAGGCCCCGAACTATTGGAGAGCACTAACAGGATGCGCGGCAAAACCGGATCCATAGATGCTCTCACTAATAAAACAAACAAACAAAACAAAAGACAACAAACAAATGAGCAACTGTCGGAAATGTTTTTCTCAGTCAATTTATCAACCGACCTTTGAGAAAAAACTTTCCAGTATAATGTAATTTTTAAGTGAATCTCAGCTCAGTATGCACATAGTACACACCTTATACAGGACCACCATCGAGAAGGCGTCTTCTAAGGCCCCGAACTATTGGAGAGCACTATTACGATGTGCGGCAAAACCGGATCCATAGAGGCTCTCACTATTAAAACAAACAAAACAAAAGACAACAAACAAATGAGCAATTGTGGGAAAAATTATCCCCAGTCAATTTATCAACCGAACATTGAGAAAACTTTTTCCAGTATAATGTGATTTTTTAAAAGAATCTCAGCTTAGTATGCACATAGTACACAACCTATACAGGCCCGCCATCGAGAAGGCGTCCACTAAGGCCCCGAACTATTGGAGAGCGCCAATAGGATGCGCGGCAAAACCGGATCCATAGATGCTCTCACTAAAAAAACAAACAAACACATCGAAAGACAACAAACAAATGAGCAACTGTCGGAAATATTTTCCTCAGTCAATTTATCAACCGACCATTGAGAAAAAATTTTCCAGTATAATGTAATTTTTAAGTGAATCTCAGCTCAGTATGCACATAGTACACACCTTATACAGGACCGCCATCTAGAAGGCGTCCACTAAGGCCCCGACCTATTGGAGAGCACTAACAGGATGCGCGGCAAAACCGGATCCATAGATGCTCTCACTAATAAAACAAACAAACCAAACAAAGGACAACAAATAAATGAGCAACTGTCGGTAATAATTTCCTCAGTCAATTTATCAACCGACCATTGAGAAAAAATTTTCCAGTATAATGTAATTTTTAAGTGAATCTCAGCTCAGTATGCACATAGTACACATATTATACAGGACCGCCATCGAGAAGGCGTCCACTAAGGCCCCGAACTATTGGAGAGCGCCAATAGGATGCGCGGCAAAACGGGATCCATAGATGCTCTCACTAATAGAACAAACAAACAAAACAAAAGACAACAAACAAATGAGCAACTGTCGGAAATATTTTCCTCAGTCAATTTATCAACCGACCATTGAGAAAAATTTTTCCAGTATAATGTAATTTTTAAGTGAATCTCAGCTCAGTATGCACATAGTACACATATTATACAGTACCGCCATCGAGAAGGCGTCCACTAAGGCCCCGAACTATTGGAGAGCGCCAATAGGATGCGCGGCAAAACGGGATCCATAGATGCTCTCACTAATAGAACAAACAAACAAAACAAAAGACAACAAACAAATGAGCAACTGTCGGAAATATTTTCCTCAGTCAATTTATCAACCGACCATTGAGAAAACATTTTCCAGTATAATGTAATTTTTAAGTGAATCTCAGCTCAGTATGCACATAGTACACACCTTATACAGGACCGCCATCGAGAAGGCGTCTTCTAAGGCCCCGAACTATTGGAGAGCACTATTACGATGCGCGGCAAAACCGGATCCATAGAGGCTCTCACTAATAAAACAAACAAAACAAAAGACAACAAACAAATGAGCAATTGTGGGAAAAATTATCCCCAGTCAATTTATCAACCGAACATTGAGAAAACTTTTTCCAGTATAATGTAATTTTTTAAAAGAATCTCAGCTTAGTATGCACATAGTACACAACCTATACAGGCCCGCCATCGAGAAGGCGTCCACTAAGGCCCCGAACTATTGGAGAGCGCCAATAGGATGCGCGGCAAAACCGGATCCATAGATGCTCTCACTAAAAAAACAAACAAACACATCGAAAGACAACAAACAAATGAGCAACTGTCGGAAATATTTTCCTCAGTCAATTTATCAACCGACCATTGAGAAAAAATTTTCCAGTATAATGTAATTTTTAAGTGAATCTCAGCTCAGTATGCACATAGTACAAACCTTTTACAGGACCGCCATCGAGAAGGCGTCCACTAAGGCCCCGACCTATTGGAGAGCACTAACAGGATGCGCGGCAAAACCGGATCCATAGATGCTCTCACTAATAAAACAAACAAACCAAACAAAAGACAACAAATAAATGAGCAACTGTCGGAAATAATTTCCTCAGTCAATTTATCAACCGACCATTGAGAAAAAATTTTCCAGTATAATGTAATTTTTAAGTGAATCTCAGCTCAGTATATACATAGTACACATCTTATACAGGACCGCCATCCAGAAGGCGTCCACTAAGGCCCCGAACTATTGGAGAGCGCCAATAGGATGCGCGGCAAAACGGGATCCATAGATGCTCTCACTAATAGAACAAACAAACAAAACAAAAGACAACAAACAAATGAGCAACTGTCGGAAATATTTTCCTCAGTCAATTTATCAACCGACCATTGAGAAAACTTTTTCCAGTATAATGTAATTTTTTAAAAGAATCTCAGCTTAGTATGCACATAGTACACAACCTATACAGGCCCGCCATCGAGAAGGCGTCCACTAAGGCCCCGAACTATTGGAGAGCGCCAATAGGATGCGCGGCAAAACCGGATCCATAGATGCTCTCACTAAAAAAACAAACAAACACATCGAAAGACAACAAACAAATGAGCAACTGTCGGAAATATTTTCCTCAGTCAATTTATCAACCGACCATTGAGAAAAAATTTTCCAGTATAATGTAATTTTTATGTGAATCTCAGCTCAGTATGCACATAGTACACACCTTATACAGGACCGCCATCGAGAAGGCGTCCACTAAGGCCCCGACCTATTGGAGAGCACTAACAGGATGCGCGGCAAAACCGGATCAATAGATGCTCTCACTAATAAAACAAACAAACCAAACAAAAGACAACAAATGAATGAGCAACTGTCGTAAATAATTTCCTCAGTCAATTTATCAACCAACCATTGAGAAAAAATTTTCCAGTATAATGTAATTTTTAAGTGAATCTCAGCTCAGTATGCGCATAGTACACATCTTATACAGGACCGCCATCGAGAAGGCGTCCACTAAGGCCCCGACCTATTGGAGAGCACTAACAGGATGCGCGGCAAAACCGGATCCATAGATGCTCTCACTAATAAAACAAACAAACCAAGCAAAAGACAACAAATAAATGAGCAACTGTCGGAAATAACTTCCTCAGTCAATTTATCAACCGACCATTGAGAAAAAATTTTCCAGTATAATGTAATTTTTAAGTGAATCTCAGCTCAGTATGCACATAGTACACATCTTATACATGACCGCCATCGAGAAGGCGTCCACTAAAGCCCCGAACTATTGGAGAGCGCCAATAGGATGCGCGGCAAAACGGGATCCATAGATGCTCTCACTAATAGAACAAACAAACAAAAGAAAAGACAACAAACAAATGAGCAACTGTCGGAAATATTTTCCTCAGTCAATTTATCAACCGACCATTGAGAAAAAATTTTCCAGTATAATGTAATTTTTAAGTGAATCTCAGCTCAGTTTGCACATAGTACACACCTTATACAGGACCGCCATCGAGAAGGCGTCCACTAAGGCCCCGACCTATTGGAGAGCACTAACAGGATGCGCGGCGAAACCGGATCCATAGATGCTCACTAATAAAGCAAACAAACCAAACAAAAGACAACAAATAAATGAGCAACTGTCGGAAATAATTTCCTCAGTCAATTTATCAACCGACCATTGAGAAAAAATTTTCCAGTATAATGTAATTTTTAAGTGAATCTCAGCTCAGTATGCACATAGTACACATCTTCTACAGGACCGCCATCGAGAAGGCGTCCACTAAGGCTCCGAACTATTGGAGAGCGCCAATAGGATGCGCGGCAAAACGGGATCCATAGATGCTCTCACTAATAGAACAAACAAACAAAACAAAAGACAACAAACAAATGAGCAACTGTCGGAAATATTTTCCTCAGTCAATTTATCAACCGACCATTGAGAAAACTTTTTCCAGCATAATGTAATTTTTTAAAAGAATCTCAGCTTAGTATGCACATAGTACACAACCTATACAGGCCCACCATCGAGAAGGCGTCCACTAAGGCCCCGAACTATTGGAGATCGCCAATAGGATGCGCGTCAAAACCGGATCTATAGATGCTCTCACTAAAAAAACAAACAAACACATCGAAAGACAACAAACAAATGAGCAACTGTCGGAAATATTTTCCTCAGTCAATTTATCAACCGACCATTGAGAAAAAATTTTCCAGTATAATGTAATTTTTAAGTGAATCTCAGCTCAGTATGCACATAGTACACACCTTATACAGGACCGCCATCGAGAAGGCGTCCACTAAGGCCCCGACCTATTGGAGAGCACTAACAGGATGCGCGGCAAAACCGGATCCATAGATGCTCTCACTAATAAAACAAACAAACCAAACAAAAGACAACAAATAAATGAGCAACTGTCGGAAATAATTTCCTCAGTCAATTTATCAACCGACCATTGAGAAAAAATTTTCCAGTATAATGTAATTTTTAAGTGAATCTCAGCTCAGTATGCACATAGTACACACCTTATACATGACCGCCATCGAGAAGGCGTCCACTAAGGCCCCGACCTATTGGAGACCACTAACAGGATGCGCGGCAAAACCGGATCCATAGATGCTCTCACTAATAAAACAAACAAACAAAACAAAAGACAACAAATGAATGAGCAACTGTCGGAAATAATTTCCTCAGTCAATTTATCAACCGACCATTGAGAAAAAATTTTCCAGTATAATGTAATTTTTAAGTGAATCTCAGCTCAGTATGCACATAGTACACACCTTATACAGGACCGCCATCTAGAAGGCGTCCACTAAGGCCCCGACCTATTGGAGAGCACTAACAGGATGCGCGGCAAAACCGGATCCATAGATGCTCTCACTAATAAAACAAACAAACCAAACAGAGGACAACAAATAAATGAGCAACTGTCGGTAATAATTTCCTCAGTCAATTTATCAACCGACCATTGAGAAAAAATTTTCCAGTATAATGTAATTTTTAAGTGAATCTCAGCTCAGTATGCACATAGTACACACCTTATACAGGACCGCCATCTAGAAGGCGTCCACTAAGGCCCCGACCTATTGGAGAGCACTAACAGGATGCGCGGCAAAACCGGATCCATAGATGCTCTCACTAATAAAACAAACAAACCAAACAAAGGACAACAAATAAATGAGCAACTGTCGGTAATAATTTCCTCAGTCAATTTATCAACCGACCATTGAGAAAAAATTTTCCAGTATAATGTAATTTTTAAGTGAATCTCAGCTCAGTATGCACATAGTACACACCTTATACTGGACCACCATCGAGAAGGCGTCTTCTAAGGCCCCGAACTATTGGAGAGCACTATTACGATGCGCGGCAAAACCGGATCCATAGAGGCTCTCACTAATAAAACAAACAAAACAGAAGACAACAAACAAATGAGCAATTGTGGGAAAAATTATCCCCAGTCAATTTATCAACCGAACATTGAGAAAACTTTTTCCAGTATAATGTAATTTTTTAAAAGAATCTCAGCTTAGTATGCACATAGTACACAACCTATACAGGCCTGCCATCGAGAAGGCGTCCACTAAGGCCCCGAACTATTGGAGAGCGCCAATAGGATGCGCGGCAAAACCGGATCCATAGATGCTCTCACTAAAAAAAACAAACAAACACATCGAAAGACAACAAACAAATGAGCAACTGTCGGAAATATTTTCCTCAGTCAATTTATCAACCGACCATTGAGAAATAATTTTCCAGTATAATGTAATTTTTAAGTAAATCTCAGCTCAGTATGCACATAGTACACACCTTATACAGGACCGCCATCGAGAAGGCGTCCACTAAGGCCCCGACCTATTGGAGAGCACTAACAGGATGCGCAGCAAAACCGGATCCATAGATGCTCTCACTAATGAAACAAACAAACCAAACAAAAGACAACAAATAAATGAGCAACTGTCGGAAATAATTTCCTCAGTCAATTTATCAACCGACCATTGAGAAAAAATTTTCCAGTATAATGTAATTTTTAAGTGAATCTCAGCTCAGTATGCACATAGTACACATCTTATACAGGACCGCCATCGAAAAGGCGTCCACTAAGGCCCCGAACTATTGGAGAGCGCCAATAGGATGCGCGGCAAAACGGGATCCATAGATGCTCTCACTAATAGAACAAACAAACAAACAAAAGACAACAAACAAATGAGCAACTGTCGGAAATATTTTCCTCAGTCAATTTATCAACCGACCATTGAAAAAAAATTTTCCAGTATAAAGTAATTTTTAAGTGAATCTCAGCTCAGTATGCACATAGTACACACCTTATACAGGACCGCCATCGAGAAGGCGTCCACTAAGGCCCCGACCTATTGGAGAGCACTAACAGGATGCGCGGCAAAACCGGATCCATAGATGCTCTCACTAATAAAACAAACAAACAAAACAAAAGACAACAAATGAATGAGCAACTGTCGGAAATAATTTCCTCAGTCAATTTATCAACCGACCATTGAGAAAAAAATTTCCAGTATAATGTAATTTTTAAGTGAATCTCAGCTCAGTATGCACATAGTACACACCTTATACAGGACCACCATCGAGAAGGCGTCTTCTAAGGCCCCGAACTATTGGAGAGCACTATTACGATGCGCGGCAAAACCGGATCCATAGAGGCTCTCACTAATAAAACAAACAAAACAAAAGACAACAAACAAATGAGCAATTGTGGGAAAATTTATCCCCAGTCAATTTATCAACCGAACATTGAGAAAACTTTTTCCAGTATAATGTAATTTTTTAAAAGAATCTCAGCTTAGTATGCACATAGTACACAACCTATACAGGCCCGCCATCGAGAAGGCGTCCACTAATGCCCCGAACTATTGGAGAGCGCCAATAGGATGCGCGGCAAAACCGGATCCATAGATGCTCTCACTAAAAAAACAAACAAACACATCGAAAGACAACAAACAAATGAGCAACTGTCGGAAATATTTTCCTCAGTCAATTTATCAACCGACCATTGAGAAAAAATTTTCCAGTATAATGTAATTTTTATGTGAATCTCAGCTCAGAATGCACATAGTACACACCTTATACAGGACCGCCATCGAGAAGGCGTCCACTAAGGCCCCGACCTATTGGAGAGCACTAACAGGATGCGCGGCAAAACCGGATCCATAGATGCTCTCATTAATAAAACAAACAAACCAAACAAAAGACAACAAATAAATGAGCAACTGTCGGAAATAATTTCCTCAGTCAATTTATCAACCGACCATTGAGAAAAAATTTTCCAGTATAATGTAATTTTTAAGTGAATCTCAGCTCAGTATGCACATAGTACACATCTTATACAGGACCGCCATCGAGAAGGCGTCCACTAAGGCCCCGAACTATTGGAGAGCGCCAATAGGATGCGCGGCAAAACGGGATCCATAGATGCTCTCACTAATAGAACAAACAAACAAAACAAAAGACAACAAACAAATGAGCAACTGCCGGAAATAATTTCCTCAGTCAATTTATCAACCGACCATTGAGAAAAAATTTTCCAGTATAATGTAATTTTTAAGTGAATCTCAGCTCAGTATGCACATAGTACACACCTTATACAGGACCACCATCGAGAAGGCGTCTTCTAAGGCCCCGAACTATTGGAGAGCACTATTACGATGCGCGGCAAAACCGGATCCATAGAGGCTCTCACTAATAAAACAAACAAAACAAAAGACAACAAACAAATGAGCAATTGTGGGAAAAATTATCCCCAGTCAATTTATCAACCGAACATTGAGAAAACTTTTTCCAGTATAATGTAATTTTTTAAAAGAATCTCAGCTTAGTATGCACATAGTACACAACCTATACAGGCCCGCCATCGAGAAGGCGTCCACTAAGGCCCCGAACTATTGGAGAGCGCCAATAGGATGCGCGGCAAAACCGGATCCATAGATGCTCTCACTAAAAAAACAAACAAACAATTCGAAAGACAACAAACAAATGAGCAACTGTCGGAAATATTTCCTCAGTCAATTTATCAACCGACCATTGAGAAAAAATTTTCCAGTATAATGTAATTTTTAAGTGAATCTCCGCTCAGTATGCACATAGTACACACCTTATACAGGACCGCCATCGAAAAGGCGTCCACTAAGGCCCCGAACTATTGGAGAGCACTAACAGGATGCGCGGCAAAACCGGATCCATAGATGCTCTCACTAAAAAAACAAACAAACAATTCGAAAGACAACAAACAAATGAGCAACTGTCGGAAATATTTTCCTCAGTCAATTTATCAACCGACCATTGAGAAAAAATTTTCCAGTATAATGTAATTTTTAAGTGAATCTCCGCTCAGTATGCACATAGTACACACCTTATACAGGACCGCCATCGAGAAGGCGTCTTCTAAGGCCCCGAACTATTGGAGAGCACTATTACGATGCGCGGCAAAACCGGATCCATAGAGGCTCTCACTAATAAAACGAACAAAACAAAAGACAACAAACAAATGAGCAATTGTGGGAAAATTTATCCCCAGTCAATTTATCAACCGAACATTGAGAAAACTTTTTCCAGCATAATGTAATTTTTTAAAAGAATCTCAGCTTAGTATGCACATAGTACACAACCTATAAAGGCCCGCCATCGAGAAGGCGTCCACTAATGCCCCGAACTATTGGAGAGCGCCAATAGGATGCGCGGCAAAACCGGATCCATAGATGCTCTCACTAAAAAAACAAACAAACACATCGAAAGACAACAAACAAATGAGCAACTGTCGGAAATATTTTCCTCAGTCAATTTATCAACCGACCATTGAGAAAAAATTTTCCAGTATAATGTAATTTTTAAGTGAATCTCAGCTCAGAATGCACATAGTACACACCTTATACAGGACCGCCATCGAGAAGGCGTCCACTAAGGCCCCGACCTATTGGAGAGCACTAACAGGATGCGCGGCAAAACCGGATCCATAGATGCTCTCATTAATAAAACAAACAAACCAAACAAAAGACAACAAATAAATGAGCAACTGTCGGAAATAATTTCCTCAGTCAATTTATCAACCGACCATTGAGAAAAAACTTTCCAGTATAATGTAATTTTCAAGTGAATCTCAGCTCAGTATGCACATAGTACAAACCTTATACAGGACCACCATCGAGAAGGCGTCTTCTAAGGCCCCGAACTATTGGAGAGCACTATTACGATGCGCGGCAAAACCGGATCCATAGAGGCTCTCACTAATAAAACAAACAAAACAAAAGACAACAAACAAATGAGCAATTGTGGGAAAAATTATCCCCAGTCAATTTATCAACCGAACATTGAGAAAACTTTTTCCAGTATAATGTAATTTTTTAAAAGAATCTCAGCTTAGTATGCACATAGTACACAACCTATACAGGCCCGCCATCGAGAAGGCGTCCACTAAGGCCCCGAACTATTGGAGAGCGCCAATAGGATGCGCGGCAAAACCGGATCCATAGATGCTCTCACTAAAAAAACAAACAAACAATTCGAAAGACAACAAACAAATGAGCAACTGTCGGAAATATTTTCCTCAGTCAATTTATCAACCGACCATTGAGAAAAAATTTTCCAGTATAATGTAATTTTTAAGTGAATCTCAGCTCAGTATGCACATAGTACACACCTTATACAGGACCGCCATCGAGAAGGCGTCCACTAAGGCCCCGACCTATTGGAGAGCACTAACAGGATGCGCGGCAAAACCGGATCCATAGATGCTCTCACTAATAAAACAAACAAACCAAACAAAAGACAACAAATAAATGAGCAACTGTCGAAAATAATTTCCTCAGTCAATTTATCAACCGACCATTGAGAAAAAATTTTCCAGTATAATGTAAATTTTAAGTGAATCTCACCTCAGTATGCACATAGTACAAACCTTATACAGGACCGCCATCGAGAAGGCGTCCACTAAGGCCCCGAACTATTGGAGAGCGCCAATAGGATGCGCGGCAAAACGGGATCCATAGATGCTCTCACTAATAGAACAAACAAACAAAACAAAAGACAACAAACAAATGAGCAACTGCCGGAAATAATTTCCTCTGTCAATTTATCAACCGACCATTGAGAAAAAATTTTCCAGTATAATGTAATTTTTAAGTGAATCTCAGCTCAGTATGCACATAGTACACACCTTATACAGGACCACCATCGAGAAGGCGTCTTCTAAGGCCCCGAACTATTGGAGAGCACTATTACGATGCGCGGCAAAACCGGATCCATAGAGGCTCTCACTAATAAAACAAACAAAACAAAAGACAACAAACAAATGAGCAATTGTGGGAAAAATTATCCCCAGTCAATTTATCAACCGAACATTGAGAAAACTTTTTCCAGTATAATGTAATTTTTTAAAAGAATCTCAGCTTAGTATGCACATAGTACACAACCTATACAGGCCCGCCATCGAGAAGGCGTCCACTAAGGCCCCGAACTATTGGAGAGCGCCAATAGGATGCGCGGCAAAACCGGATCCATAGATGCTCTCACTAAAAAAACAAACAAACAATTCGAAAGACAACAAACAAATGAGCAACTGTCGGAAATATTTTCCTCAGTCAATTTATCAACCGACCATTGAGAAAAAATTTTCCAGTATAATGTAATTTTTAAGTGAATCTCAGCTCAGTATGCACATAGTACACACCTTATACAGGACCGCCATCGAGAAGGCGTCCACTAAGGCCCCGACCTATTGGAGAGCACTAACAGGATGCGCGGCAAAACCGGATCCATAGATGCTCTCACTAATAAAACAAACAAACCAAACAAAAGACAACAAATAAATGAGCAACTGTCGAAAATAATTTCCTCAGTCAATTTATCAACCGACCATTGAGAAAAAATTTTCCAGTATAATGTAAATTTTAAGTGAATCTCACCTCAGTATGCACATAGTACAAACCTTATACAGGACCGCCATCGAGAAGGCGTCCACTAAGGCCCCGAACTATTGGAGAGCGCCAATAGGATGCGCGGCAAAACGGGATCCATAGATGCTCTCACTAATAGAACAAACAAACAAAACAAAAGACAACAAACAAATGAGCAACTGCCGGAAATAATTTCCTCTGTCAATTTATCAACCGACCATTGAGAAAAAATTTTCCAGTATAATGTAATTTTTAAGTGAATCTCAGCTCAGTATGCACATAGTACACACCTTATACAGGACCACCATCGAGAAGGCGTCTTCTAAGGCCCCGAACTATTGGAGAGCACTATTACGATGCGCGGCAAAACCGGATCCATAGAGGCTCTCACTAATAAAACAAACAAAACAAAAGACAACAAACAAATGAGCAATTGTGGGAAAAATTATCCCCAGTCAATTTATCAACCGAACATTGAGAAAACTTTTTCCAGTATAATGTAATTTTTTAAAAGAATCTCAGCTTAGTATGCACATAGTACACAACCTATACAGGCCCACCATCGAGAAGGCGTCCACTAAGGCCCCGAACTATTGGAGAGCGCCAATAGGATGCGCGGCAAAACCGGATCCATAGATGCTCTCACTAAAAAAACAAACAAACACATCGAAAGACAACAAACAAATGAGCAACTGTCGGAAATATTTTCCTCAGTCAATTTATCAACCGACCATTGAGAAAAAATTTTCCAGTATAATGTAATTTTTAAGTGAATCTCAGCTCAGTATGCACATAGTACACACCTTATACAGGACCGCCATCGAGAAGGCGTCCACTAAGGCCCCGACCTATTGGAGAGCACTAACAGGATGCGCGGCAAAACCGGATCCATAGATGCTCTCACTAATAAAACAAACAAACCAAACAAAAGACAACAAATAAATGAGCAACTGTCGGAAATAATTTCCTCAGTCAATTTATCAACCGACCATTGAGAAAAAATTTTCCAGTATAATGTAATTTTTAAGTGAATCTCAGCTCAGTATGCACATAGTACACATCTTATACAGGACCGCCATCGAGAAGGCGTCCACTAAGGCCCCGAACTATTGGAGAGCGCCAATAGGATGCGCGGCAAAACGGGATCCATAGATGCTCTCACTAATAGAACAAACAAACAAAACGAAAGACAACAAACAAATGAGCAACTGTCGGAAATATTTTCCTCAGTCAATTTATCAACCGACCATTGAGAAAAAATTTTCCAGTATAATGTAATTTTTAAGTGAATCTCAGCTCAGTATGCACATAGTACACACCTTATACAGGACCGCCATCGAGAAGGCGTCCACTAAGGCCCCGAACTATTGGAGAGCACTAATAGGATGTGCGGCAAAACCGGATCCATAGATGCTCTTACTAATAAAACAAACAAACCAAACAAAAGACAACAAATAAATGAGCAACTGTCGGAAATAATTTCCTCAGTCAATTTATCAACCGACCATTGAGAAAAAATTTTCCAGTATAATGTAATTTTTAAGTGAATCTCAGCTCAGTATGCACATAGTACACACCTTATACAGGACCGCCATCGAGAAGGCGTCCACTAAGGCCCCGACCTATTGGAGAGCACTATTACGATGCGCGGCAAAACCGGATCCATAGAGGCTCTCACTAATAGAACAAACAAACAAAACAAAAGACAACAAACAAATGAGCAACTGCCGGAAATAATTTCCTCTGTCAATTTATCAACCGACCATTGAGAAAAAATTTTCCAGTATAATGTAATTTTTAAGTGAATCTCAGCTCAGTATGCACATAGTACACATCTTATACCGGACCGCCATCGAGAAGGCGTCCACTAAGGCCCCGAACTATTGGAGAGCGCCAATAGGATGCGCGGCAAAACGGGATCCATAGATGCTCTCACTAATAGAACAAACAAACAAAACAAAAGACAACAAACAAATGAGCAACTGTCGGAAATATTTTCCTCAGTCAATTTATCAACCGACCATTGAGAAAAAATTTTCCAGTATAATGTAATTTTTAAGTGAATCTCAGCTCAGTATGCACATAGTACACACCTTATACAGGACCGCCATCGAGAAGGCGTCCACTAAGGCCCCGAACTATTGGAGAGCACTAATAGGATGCGCGGCAAAACCGGATCCATAGATGCTCTTACTAATAAAACAAACAAACAAAACAAAAGAAAACAAACAAATGAGCAACTGTCGGAAAAATTTTCCCAAGTCAATTTATCAACCGACCATTGAGAAAAAATTTTCCAATATAATGTAAATTTTAAGTGAATCTCAGCTCAGTATGCACATATTAAACACCTTATACAGGACCGACATCGAGAAGGCGTCAACCAAGGCCCCGAGCTATTGGAGAGCACTAATAGGATGCGCGGCAAAACTGGATCCATAGATGCTCTCACTAATAAAACAAACAAACAAAACAAAAGAAAACAAACAAATGAGCAACTGTCGGAAAAATTTCCCCAAGTCAATTTATCAACCGACCATTGAGAAAAAATTTTCCAATATAATGTAAATTTTAAGTGAATCTCAGCTCAGTATGCACATAGTAAACACCTTGTACAGGACCGCCATCGAGAAGTTGTCAACCAAGGCCCCGAACTATTGGAGAGCACTAATAGGATGCGCAGCAAAACCGAATCCATAGAGGTTCTCACTAAAACAAACAAATAAAACAAAAGACAACAAACAAATGAGCAACTGTCGGAAAAATTTTCCCCAGTCAATTTATCAACCGACCATTGAGAAAAAATTTTCCAGCATAATGTAAATTTTAAGTGAATCTCACCTCAGTATGCACATAGTACAAACCTTATACAGGACCGCCATCGAGAAGGCGTCCATCAAGGCCACGAAATATTGGAGAACACTAATAGGATGCGCGGCAAAACCGGATCCATAGAGGTTCTCACTATTAAAACAAACAAATAAAACAAAAGACAAACAAATGAGCAACTGTCGGAAAAATTTTCCCCGGTCAATTTATCAACCAACCATTGAAAAAAAAATTTCAGTATAATGTAATTTTTAAGTGAATCTCAGCTCAGTATGCACATAGTACACACCTTATACAGGACCACCATCGAGAAGACATCAACCAAGGCCCCCAACAATTGGAGAGCCCTATTAGGATGCGCGGCAAAACCCGATCCATAGAGGCTCTCACTGATAAAACAAACAAACAAAACAAAAGACAACAAATAAATGAGCAACTTTCGCAAATTTTTCCCCAGACAACTTATCAACAGAACATTGATAAAAAAATTTCCAATATAATGTAAGTCTTAAGTGAATCTCAGCTCAAAATGCACATAGTACACACCTTATACAGGCACGCCATCGAGAAGACATCAACCAAGGCCCCCAACAATTGGAGAGCCCTATTAGGATGCGCGGCAAAACCCGATCCATAGAGGCTCTCACTGATAAAACAAACAAACAAAACAAAAGACAACAAACAAAAGAGCAACTGTTGGAAATATTTTCCTCGGTCAATTTATCAACCGACTATTGAGAAAAAATTTTCCAGTATAATGTAATTCTAAAGTGGATCTCAGCTCAGTATGCACATAGTACACACCTTGTACAGGACCGCCATCGAGAAGGCGTCAACCAAGGCCCCGAACTATTGGAGAGCACTAATAGGATGCGCAGCAAAACCGAATCCATAGAGGTTCTCACTAAAACAAACAAATAAAACAAAAGACAACAAACAAATGAGCAACTGTCGGAAAAATTTTCCCCAGTCAATTTATCAACCGACCATTGAGAAAAAATTTTCCTGCATAATGTAAATTTTAAGTGAATCTCACCTCAGTATGCACATAGTACAAACCTTATACAGGACCGCCATCGAGAAGGCGTCCATCAAGGCCACGAAATATTGGAGAACACTAATAGGATGCGCGGCAAAACCGGATCCATAGAGGTTCTCACTATTAAAACAAACAAATAAAACAAAAGACAAACAAATGAGCAACTGTCGGAAAAATTTTCCCCGGTCAATTTATCAACCAACCATTGAAAAAAAAATTTCAGTATAATGTAATTTTTAAGTGAATCTCAGCTCAGTATGCACATAGTACACACCTTATACAGGACCACCATCGAGAAGACATCAACCAAGGCCCCCAACAATTGGAGAGCCCTATTAGGATGCGCGGCAAAACCCGATCCATAGAGGCTCTCACTGATAAAACAAACAAACAAAACAAAAGACAACAAATAAATGAGCAACTTTCGCAAATTTTTCCCCAGACAACTTATCAACAGAACATTGATAAAAAAATTTCCAATATAATGTAAGTCTTAAGTGAATCTCAGCTCAAAATGCACATAGTACACACCTTATACAGGCACGCCATCGAGAAGACATTAACTAAGGCCCCCAACAATTGGAGAGCCCTATTAGGATGCGCGGCAAAACCCGATCCATAGAGGCTCTCACTGATAAAACAAACAAACAAAACAAAAGACAACAAACAAATGAGCAACTGTCGGAAATAATTTCCCCAGTCAATTTATCAACCGACCATTGAGAAAAAATTTTCCAGCATAATGTAAATTTTAAGTGAATCTCACCTCAGTATGCACATAGTACAAACCTTATACAGGACCGCCATCGAGAAGGCGTCCATCAAGGCCACGAAATATTGGAGAACACTAATAGGATGCGCGGCAAAACCGGATCCATAGAGGTTCTCACTATTAAAACAAACAAATAAAACAAAAGACAACAAACAAATGAGCAACTGTCGGAAAAATTTTCCCCGGTCAATTTATCAACCAACCATTGAAAAAAAATTCCAGTATAATGTAATTTTTAAGTGAATCTCAGCTCAGTATGCACATAGTACACACCTTATACAGGACCACCATCGAGAAGGCGTCTTCTAAGGCCCCGAACTATTGGAGAGCACTATTACGATGCGCGGCAAAACCGGATCCATAGAGGCTCTCACTAAGAAAACAAACAAACAAAACAAAAGACAACAAAGCAAGTGAGCAACTTTCGCAAATTTTTCCCCAGACAACTTATCAACAGACCATTGATAAAAAAATTTCCAATATAATGTAAGTCTTAAGTGAATCTCAGCTCAAAATGCACATAGTACACACCTTATGCAGGCACGCCATCGAGAAGACATCAACTAAGGCCCCCAACAATTGGAGAGCCCTATTAGGATGCGCGGCAAAACCCGATCCATAGAGGCTCTCACTGATAAAACAAACAAACAAAACAAAAGACAACAAACAAAAGAGCAACTGTTGGAAATATTTTCCTCGGTCAATTTATCAACCGACTATTGAGAAAAAATGTTCCAGTATAATGTAATTCTAAAGTGGATCTCAGCTCAGTATGCACATAGTACACATCTTATACAGGACCGCCATCGAGAAGGCGTCCACTAAGGCCCCGAACTATTGGAGAGCGCCAATAGGATGCGCGGCAAAACGGGATCCATAGATGCTCTCACTAATAGAACAAACAAACAAAACAAAAGACAACAAACAAATGAGCAACTGTCGGAAATATTTTCCTCGGTCAATTTATCAACCGACTATTGAGAAAAAATTTTCCAGTATAATGTAATTCTAAAGTGGATCTCAGCTCAGTATGCACATGGTGCACACCTTATACAGGACCGCCACGAGAAGGCGCCCACTAAGGTCCCAAAAACTCTGTCAGGGGAACGGAAGATAATCAGAGATAACCGAAGATCATGCATTTGAGTTTCAAGAAAAAGATCCAAACAAATCAGAAAGCAGAGCCATAAAAGATTAAAAAATGAAACAGTAGGGAAACGAAAGCAAAGAAGTAAAAACATCAGAAAAAAGAACCAGCCCAAGAAGACCAGTACCAAAGTCTCTTAACAACAGACATGACATCTGAATCAAAAGGGCATGAAAACTAGATATGAAACAATCAACCAGAAAACGTTCCATCCGAAAATTTCAGAGTAAACTTTAGATTAAAGAACCGCAAAAAGACAGCGAATAAAAAGACTGTGAAAGAAAGACAAGACAAATGAAAAATAGCGCACAAGAGGGCCCAGTATGGTTTCCTTGAACAAGTCAAAACAAACAAGACGGGAAAAGTTAAAAAAGAAACAAGCAAAAAACTCAAGTAGAAAAACTCAGAACATCAGGCAAAAAATCTATCAAGCAGATTTTTCCTCAATACCGACCTCTAAAATTAAGAAAGCTATCCTCATTCCTAAATAATTAAAAAACAAAAAAATACATCGCTTCGGCAAAGTACCACCAAAACAGCCAAAAAACAAAAACAAAATCCAGAATCAAAAACACGCTGAAAACCCATGGCGATGAAAGATTTAAAAAAAACAAATTACAATTAAACTCAACCAAGAAATCAGCAGTCAAAAAGAAACAACAGATGCGCTCCTTCTACAAAGAATGGAGCTACGATGCCTCGCCACAAAGAAAGGCAAAACGAAAAAAAAACAAAACAAATTAAAAAATGCCGTTTGCAAAACAAACTACAGCCAACAGAAGTTTGACCAAACCTGTTTATCAGAGTGTTACAGTAGGGAACTGCGAGTAGAAACAAAGAAAGCAGCACAAAAAAGAAAAACAGCATCAAAGTTTAAGAACATCTGACAAAAACAACCAAGCCGAAAGAGACATTTATACCTCAATGCGGACTTCTAATATAAAAAAGTAACCTCATTTCTAAAAAAACTACAATACAAAGCTCTAATGAAACATTCGAAAAGAACAAAAAAGTAAAGATAAAGCCAAATACCAATTACCTTTAAATCTAGAACGCAAAACAAAACAGCTCAGTAGTTAGGTCACATAGACAGAACTAGAAACAAACGAGAACAAAAAACAAAACAAAAACTCTACAGAAAAATACAACAGAAACAGCCAGATTTAAAATACAGAACCAAAAGCAAAACAAAGCCATGGCAAAAAAAAGATTTTGAAAATCAAATCCAGAATTAAACTCAATAAAAACCAGTAGTAAAAAATAAATAACAGATGCATCCTTTCTACAATGAATGGAAGCTACAAACCGGCGCCTCCCAAAACAGACAGAGACATTAACAGCAAAAAAACTCACAAAATTACAACAAAAGATTCAAAAATATCAAGTTAACGAGCAGAACACTTAACAAGAGAAACAGCGGCTGAGCACCAAATCAAATTTAAAAAGCATAGCACGATAATGAGAAAAACAACGAAAAACGGTTGATACAAAAAAACTTGAAACCCCAATGCAATCAGTTTTTTTTTTCATCACGTTATCTTCCGCTCGAAAATGATTAGTACGTACCGATGAGTTGCAATGAATGAAAATTGCTGGTTTGTTAGGATATTTTCTATCATGAGAACAGAAATAGGTTGAATAAAATAGAGAAGTGCAAATTAAATATCTGAAGCCCAAAGAAGTTTAATTGGAAACAACTTGCATCTCCTCCCTCAGTAAGGCATGAACATTCTTCTTGACATCAAAACGTATAAGAACACCACAAAACTAGGGATTTCGGTAATTCCGTAAATGAAGTGAGTGGATGTTGTACATAAATAAAGGGAGCAGCAACAAGATTTTTATAGTTTATTAGATACATCAACTCAAAACGCAGATTTTAATGTTTTTTTTTTGAAGTTTTGTGCTCAAAGGCTTTTTCTTTTTTATTTTCTCTCAAATTTAAAATGAAATCCGTTTAAATAAAATGTATAAATAGGATTATCCGATTGGCTAAAATTGAATATGAGGTCTCTCGTTTAAAACTCGCCAGATATAGCGATTAAATAAATAACAGGAATCGGAAGTTTACAACCTTAAAAAAGATAGTCAAGGGAAGTTTTAACCGAGAGCTCAAAGATACTGGATAAAAATTAATATTAAAAGCGGCACGAGAACGGTTTAATAAATGAAGCAATAGTTAAATGAAACTTGAACTAATTAGAATTAACGTTAATTAGAACAATCTTGCATCTCCTCCCTCAATAAGGCATGAAGGTTTTTTTAAATAGAAACACAAGAAAATTGAGTAAAATGAAATCCGCTTAAAGAAAACGCATAATAGGATTATCCGGTTGCCTAAAATTTTAAATAGATCTCTCGGTTAAAATTCTCCATATATAAAGATGAAATAAATAACACCAAAAAAAGTGACTGAAGGCCGAAAAGCCTAACAGTCACTTTCCTACCCTTACAAAGTTCCAAAATTTAAAAAAATCAGGGAAAATTTTAACCGATAGCTCAAAGACAGTAGATAAAAATAAACAACTTTAATATTAAGAGATAGCGGCACAATAACAGGATAATAAAATGAAGCAATAGTTAAATGAAGCTTGAAGAACTAATTAGCGTTAACATTAATTAGAACAATCTTGCATCTCCTCCCTCAATAAGGCATGAAGGTTTTTTTTAAATAGAAACACAAGAAAATTGAGTAAAATGAAATCCGTTAAAAGAAAACGCATAATAGGATTATCCTGTTGCCTAAAATTTTAAATAGATCTCTCGGTTAAAATTCTCCATATATTAAGATGAAATAAATAACACCAAAAAAAAGTGACTGAAGGCCGAGAAGCCTAACAGTCACTTTCCTACCCTTACAAAGTTCCAAAATTAAAAAAATCAGGGAAAATTTTAACCGATAGCTCAAAGACAGTAGATAAAAATAAACAACTTTAATGTTAAGAAATAGCGGCACAATAACAGGATAAAAAAATGAAGCAATAGTTAAATGAAGCTTGAAGAACTAATTAGCGTTAACAATAATTAGAACAATCTTGCATCTCCTCCCTCAATAAGGCATGAAGGTTTTTTATTAAATAGAAACACAAGAAAATTGAGTAAAATGAAATCCGTTTAAAGAAAACGCATAATAGGATTATCCGGTTGACAAAAATTTTAAATATGAGATCTCTCGGTTAAAATTCTCCATATATTGAGATGAAATAAATAACACCAAACAAGAGTGACTGAAGGCCGAGAAGCCTGACAGTCACTTTTCTAACCTTACAAGGTTCCAAACTTGAGGAAACAGTCAGGGGAAATTTTAACCGAGAGCTTAAAGACACTGGATAAAAATAAACTTAAATGTTTAGAAACAGCGGCACAGGAACAGGATAATAAAATGAAATAATAGTTAAATGAAGCTTGAAGAACTAATCAACATCAGTTAGGACAACCTTGCGTCTCCTCCCTCAATAAGGCATGAACGTTCTTCTTGGAATCAAAACTAAATGCAACACGTCAAAGCGAGGGATTTCGGGAATTCTGTAAATGAAGTGAATGGATGTTCCACATAGATAAAGGGAGCAGCTACAAGATTGTTATAGTTTATTGGATAAAACATCAACTCAAAACGGAACATGTATTTTTTTGGAATTTTGTGCACAAAGGCTTTTACTTTTTTGTTTTCTTTTTAAAATAGAAACATAACAAGTTTGAGTAAAATGAATCTGTTTAAATAAAATGTATAAATAGGATTATCCGATTGGCTAAAATTAAATATGAGATCTCTTGGTTAAAACTCTCCAAATATTGCGATAAAAGGAATAACACGAAACGGAAGTGACTGAAAGCCGAGAAGCCTAACGGTCACTTTCCTAACCTTACAATGTTCCAACCTTAAAAAAAGACACTCAAGGGACGTTTTAACCGAGAGCTCAAAGATACTGGATAAAAATTAATATTAAAAGCGGCACAAGAACGGTATAATAAAAGAAGCAATATTTAAATGAAACTTGAACTAATTAGAAGTAACGTCAATTAGAACAATCGTGCGTCTCCTCCCTCAATAAGGCCTAAACGTTCTTGAAATCGAAACTAAATACACCACGCTAAAAAGGCATTTTGAGAACTCTGTAGATGAAACGAGTGGATGTTCCACATAAGTAAAGGGAGCAGCAACAAGATTGTTATAGTTTATTAGATACAACATCAACTCAAACCGCAGATTTTAATGGTTTTTTTGAAGTTTTGTGCTCAAAGGCTTTTTCTTTTTTATTTTCTCTCAAATTTAAAATGAAATCCGTTTAAATAAAATGTATAAATAGGATTATCCGATTGGCTAAAATTGAATATGAGGTCTCTCGTTTAAAACTCGCCAGATATAGCGATTAAATAAATAACAGGAAACGGAAGTTTACAACCTTAAAAAAGATAGTCAAGGGAAGTTTTAACCGAGAGCTCAAAGATACTGGATAAAAATTAATATTAAAAGCGGCACGAGAACGGTTTAATGAATGAAGCAATAGTTAAATGAAACTTGAACTAATTAGAATTAACGTTAATTAGAACAATCTTGCATCTCCTCCCTCAATAAGGCATGAAGGTTTTTTTAAATAGAAATACAAGAAAATTGAGTAAAATGAAATCCGCTTAAAGAAAACGCATAATAGGATTATCCGGTTGCCTAAAATTTTAAATAGTTCTCTCGGTTAAAATTCTCCATATATAAAGATGAAATAAATAACACCAAAAAAAGTGTCTGAAGGCCGAGAAGCCTAACAGTCACTTTCCTACCCTTACAAAGTTCCAAAATTAAAAAAATCAGGGAAAATTTTAACCGATAGCTCAAAGACAGTAGATAAAAATAAACAACTTTAATGTTAAGAAATAGCGGCACAATAACAGGATAAAAAAATGAAGCAATAGTTAAATGAAGCTTGAAGAACTAATTAGCGTTAACATTAATTAGAACAATCTTGCATCTCCTCCCTCAATAAGGCATGAAGGTTTTTCATTAAATAGAAACACAAGAAAATTGAGTAAAATGAAATCCGTTTAAAGAAAACGCATAATAGGATTATCCGGTTGACAAAAATTTTAAATATGAGATCTCTCGGTTAAAATTCTCCATATATTGAGATGAAATAAATAACACCAAACAAAAGTGACTGAAGGCCGAGAAGCCTGACAGTCACTTTTCTAACCTTACAAGGTTCCAAACTTGAGGAAACAGTCAGGGGAAATTTTAACCGAGAGCTTAAAGACACTGGATAAAAATAAACTTAAATGTTTAGAAACAGCGGCACAGGAACAGGATAATAAAATGAAATAATAGTTAAATGAAGCTTGAAGAACTAATCAACATCAGTTAGAACAACCTTGCGTCTCCTCCCTCAATAAGGCATGAACGTTCTTCTTGGAATCAAAACTAAATGCAACACGTCAAAGCGAGGGATTTCGGGAATTCTGTAAATGAAGTGAATGGATGTTCCACATAGATAAAGGGAGCAGCTACAAGATTGTTATAGTTTATTGGATAAAACATCAACTCAAAACGGAACATGTATTTTTTTGGAATTTTGTGCACAAAGGCTTTTACTTTTTTTTTTCTTTTTAAAATAGAAACATAACAAGTTTGAGTAAAATGAATCTGTTTAAATAAAATGTATAAATAGGATTATCCGATTGGCTAAAATTAAATATGAGATCTCTTGGTTAAAACTCTCCAAATATTGCGATAAAAGGAATAACACGAAACGGAAGTGACTGAAAGCCGAGAAGCCTAACGGTCACTTTCCTAACCTTACAATGTTCCAACCTTAAAAAAAGACACTCAAGGGACGTTTTAACCGAGAGCTCAAAGATACTGGATAAAAATTAATATTAAAAGCGGCACAAGAACGGTATAATAAAAGAAGCAATATTTAAATGAAACTTGAACTAATTAGAAGTAACGTCAATTAGAACAATCGTGCGTCTCCTCCCTCAATAAGGCCTAAACGTTCTTGAAATCGAAACTAAATACACCACGCTAAAAAGGCATTTTGAGAACTCTGTAGATGAAACGAGTGGATATTCCACATAAATAAAGGGAGCAGCAACAAGATTGTTATAGTTTATTAGATACAACATCAACTCAAACCGCAACTTGTAATTTTTTTTTGAATTTTGTGCGCAAAGGCTTTTTTGTTTTTGTTTAAATAGAAATATAACAATTTTGAGTAAAGTGAAATCCGTTTAATTAAAATGTATAAATAGGATTATCCGGTTGGCTAAAATTTAAAATATGAGATCTCTTAGTTAAAATTCTCCATATATTGCGATAAAAAATAAATCAACGGAACGAAAGTGACCGAAGGCCGAGAAGCCCAACAGTGACTTTCCAAACAATTTTTTGTAAGCTTTAACCCGGATCTAAAGGCAACTGAGAGGTGAATAAGATACCAGTCAAAATTCAACTTAAGGAAAAAAAACAATTAAGGAGAATTTTAACCAAGAGTTCGCACAGTTTAGGTTAACACAGACATCTGGTAAGGTAGTTTTAAGGCAGAAAAATCAATAAGTGAAAGAATCTAGGCAGATTTTTCACTATCAAGCATCATACCAGCAATTTTAGCGACTGTTCGGATTAGTTTTTGCTGTCCGAAGTCATCTAGGTGACACTTGTCAAGTTTGCGAAAATGACATGGATTAATAAGTTTATTAGGGTAAAACATATCACCAAGCTTTTCTTTCATTTTCTTATTGAAAGCTTGAAGTCTAGAATGAGAAAATTTATCAACATCAGTAGAGATATTTTCTGCATGGTCCATTCGAGGCAACAATTCAAGAAAAAGAACATGATGTTTATACGGCAAATGTTCAACCAAATCAGTATAATATTTTAAAATTCTTCCTTCTGATGTACTGTTAAAATCATTATTTCCAACACACACTAAAACGCGATGATATTGAACAATTTCTGGGAAAAGCGATATAAGGTCTTTAGCGCACCTACCACCTTTACTATCATTATGCACAGCAAGATCCTTGATGCAATCATAAAACCCATAATTGTTAAAAGTATTTCGCATATTTGAGTCAACTACAATTAGCACCTTATCATTTAATACTAACCTAACATGCGTTACCAAATAGAACATATAGTCCAGCATTGTTTGAACGTCATCGTTTCTGTCGTTGTCGTAAAAGTAGAATTTGAACCCATTTCTTTTGACCGTTCTTTTGACATCCATGTCTACGTCAAAAAAGAACAATAAAAGCTAGAGAAACCGACTTTACCTCAAAGACCACAGAACTCAAATAATGCTACACAGGCCAAAAACCAAAAAAGCCGTCACAAGCAGAAAAATCCTACTGTAAATCCGAAGCGTAATTATTGTATCGCAAAATATGCCTCAAAACAACATGGTCAAGTTTGCAATCTGGAACAGAACACTTATGCAAGGACAAAGGGTGAAAATCAAATAAGGACTCATATTGAATTAGAAAAACGCCGGCCTCATCATCAACTGATACGCAGTAGGAGCGTGACTTATTCTGGTAAAAATGAGTTTTGATAGCTTTACAAGCAAAAAAAATTTTTTCTTTCGCAACCAGGATCTTTTGTACCAAAACAAAAACCGGTGAGGCACAATCTTCAATAGTGACATCCGAGATCAGCACATTGTTAACAGAAAACCTAGTCCCTTTTATTATTGCGCTCATTGACTGCATGCACTTCTTATTCGACGATAAACACTTCTGAAATTCAACGTTTCGACAACAAATGTCGGATATTTTATCAAACTTACAACCGGGAAAACTATCAGACTTCATTGGCACACCATCTTTCCACTCATGATACTAATTTACTTGATGACGTATCGCTAAACTCTGGCAAATGTTTTTGAAATTGCATATATTGTGCGTTAAACGTTTGAAAAACTGGTGTTTTCTTTCATATCGTAAAACGCTCCGATACAGAAAGGGCCCAGAGCATTTAAGAATTCTAGGAAAGTGGATCAACTTATGCTGTTTGAAGGTCACCGATTCCAATGCAAACAAATTTGTATAAGACTCCAGATGATCGTCTGAAACAAAAGACAAAATTTTTGGAAGATTTAATATTTTAGAACAGACAATCAGTAAATACTCACGAATTAAAACTCCAAGCTGTTGGTAGTCGGATTCCACAAACGCCGGGCTAAGCAGAAAACTGATTAGATCAAAAAATTCAAGGAGAAACTTCCAGACCTCAGTGCATGGAACAAGATCATAAACCATAAGAGGTAAAAAACGATATAGTGTAAACATTTGGTCATACTTTTCACGAAAATGACCATGATTTTTGTCTTTAATCCTATCAAAATCAAACTCAGAAGGCTTTCCATCAATATCACGTCCGTAACCAAAATTATTGATCCTAGAATTTAAGACATCAACACTGAGACACTCCGGAATAAGGTCATTTAAAACAACCCGAATAATATTCATAAGACTACCCTGAAAAATATCATGATGCAAATCACAAGTAAAGTTTTTGTATTGGTCAAAGTGATCAGTTTGTAGCAAATAAAAAGTTTTTACTCCATTTCTTTTCCTGAGGGCATCTTCACGGCACGAGTCGGATGTCCTAAGATCTTGAAAACGCTCTTCGAAGACAGTTTTAAACAACGATTGAGGTAATGTACATTTTTCGCAACAAGAGCCGCCTGAAAAACTTTTGTTGAAACCAAAAACAGCGTGATAAGCTAAATTGTCAGCAACAAAAATTAATCTTCTAGAAGCAACAGTATAGGAACATCCTAGTTTTGTTTTTATTTCAACGCCTTTTTCCAAAGTAAGCAAATCATTTTTTATTTCACATAAAACCTGCTTAAAACCATAAGTTTCGATATCTAAGTACGATACAAGCGCCACTAAGTGAATCATTCTCATATCGGAAAGCAACCACGGTGGCGAATTTTTTAAGGACCAGTAAAAACAACCAATTTTATGTATTGTGGCCCTGCTACCGAGTGGATTCACCGGTTCAATTTCATCGAAATATAATTCCAAAGACAGATAAAAACTCTGCTCGCCAATATCACTGTCAACAGAAACATCAAGTTCACTTAAAACCGTAGATCGGTTGAGAGAATTAGAAAAAATGAGCTTGCCTTCAGTTTGCATGCAATCTAAAATTATTCCACTCTTGCTTAACGTTTTCAAAAGTTCTCTATAGGCACTCATAATCTCAAAAATTTCATCATGAAATAAAATTGTTTTTTTTTCAAAACCTGAGAAATGGGAACAAACTGACCCGTTCTCTCTGCCTCAATATAAACAGTTTTCCCCCTTACTGATCTAGTTTCGTACTCGGAACCGAACACTAAATCTTTTGGTGGAACAAATTGAGCGTTTTGTTTCAAAAGCCTTATGAGCTGATATTCGTTTTCAAGGGAACAGAACTTAAAATTTTCACAAGCACTCATCAGCTGTCTAGAAATATCGTTTGATAAAAGATCTGGACGTTGTTCGGCAATCTTGCTTAAACAAAGCGATACAGTTTGTATTAGATCTTTTGTTTTGTTACCAGCAGATCCTAAAAAACGAAAAGCTTGGTTCCAAGTAGCAGAAGTATCACGTAAAGAATTAAGAAGTACATCCTCCCCAGAGCTTCCATTAATGAAGCGGGCAAGTCTTGAACTTAATGCTTTTTGGCTGTCTATTTCAACAAGAGGTGAGGAAACATCGAAATCTATCACACTCTCGGTCATGTTTGGCGGGTCAATATTTTCACTATCACATATTACATCTAGTGACCTGTGATATTTTCTTGTGTGCTTATAAAGATATGTTAGGCTTCCAAAAACTCTAGGACAGAAAGGACATGTAAAAGAAAATGCGGAGCCGTGGTAATTACTGAGATGAGAGGAATAGTTTTTCAGAGTTAGAGATTGCTCCGGACAATTTGAAAACATCAAATTCACTCGTTTCGTTAGCGGAACATTTAACTTTAGGTTGGGCAAATGATTGACTCAAAAAAATTTCTATTTCAGTTGATTTCTTTTCGGCCATTTCTTCCTCTTGTTTCTTAATGTGGTTCACAAAGCTATTAAAACCCGAGAAAAGCCTTGAACAAGCAAAGCACTTAAATTCCGCTTCTAAACGATGCTTATCTCGCAAATGACTCAAAAAATTATAGCTGGTGAGCTCTACTAATTTGGTGCAAAAATCGCAAATCGTCTTATAAAGAGGTCTTGCACTATTGTAATCTTGAGGAGCACAGTAATCGAAATTTCTTTTTGATGACCTTACAAATTGAGAGTTATCCGTTAAGTTACAGGGAAAGCTGTTATCAATATTTGAGTTCTGAGCTCCATTAAGGTGAGATTTTCCACCGTCGTTTACAAACTCTGCACAAGAGTTTGTATGAACTATTTCTTTAGTTCCAGTCATATTTTCTATACCTTCGTCAGACCGATTACCGTTTTGGATTATACAATCAGAACACGTGCTAGCTTTTATAGCAACCAAGGCATCATTGGGATCTCCTGCTCGATAGTCATTAACACAATTTGAGCTATTGTTTTCAACTAAAAGTAGCTTATTATTGTCTACTAGATGTTCACCGGACCAATCAACCTCTGTGACCACATATGGCGAAACTGCATCAGAAGTCGTTTGGGAACTATCAGGCTCATCAATTAACTGAGAACTACATTCATTAATACAGTTTGAGCTAGAAACGAGGACACTATGAAATGTATCGCAGCCTCTAATAATTCCATCGCAGGAATCAACTTCACTGACACTCGAAAAAATCTTACCAGACCGTGTGCTACGCGTTGGCGCAGTGAATATTTTACCTATAACTTTTGATTGATGTTCTTCAGTGAACGGACACATACAAAACTCTTTGTTTCTGCCAAAATAGCTTTTACCATATGACACCGTTACTTCGTCGCCCTTATTGATGTTGGTTAAAGTTCTGATAAAAACTATTCCGTCTTTACCTTTTGATGTCTCATACTTGCAGTTCGGACGACAAGAATGGTTCACGAAGGACAACGGTCCCTGAAGCGAGAATGTTGACGAATCTCGAAAAAAAATGGAAAAATTACACTCGGGCATGCTGTCAATATTCTCCGGGCAATAAGAAACTACACCGGACAGACCAGTTATTACTTTATTCGGTGCAATATTTACGTTAGCTACAACTTTAATTCCAGCATAACCTCTATTCTGGTCATCCAAGTACATAGATTCCTTTTCATACGAAACATTTTCAAATGAAGCTAAGTAAAGGTATCTCATATACCTGAATATCGTTGACTGTTTACTGATAGCAATTCTCTGATCGGACCTAACAGCCCGGTGACTTCTTTGCTTCCCTTTCTCAACCAATTCGTCTAAGAGGATCCAGTCAGCACTAGCAACCTCAAAAAAGTCCTGCAGATTTTTCTCGATTTCAGAGAACTCCATCTGAGAAAGTGAATCACTGTTCGATAGCATGCAATAGCATCTAAAAACAGTCCTGAGAGGAGCACAAATCCTAACAATACAACATAAACCTTGACGAACAAAACCAAAAATTGCTATAGTCGACTGTCTCAGCAAAGGAAGAAAACAATAACGATGAAGTATTTTGACTGCAGCTCAATTGTTTCAAAGGGCAAAACATTACATATTACTCCAACAAAACATAAACAAAATGTGATTTCTGCAACAAACGTTAAATAAAACTGCGCATCGTATTATGGAGAAACTTTGACTAAAGTTTGAAAGATGTAATTCCACAAACTATTGAGAGGACGAAGAAATTCTCAGCACGAAAGCTCCAATATTACTGAATAATTAAAGTAAAATTGATACCAGTTTAAAACAAAAATCACGAGAAAACTTCTGATAGACTTATTACTATCACTTTATTGAGTTCGGGGAGATCAAGATTCAACTGCTTTGATTTTCTACATTTTCAGCCAACTTTCGAGCAAGCATGTCTTCTTGGCAGGGCACCTTGCTGCACGAGATCTTGAATACCATTATTTGTAGAAACGACCAAATAACAAACGTAGCCTCCGGATACCTCATGTTTAACACGTAGAAGACACGCATTGCAATATCAATCGCATTAATGAGATCTCTCGCTTCAATGAGTCCAATCGGCGAGACGACAAAGCACTAAAACAATTGTGTAAAAAGTTTTGATGCATAAAAAATTTGAAAAAAAAAGAAGAGAAAATAGATAAACCTGGGACGAAGATTTCAATATCGTTCCGGTTTGATGCTTGTGAAGAAGCGATTCGATGTTAGTTACGTCCTAAATTCGACATTGAAAGACATTGAAATAACAATAGAAAAGAATCGAGAATAGTAAAAAGCTTAAAATTACAGGTATATCAACAATGAAGTTCTCTTGTGCCATCCTGATTGCCTCCACTATAGTTGGGCGACTTTTCACTCCAGCTGGAAGCTTCACAGGCGATATCAAGTGTAATGCATGCAACGCAAGCTCGCTTTCAGGTACTAAATGAAATGACATACAAAATTTAAAAAACGTCGGAAAAAACCATAAATTTACCTTGCTTTGCTCTCAAATCAGCAATCCTATCACGAGCCTCTTTAGGGGGATCACGGATATACTTAGACAACGTAATTACAAAAGGAAGAAACATCTTCGCAAAGCTCTCTCCAGAGGCCGATGGAACCCAGAGTTTGAATTCTTCGTTCAACTGAAATCAAACTTCTAATATTTTCTAAGGCAGTAATAACTTTTTCAAAGAAAATCTACCAATAAAACTGAACAACGGAAATAACCTTGTCAAAGATTCGAATATCCAATTCTATACAGTAAAGGTAATTGGAGTAGTCAACGGCTGCCTTCTCCGACAACAACTTCTGCCTTTCTAGCAGCGTTTTTTGTCTCAAATCAGAGCTGCTCATATCAGGCTCAGTAAACAACCTCATGAGCGGCGTTAGATCAGCTGGCTCTTCATTGTCGACAACTTTTTCTCTTCGGGTTCGCTTTGCGGCGACCTGGGATCCTACCAGAAAAAAAAACACTGAAAAATATCTCCACGTATAATTGAATAATTCAAATGAGATGGAAGTAGACCTTCTCCATGGCGACTGTCCCTCAACTTTGCCTCCGTTCGCCGGCTCTTTAAATTTTCCTCTATAGTTCCAGTGGGAGTATGCTTTCGCATTTTTCCACCGGCAAGAGTTTCCACGAAATATGGTTTGAAGAAAACAGCGTAAATTCAACAAAAAAATCACTTAGAGAAACGCGCAAGAAAATCTAGAGAACTAACATAAGGGCAGTTTTCGTCGACAGAGGTCAGCTCAGGGACGCCTCAATGGCTATTTTCGCATACTTAATTTTTGTCTCCGTGCTGGGTTTTAGTTTATCAAGGGTATTGTATCCGGGTGATCTCTAAGTAAAGAAAAAAAGGTAAAACGTTAAACACTGAAGCTATCAAAGACATAAATGTCTTATACCTTTGTCATTTCATCAACTATCACAGGAGTCAATTGCTTGAGACCATTGTTAGACTTGACACTGATATGGCTAGCAAGTTCTCGGAGCGTCACGGCCGTGAGATCTTCTAATTCTGGGGCAACCAAAGGAGTAGTGGGTGTAGCAGATTGCGCTAAACCTGATTGTGAAACAGGCGTGGTGTTCCTATCGATACTCACTAATGGTGAAGAACTCTGACTTATAAGGTCTTTCAATTCTAATATTGCCGGCAGAGGGAAACCAACAGCCATCAATTGATCGTCCGTCATTAATTTAAAAGAAGCTGGAGTCAGACATGATGGAACAATTACTTCTCTCAAAAGAGCCTGCTGAGGAGCATCCAAATCCATTTGTTGAAGATAGCTAATAAGAGGCATTTTCAATCTACAAAAAACCAATGAAAACTTTGGAATAAATTTTTCCTTTAGTGAACGGACCAGAAAAATCCAGAAGCAAAATCTCAATGAAAACATACATCAAGCAAATCAGTAACCTAGAGAAAAGGTAATGAGATGCCAATTGCTCTCGTGATCAGCTGAAGGTGGAGAAACCTACCAGTTACGCAAACAACAAAAAATAAAAGTTTTTGAATGCTTTCCACAAACGAACCAACAAGCAATCAAGAAGAAAATGTCCATATAAATTCATATTGAGCAATTCAGGAAACTTTAAAGCAGATGAAAGGTCGCCCACTTGCACTTATGCTCAACTGAAGGTCGAAAAACCGAACAGTGAGCACAACTCCCCGATAAATCAGAAATCTAATCCTTTAAACTCTTTCCTCAAAGGAAGAAGTATAACACTCCAGCGGCAAATTCTCAAACAAAATCATATATCAAACAAATCAGAGTCTATAAAATCAGATAATTAAGTGGCAACTGTGACCTATGTCCAACTGTAGGTGGAAAAACCTAACAAAAAGCACAACTGCCACATGAAAAACGCAGGCTATCAAGTCTGTTTTAGTAAACGAACCAGAAACATCCAGAAGCAAAATCTCAATGAAAACATACATCAAGCGAATCATTAACCTGGAGAGAGATGCCAATTGCTCTCGTGATCAACTGAAGGTCGAGAAACCTACCAGTTACGCAAACACCAAAATAAAAAGTTTTTGAATGCTCTCCACAAACGAACCAACAAGCAATCAATAAGCAAATGTCCATATAAATTCAACACGAGCAATTCAGGAAACTTTAAAGCAGATGAAAGGTCGCCCAAGTGCACTTATGCTCAAATGAAGGTCGAAAAACCTAACAGTGAGCACAATTCCCCAATAAATCAGAAATGTAATCCTTTAAAATCTTTCCTCAAAGGAAGAAGTATAACAATCCAGCGGCAAATTCTCAAACAAAATCATATATCAAACAAATCAGAATCTATAAAATCATATAATTAGGTGGCAACTGTGACCTATGTCCAGCTGTAGGTGGAAAAACCTAACAAAAAGCACAACTGCCACAAAAAAAAACGCAGGCTATCAAGTCTTTGATTTAGTAAACGAATCAGAAACATCCAGAAGCAAAATCTCAATGGAAAGATAAATCAAGCAAATCAGGCACCTTCAAAGAAAATAGTGAGATCCCTATGGCTTTTGTGTTTAAGTGAAGGTCGAGAAACCTGCCACTTAGCACAAACACCACAAACAAACGAACAATCAAGCAGCAAATGTTCATACCAAATCATATCAAGACAGCAGTTTTCAATTCACGAGTCAATATGATCTGCTTGTATAAAGCAATCATGATCTTGCTCGCAGTTAAAGCATATTGCTTGAAGACAATGCTGGCAAATTCGAGTAACACTTTCTCGGAAAACAAGATCATAACAGTTGCCGCACTCCGCCGTCTCGGAAAGAAACTTCGTTCCATTTTTCACGAAGAGTCCCACAACGTAGTATCTCTCGAGAAAACTTCTGAACCACCCGCGTCCAGGTAATTTGTTCTTGCGCCAAGATGACGGCACTTTCAGATTCCACGCTAAACTTCTTTCGTACACAAAATTGAGAAAAAAATTTTTAGACTTCAAAAATGGCTTGTAAGTCTGACGATCTCGGAGTCCTGATCATCGTTAAATATTTTTCGTCGACCACCTTTCTCAAAGAGGTACCATCTTCTAAGACTGGAGTATGGAACATTACAGCGTCGTGGAGCCTCACGCATAGATTTCTTTCACCATTTCGACAGCCGAAGCTTTTTGGCTCTCGGTGAAACCTTTGAATTTTTCTATTTTCGAGACCGCCATTTCTCTAAACAAAAAACTGACGATTAAGATTTATATATAAGTAGAATGTGTGAATATGTATTGAAAAAATCCTTCAATAGACTGAAAATCGCTTTTCATGAAACTGCACAAGAGTATTTTTTGAGCTCGAAATCTGACAACGTATTAAGTACTTCTATCTCAGACCACCTAGAACGATAATTCCTTCAGCTTTAGGACCCATTTGGACTTTCCCACTCCTACTTAGGCGCTCAAATTGATTTGAATAAGTCCTTCACTATATTGAAAAACACTTTTTGTTAAACTGTATAAAGATAGTTTTCGATAATTCTTTCTGCTTTAGAACCCATTTGGACTTTCCCACTCCTCCTTAGGCGCCCAATTGATTTGAACAAGTCCTTCACTATATTGAAAAAAACACTTTTTGTTAAACTGAATAAATATCGTAATTTGAGCGCGAAATCTGACAACGTGTTAAGTACTTCTATCTCAGACCACCTAGAACGACAACTCCTTCTGCTTTAGGACCCATTTGGAATTTCCCACTCCTACTTAGGCGCTCAGTTGATTTGAATAAGTCCTTCACTATATTGAAAAACACTTTTTGTTAAACTGTATAAATATCGTATTTTGAGCGCGAAATCTGACAACGTGTTAAGTACTTCTATCTCAGACCACCTAGAACAATAAATCCTTCTGCTTTAGAAGCCATTTGGACTTTCCCACTCCTCCTTAGGCGCCCAATTGATTTGAATAAGTCCTTCACTATATTGAAAAACACTTTTTGTTAAACTGTATAAATATCGTATTTTGAGCGCGAAATCTGACAACGTGTTAAAAACTTCTATCTCAGACCACCTAAAACGATAATTCCTTCTGCTTTAGGACCCATTTGGACTTTCCTACTCCTACTTAGGCGCTCAATTGATTTGAATAAGTCCTTCACTATATTGAAAAACACTTTTTGTTAAACTGTATAAATATCGTATTTTGAGCGCGAAATCTGACAACGTGTTAAGTACTTCTATCTCAGACCACCTAGAACAATAAATCCTTCTGCTTTAGAACCCATTTGGACTTTCCCACTCCTCCTTAAGCGCCCAATTGATTTGAACAAGTCCTTCACTATATTGAAACACACTTCTTGTTATACTGAATAAATATCGTATTTTGAGCGCGAAATCTGACAACGTCTTAAGTACTTCTATCTCAGACCACCTAGAACGATATTTCCTTCTGTTTTAGGACCCATTTGGACTTTCCCACTCCTCCTTAGGCGCCCAACTGATTTGAACAAGTCCTTCACTATATTGAAAAACACTTTTTGTTAAACTGAATAAATATCGTGTTTTGAGCGCGAAATCTGACAACGTCTTAAGTACTTCTATCTCAGACCACCTAGAACGATAATTCCTTCTGCCTTAGGACCCATTTGGACTTTCCTACTCCTACTTAGGCGCTCAATTGATTTGAATAAGTCCTTCACTATATTGAAAAACACTTTTTGTTAAACTGTATAAATATCGTATTTTGAGCGCGAAATCTGACAACGTGTTAAGTACTTCTATCTCAGAACACCTAGAACAATAAATCCTTCTGCTTTAGAACCCATTTGGACTTTCCTTCTCCTCCTTAGGCGCCCAATTGATTTGAACAAGTCCTTCACTATATTGAAAAACACTTCTTGTTAAACTGAATAAATATCATATTTTGAGCGCGAAATCTGACAACGTGTTAAGTACTTCAATCTCAGACCACCTAGAACGATAATTCCTTCTGTTTTAGGACCCATTTGGACTTTCCCACTCCTCCTTAGGCGGCCAACTGATTTGAACAAGTCCTTCACGATATTGAAAAACACTTTTTGTTAAACTGAATAAATATCGTATTTTGAGCGCGAAATCTGACAACGTGTTAAGTACTTCTATCTCAGACCACCTAGAACGATAATTCCTTCTGTTTTAGGACCCATTTGGACTTTCCCACTCCTCCTTAGGCGCCCAACTGATTTGAACAAGTCCTTCACTATATTGAAAAACACTTTTTGTTAAACTGAATAAATATCGTATTTTGAGCGCGAAATCTGACAACGTGTTAAGTACTTCTATCTCAGACCACCTAGAACGATAATTCCTTCTGCTTTAGGACCCATTTGGAGTTTCCTACTCCTACTTAGGCGCTCAATTGATTTGAATAAGTCCTTCACTATATTGAAAAACACTTTTTGTTAAACTGTATAAATATCGTATTTTGAGCGCGAAATCTGACAACGTGTTAAGTAATTCTATCTCAGACCACCTAGAACGATAATTCCTTCTGTTTTAGGACCCATTTGGACTTTCCCACTCCTCCTTAGGCGCCCAACTGATTTGAACAAGTCCTTCACTATATTGAAAAACACTTTTTGTTAAACTGAATAAATATCGTATTTTGAGCGCGAAATCTGACAACGTGTTAAGTACTTATCTCAGAACACCTAGAACAATAAATCCTTCTGCTTTAGAACCCATTTGGACTTTCCCACTCCTCCTTAGGCGCCCAATTGATTTGAACAAGTCCTTCACTATATTGAAAAACACTTCTTGTTAAACTGAATAAATATCATATTTTGAGCGCGAAATCTGACAACGTGTTAAGTACTTCAATCTCAGACCACCTAGAACGATAATTCTTTCTGTTTTAGGACCCATTTGGACTTTCCCACTCCTCTTTAGGCGGCCAACTGATTTGAACAAGTCCTTCACTATATTGAAAAACACTTTTTGTTAAACTGAATAAATATCGTATTTTGAGCGCGAAATCTGACAACGTGTTAAATACTTCTACCTCAGACCACCTAGAACGATAATTCCTTCTGTTTTAGGACCCATTTGGACTTTCCCACTCCTACTTAGGCGCTCAATTGATTTGAATAAGTCCTTCACTATATTGAAAAACACTTTTTAAACTGTATAAATATCGTATTTTGAGCGCGAAATCTGACAACGTGTTAAGTACTTCTATCTCAGACCACCTAGAACAATAAATCTTTCTGCTTCAGAACCCATTTGGACTTTCCCACTCCTCCTTAGGCACCCAATTGATTTGAACAAGTCCTTCACTATATTGAAAAACACTTTTTGTTAAACTGAATAAATATCGTAATTTGAGCGCGAAATCTGACAACGTGTTAAGTACTTCTATCTCAGACTACCTAGAACGATAAATCCTTCTGCTTTGGGACCCATTTGGACTTTCCCACTCCTACTTAGGCGCTCAGTTGATTTGAATAAGTCCTTCACTATATTGAAAAACACTTTTTGTTAAACTGTATAAAGATAGTTTTCGATAATTCCTTCTGCTTTAGAACCCATTTGGACTTTCCCACTCCTCCTTAGGCGCCCAATTGATTTGAACAAGTCCTTCACTATATTGAAAAACACTTTTTGTTAAACTGAATAAATATCGTATTTTGAGCGCGAAATCTGACAACGTGTTAAGTACTTCTATCTCAGACTACCTAGAACGATAAATCCTTCTGCTTTGGGACCCATTTGGACTTTCCCACTCCTACTTAGGCGCTCAGTTGATTTGAATAAGTCCTTCACTATATTGAAAAACACTTTGTTAAACTGTACAAATATCGTATTTTGAGCGCGAAATCTGACAACGTGTTAAGTACTTCTATCTCAGACCACCTAGAACAATAAATCCTTCTGCTTTAGAACCCATTTGGACTTTCCCACTCTTCCTTAGGCGCCCAATTGATTTGAACAAGTCCTTCACTATATTAAAAAACACTTGTTAAACTGAATAAATATCGTATTTTGAGCGCGAAATCTGACAACGTGTTAAGTACTTCTATCTCAGACCACCTAGAACAATAATTCCTTCTGCTTTAGGACCCATTTGGACTTTCCTACTCCTACTTAGGCGCTCAATTGATTTGAATAAGTCCTTCACTATATTGAAAAACACTTTTTGTTAAACTGTATAAATGTCGTATTTTGAGCGCGAAATCTGACAACGTGTTAAGTACTTCTATCTCAGGCCACCTAGAACAATAAATCCTTCTGCTTTAGAACCCATTTGGACTTTCCCACTCCTCCGTAGTTGCCCAATTGATTTGAACAAGTCCTTCACTATATTGAAAAACACTTCTTGTTAAACTGAATAAATATCATATTTTGAGCGCGAAATCTGACAACGTGTTAACTACTTCAATCTCAGACCACCTAGAACGATAATTCCTTCTGTTTTAGGACCCATTTGGACTTTCCCACTCCTCCTTAGGCGGCCAACTGATTTGAACAAGTCCTTCACTATATTGAAAAACACTTTTTGTTAAACTGAATAAATATCGTATTTTGAGCGCGAAATCTGACAACGTGTTAAATACTTCTATCTCAGACCACCTAGAACGATAATTCCTTCTGTTTTAGGACCCATTTGGACTTTCCCTTCCTACTTAGGCGCTCAATTGATTTGAATAAGTCCTTCACTATATTGAAAAACACTTTTTGTTAAACTGTATAAATATCGTATTTTGAGCGCGAAATCTGACAACGTGTTAAGTATTTCTATCTCAGACCACCTAGAACAATAAATCTTTCTGCTTCAGAACCCATTTGGACTTTCCCACTCCTCCTTAGGCACCCAATTGATTTGAACAAGTCGTTCACTATATTGAAAAACACTTTTTGTTAAACTGAATAAATATCGTATTTTGAGCGCGAAATCTGACAACGTGTTAAGTACTTCTATCTCAGACCACCTAGAACGATAAATCCTTCTGCTTTAGAACCCATTTGGACTTTCCCACTCCTCCTTAGGCGCCCAAATGATTTGAACAAGTCCTTCACTATATTGAAAAACACTTCTTGTTAAACTGAATAAATATCGTATTTTGAGCGCGAAATCTGACAACGTGTTAAGTACTTCTATCTCAGACCACCTAGAACAATAATTCCTTCTGTTTTAGGACCCATTTGGACTTTCCCACTCCTACTTAGGCGCTCAATTGATTTGAATAAGTCCTTCACTATATTGAAAAACACTTTTTGTTAAACTGTATAAAGGTAGTATTTTGAGTGCGAAATCTGACAACGTGTTAAGTACTTCTATCTCAGACCACCTAGAACACTAAATCCTTCTGCTTTAGAACCCATTTGGACTTTCCCACTCCTCCTTAGGCGCCCAATTGATTTGAACAAGTCCTTCACTATGTTGAAAAACACTTTTTGTTAAACTGTATAAATATCGTATTTTGAGCGCGAAATCTGACAACGTGTTAAGTACTTCTATCTCAGACCACCTAGAACGATAATTCCTTCTGCTTTAGGACCCATTTGGACTTTCCCACTCCTACTTAGGCGCTCAATTGATTTGAATAAGTCCTTCACTATATTGAAAAACACTTTTGTTAAACTGTATAAAGATAGTATTTTGAGCGCGAAATCTGACAACGTGTTAAGTACTTCTATCTCAGACCACCTAGAGCGATAACTCATTCTGCTTTAGAACCCATTTGGACTGTCCCACTCCTCCTTAGGCGCCCAATTGATTTGAACAAGTCCTTCACTATATAGAAAAACACTTTTTGTTAAACTGTATAAATATCGTATTTTGAGCGCGAAATCTGACAACGTGTTAAGTACTTCTACCTCAGACCACCTAGAACGATAATTCCTTCTGCTTTAGAACCTATTTGGACTTTCCCACTCTCCTTAGGCGCCCAATTGATTTGAACAAGTCCTTCACTATATAGAAAAACACTTTTTGTGAAACTGTATAAAGATAGTATTTTGAGTGCGATATCTGACAACGTGTTAAGTACTTCTATCTCAGACCACCTAGAACGATAATTCCTTCTGCTTTAGGACCCACTTGGACTTTCCCACTCCTACTTAGGCGCTCAATTGATTTGAATAAGTCCTTCACTATATTGAAAAACACTTTGTTAAACTGTATAAAGATAGTAATTTGAGCGCGAAATCTGACAACGTGTTAAGTACTTCTATCTCAGACCACCTAGAACGATAAAATCTTCTGCTTTAGGACCCATTTGGACTTTCCCACTTCTCCTTAGGCGCCCAATGGATTTGAACAAGTCCTTCACTATATAGAAAAACACTTTTTGTGAAACTGTATAAAGATAGTATTTTGAGTGCGATATCTGACAACGTGTTAAGTACTTCTATCTCAGACCACCTAGAACGATAATTCCTTCTGCTTTAGGACCCACTTGGACTTTCCCACTCCTACTTAGGCGCTCAATTGATATGAATAAGTCCTTCACTATATTGAAGAACACTTTGTTAAACTGTATAAAGATAGTAATTTGAGCGCGAAATCTGACAACGTGTTAAGTACTTCTATCTCAGACCACCTAGAACGATAAAATCTTCTGCTTTAGGACCCATTTGGATTTTCCCACTTCTCCTTAGGCGCCCAATTGATTTGAACAAGTCCTTCACTATATTGAAAAACACTTTTTGTTAAACTGTATAAAGATAGTATTTTGAGTGCGAAATCTGACAACGTGTTAAGTACTTCTATCTCAGACCACCTAGAACGATAATTCGTTCTGCTTTAGGACCCACTTGGACTTTTCCACTCCTACTTAGGCGCTCAATTGATTTGAATAAGTCCTTCACTATATTGAAAAACACTTTGTTAAACTGTATAAAGATAGTAATTTGAGCGCGAAATCTGAAAACGTGTTAAGTACTTCTATCTCAGACCACCTAGAACGATAAAATCTTCTGCTTTAGGACCCATTTGGACTTTCCCACTTTTCCTTAGGCGCCCAATTGATTTGAACAAGTCCTTCACTATATTGAAAAACACTTTTTGTTAAACTGTATAAAGATAGTATTTTGAGTGCGAAATCTGACAACGTGTTAAGTACTTCTATCTCAGACCACCTAGAACGATAATTCCTTCTGCTTTAGGACCCACTTGGACTTTCCCACTCCCACTTAGGCGCTCATTTGATTTGAATAAGTCCTTCACTATATTGAAAAACACTTTTTGTTAAACTGTATAAAGATAATAATTTGAGCGCGAAATCTGACAACGTGTTAAGTACTTCTATCTCAGACCACCTAGAACGATAATTCCTTCTGCTTTAGGACCAATTTGGACTTTCCCAATCCCACTTAGGCGCTCAATTGATTTGAATAAGTCCTTCACTATATTGAAAAACACTTGTTAAACTGTATAAAGATAGTATTTTGAGTGCGAAATCTGACAACGTGTTAAGTTCTTCTATCTCAGACCACCTAGAACAATAAATCCTTCTGCTTTAGAACCCATTTGGACTTTCCCACTCCTCCTTAGGCGCCCAATTGATTTGAACAAGTCCTTCACTATATTGAAAAACACTTTTTGTTAAACTGAATAAATATCGTATTTTGAGCGCGAAATCTGACAACGTGTTAAGTACTTCTATCTCAGACCACCTATAACGATAATTCCTTCTGCTTTAGGACCCGCTTGGACTTTCCCACTCCCACTTAGGCGCTCAATTGATTTGAATAAGTCCTTCACTATATTGAAAAACACTTTTTGTTAAACTGTATAAAGATAATAATTTGAGCGCGAAATCTGACAACGTGTTAAGTACTTCTATCTCAGACCACCTAGAACGATAATTCCTTCTGCTTTAGGACCAATTTGGACTTTACCAATCCCACTTAGGCGCTCAATTGATTTGAATAAGTCCTTCACTATATTGAAAAACACTTGTTAAACTGTATAAAGATAGTATTTTGAGTGCGAAATCTGACAACGTGTTAAGTTCTTCTATCTCAGACCACCTAGAACAATAAATCCTTCTGCTTTAGAACCCATTTGGACTTTCCCACTCCTCCTTAGGCGCCCAATTGATTTGAACAAGTCCTTCACTATATTGAAAAACACTTTTTGTTAAACTGAATAAATATCGTATTTTGAGAGCGAAATCTGACAACGTGTTAAGTACTTCTATCTCAGACCACCTATAACGATAATTCCTTCTGCTTTAGGACCCATTTGGCCTTTCCCACTCCTACTTAGGCGCTCAATTGATTTGAATAAGTCCTTCACTATATTGAAAAACACTTTTTGTTAAACTGTATAAAGATAGTATTTTGAGTGCGAAATCGGACAACGTGTTAAGTACTTCTATCTCAGACCACCTAGAACGATAATTCCTTCTGCTTTAGGACCCATTTGGACTTTCCCACTCCTCCTTAGGCGCCCAATTTGTTTGAACAAGTCCTTCACTATGTTGAAAAACACTTTGTTAAACTGTATAAATATCGTATTTTGAGCGCGAAATCTGACAACGTGTTAAGTACTTCTATCTCAGACCACCTAGAACAATAATTCCTTCTGCTTTGGGACCAATTTGGACTTTCCCACTCCTACTTAGGCGCTCAATTGATTTGAATAAGTCCTTCACTATGTTGAAAAACACTTTTTGTTAAACTGTATAAATATCGTCTTTTGAGCGCGAAATCTGACAACGTGTTAAGTACTTCTATCTCAGACCACCTAGAACAATAACTTCTTCTGCTTTAGGACCCATTTGGACTTCCCCACTCCTAGTTAGGCGCTCAATTGATTTGAATAAGTCCTTCACTATATTGAAAAACACTTTGTTAAACTGTATAAATATCGTAATTTGAGCGCGAAATCTGACAACGTGTTAAGTACTTCTATCTCAGACCACCTAGAACAATAAACCCTTCTGCTTTAGAACCCATTTGGACTTTCCCACTCCTCCTTAAGCGCCCAATTGATTTGAACAAGTCCTTCACTATGTTGAAAAACACTTTGTTAAACTGTATAAATATCGTAATTTGAGCGCGAAATCTGACAACGTGTTAAGTACTTCTATCTCAGACCACCTAGAACGATAATTCCTTCTGCTTTAGGACCCATTTGGACTTTCCCACTCCTACTTAGGCGCTCAATTGATTTGAATGAGTCCTTCACTATATTGAAAAACACTTTTTGTTAAACTGTATAAAGATGGTATTTTGAGTGCGAAATCTGACAACGTGTTAAGTACTTCTATCTGAGACCACCTAGAACAATAATTCCTTCTGCTTTAGGACCCATTTGGACTTTCCCACTCCTCCTTAGGCGCCCAATTGATTTGAACAAGTCCTTCACTATGTTGAAAAACACTTTTTGTTAAACTATATAAATATCGTAATTTGAGCGCGAAATCTGACAACGTGTTAAGTACTTCTATCTCAGACCACCTAGAACGATAATTCCTTCTGCTTTAGGACCCATTTGGACTTTCCCACTCCTACTTAGGCGCTCAATTGATTTGAATGAGTCCTTCACTATATTGAAAAACACTTTTTGTTAAACTGTATAAAGATGGTATTTTGAGTGCGAAATCTGACAACGTGTTAAGTACTTCTATCTGAGACCACCTAGAACAATAATTCCTTCTGCTTTAGGACCCATTTGGACTTTCCCACTCCTCCTTAGGCGCCCAATTGATTTGAACAAGTCCTTCACTATGTTGAAAAACACTTTTTGTTAAACTATATAAATATCGTAATTTGAGCGCGAAATCTGACAACGTGTTAAGTACTTCTATCTCAGACCACCTAGAACGATAATTCCTTCTGCTTTAGGACCCATTTGGACTTTCCCACTCCTACTTAGGCGCTCAATTGATTTGAATGAGTCCTTCACTATATTGAAAAACACTTTTTGTTAAACTGTATAAAGATGGTATTTTGAGTGCGAAATCTGACAACGTGTTAAGTACTTCTATCTGAGACCACCTAGAACAATAATTCCTTCTGCTTTAGGACCCATTTGGACTTTCCCACTCCTCCTTAGGCGCCCAATTGATTTGAACAAGTCCTTCACTATGTTGAAAAACACTTTTTGTTAAACTGTATAAATATCGTATTTTGAGCGCGAAATCTGACAACGTGTTAAGTACTTCTATCTCAGACCACCTAGAACAATAAATCCTTCTGCTTTAGAACCCATTTGGACTTTCCCACTCCTCCTTAGGCGCCCAATTGATTTGAACAAGTCCTTCACTATGTTGAAAAACACTTTTTGTTAAACTGTATAAATATCGTATTTTGAGCGCGAAATCTGACAACGTGTTAAGTACTTCTATCTCAGACCACCTATAACGATAATTCCTTCTGCTTTAGGACCCATTTGGACTTTCCCACTCCTACTTAGGCGCTCAATTGATTTGAATGAGTCCTTCACTATATTGAAAAACACTTTTTGTTAAACTGTATAAAGATGGTATTTTGAGTGCGAAATCTGACAACGTGTTAAGTACTTCTATCTGAGACCACCTAGAACAATAATTCCTTCTGCTTTAGGACCCATTTGGACTTTCCCACTCCTCCTTAGGCGCCCAATTGATTTGAACAAGTCCTTCACTATGTTGAAAAACACTTTTTGTTAAACTATATAAATATCGTAATTTGAGCGCGAAATCTGACAACGTGTTAAGTACTTCTATCTCAGACCACCTAGAACGATAATTCCTTCTGCTTTAGGACCCATTTGGACTTTCCCACTCCTACTTAGGCGCTCAATTGATTTGAATGAGTCCTTCACTATATTGAAAAACACTTTTTGTTAAACTGTATAAAGATGGTATTTTGAGTGCGAAATCTGACAACGTGTTAAGTACTTCTATCTGAGACCACCTAGAACAATAATTCCTTCTGCTTTAGGACCCATTTGGACTTTCCCACTCCTCCTTAGGCGCCCAATTGATTTGAACAAGTCCTTCACTATGTTGAAAAACACTTTTTGTTAAACTATATAAATATCGTAATTTGAGCGCGAAATCTGACAACGTGTTAAGTACTTCTATCTCAGACCACCTAGAACGATAATTCCTTCTGCTTTAGGACCCATTTGGACTTTCCCACTCCTACTTAGGCGCTCAATTGATTTGAATGAGTCCTTCACTATATTGAAAAACACTTTTTGTTAAACTGTATAAAGATGGTATTTTGAGTGCGAAATCTGACAACGTGTTAAGTACTTCTATCTGAGACCACCTAGAACAATAATTCCTTCTGCTTTAGGACCCATTTGGACTTTCCCACTCCTCCTTAGGCGCCCAATTGATTTGAACAAGTCCTTCACTATGTTGAAAAACACTTTTTGTTAAACTGTATAAATATCGTATTTTGAGCGCGAAATCTGACAACGTGTTAAGTACTTCTATCTCAGACCACCTAGAACAATAAATCCTTCTGCTTTAGAACCCATTTGGACTTTCCCACTCCTCCTTAGGCGCCCAATTGATTTGAACAAGTCCTTCACTATGTTGAAAAACACTTTTTGTTAAACTGTATAAATATCGTAATTTGAGCGCGAAATCTGACAACGTGTTAAGTACTTTTATCTCAGACCACCTAGAACGATAATTCCTTCTGCTTTAGGACCCATTTGGACTTTCCCACTCCTACTTAGGCGCTCAATTGATTTGAATAAGTCCTTCACTATATTGAAAAACACTTTTTGTTAAACTATATAAATATCGTAATTTGAGCGCGAAATCTGACAACGTGTTAAGTACTTCTATCTCAGACCACCTAGAACGATAATTCCTTCTGCTTTAGGACCCATTTGGACTTTCCCACTCCTACTTAGGCGCCCAATTGATTTGAACAAGTCCTTCACTATGTTGAAAAACACTTTTTGTTAAACTGTATAAATATCGTATTTTGAGCGCGAAATCTAACAACGTGTTAAGTACTTCTATCTCAGACCACCTAGAACAATAAATCCTTCTGCTTTAGAACCCATTTGGACTTTCCCACTCCTCCTTAGGCGCCCAATTGATTTGAACAAGTCCTTCACTATGTTGAAAAACACTTTTTGTTAAACTATATAAATATCGTAATTTGAGCGCGAAATCTGACAACGTGTTAAGTACTTCTATCTCAGACCACCTAGAACGATAATTCCTTCTGCTTTAGGACCCATTTGGACTTTCCCACTCCTACTTAGGCGCTCAATTGATTTGAATGAGTCCTTCACTATATTGAAAAACACTTTTTGTTAAACTGTATAAAGATGGTATTTTGAGTGCGAAATCTGACAACGTGTTAAGTACTTCTATCTGAGACCACCTAGAACAATAATTCCTTCTGCTTTAGGACCCATTTGGACTTTCCCACTCCTCCTTAGGCGCTCAATTGATTTGAATGAGTCCTTCACTATATTGAAAAACACTTTTTGTTAAACTGTATAAAGATGGTATTTTGAGTGCGAAATCTGACAACGTGTTAAGTACTTCTATCTGAGACCACCTAGAACAATAATTCCTTCTGCTTTAGGACCCATTTGGACTTTCCCACTCCTCCTTAGGCGCCCAATTGATTTGAACAAGTCCTTCACTATGTTGAAAAACACTTTTTGTTAAACTGTATAAATATCGTATTTTGAGCGCGAAATCTGACAACGTGTTAAGTACTTCTATCTCAGACCACCTAGAACAATAAATCCTTCTGCTTTAGAACCCATTTGGACTTTCCCACTCCTCCTTAGGCGCCCAATTGATTTGAACAAGTCCTTCACTATGTTGAAAAACACTTTTTGTTAAACTGTATAAATATCGTAATTTGAGCGCGAAATCTGACAACGTGTTAAGTACTTTTATCTCAGACCACCTAGAACGATAATTCCTTCTGCTTTAGGACCCATTTGGACTTTCCCACTCCTACTTAGGCGCTCAATTGATTTGAATAAGTCCTTCACTATATTGAAAAACACTTTTTGTTAAACTATATAAATATCGTAATTTGAGCGCGAAATCTGACAACGTGTTAAGTACTTCTATCTCAGACCACCTAGAACGATAATTCCTTCTGCTTTAGGACCCATTTGGACTTTCCCACTCCTACTTAGGCGCCCAATTGATTTGAACAAGTCCTTCACTATGTTGAAAAACACTTTTTGTTAAACTGTATAAATATCGTATTTTGAGCGCGAAATCTGACAACGTGTTAAGTACTTTTATCTCAGACCACCTAGAACGATAATTCCTTCTGCTTTAGGACCCATTTGGACTTTCCCACTCCTACTTAGGCGCTCAATTGATTTGAATAAGTCCTTCACTATATTGAAAAACACTTTTTGTTAAACTATATAAATATCGTAATTTGAGCGCGAAATCTGACAACGTGTTAAGTACTTCTATCTCAGACCACCTAGAACGATAATTCCTTCTGCTTTAGGACCCATTTGGACTTTCCCACTCCTACTTAGGCGCCCAATTGATTTGAACAAGTCCTTCACTATGTTGAAAAACACTTTTTGTTAAACTGTATAAATATCGTATTTTGAGCGCGAAATCTGACAACGTGTTAAGTACTTCTATCTCAGACCACCTAGAACAATAAATCCTTCTGCTTTAGAACCCATTTGGACTTTCCCACTCCTCCTTAGGCGCCCAATTGATTTGAACAAGTCCTTCACTATGTTGAAAAACACTTTTTGTTAAACTGTATAAATATCGTATTTTGAGCGCGAAATCTGACAACGTGTTAAGTACTTCTATCTCAGACCACCTAGAACGATAATTCCTTCTGCTTTAGGACCCATTTGGACTTTCCCACTCCTACTTAGGCGCTCAATTGATTTGAATGAGTCCTTCACTATATTGAAAAACACTTTTTGTTAAACTGTATAAAGATGGTATTTTGAGTGCGAAATCTGACAACGTGTTAAGTACTTCTATCTGAGACCACCTAGAACAATAATTCCTTCTGCTTTAGGACCCATTTGGACTTTCCCACTCCTCCTTAGGCGCCCAATTGATTTGAACAAGTCCTTCACTATGTTGAAAAACACTTTTTGTTAAACTGTATAAATATCGTATTTTGAGCGCGAAATCTGACAACGTGTTAAGTACTTCTATCTCAGACCACCTAGAACAATAAATCCTTCTGCTTTAGAACCCATTTGGACTTTCCCACTCCTCCTTAGGCGCCCAATTGATTTGAACAAGTCCTTCACTATGTTGAAAAACACTTTTTGTTAAACTGTATAAATATCGTAATTTGAGCGCGAAATCTGACAACGTGTTAAGTACTTTTATCTCAGACCACCTAGAACGATAATTCCTTCTGCTTTAGGACCCATTTGGACTTTCCCACTCCTACTTAGGCGCTCAATTGATTTGAATAAGTCCTTCACTATATTGAAAAACACTTTTTGTTAAACTGTATAATAAAGATAGTATTTTGAGTGCGAAATCTGACAACATGTTAAGTACTTCTATCTCAGACCACAAGTACTTCTATATCAGACCACCTAGAACGATAAATCCTTCTGCCTCGGAACCCATTTGGACTTTCCCACTCCTCCTTAGGCGCCCAATTGATTTGAACAAGTCCTTCACTATGTTGAAAAACACTTTTTGTTAAACTGTATAAAGATAGTATTTGAGTGCGAAATCTGACAACGTGTTAAGTACTTCTATCTCAGACCACCTAGAACGATAAATCTTTCTGCTTTAGAACCCATTTGGACTTTCCCACTCCTCCTTAGGCGCCCAATTGATTTGAACAAGTCCTTCACTATGTTGAAAGACACTTTTTGTTAAACTGTATAAATATTGTATTTTGAGCGCGAAATCTGACAACGTGTTAAGTACTTCTATCTCAGACCACCTAGAACGATAATTCTTTCTGCTTTGGGACCCATTTGGACTTTCCCACTCCTACTTAGGCGCTCAATTGATTTGAATAAGTCTTTCACTATGTTGAAAAACACTTTTTGTTAAACTGTATAAATATCGTATTTTGAGCGCGAAATCTGACAACGTGTTAAGTACTTCTATCTCAGACCACCTAGAACAATAACTTCTTCTGCTTTAGGACCCATTTGGACTTCCCCACTCCTACTTAGGCGCTCAATTGATTTGAATAAGTCCTTCACTATATTGAAAAACACTTTGTTAAACTGTATAAATATCGTAATTTGAGCGCGAAATCTGACAACGTGTTAAGTACTTCTATCTCAGACCACCTAGAACAATAAACCCTTCTGCTTTAGAACCCATTTGGACTTTCCCACTCCTCCTTAAGCGCCCAATTGATTTGAACAAGTCCTTCACTATGTTGAAAAACACTTTGTTAAACTGTATAAATATCGTAATTTGAGCGCGAAATCTGACAACGTGTTAAGTACTTCTATCTCAGACCACCTAGAACGATAATTCCTTCTGCTTTAGGACCCATTTGGACTTTCCCACTCCTACTTAGGCGCTCAATTGATTTGAATGAGTCCTTCATTATATTGAAAAACAATTTTTGTTAAACTGTATAAAGATGGTATTTTGAGTGCGAAATCTGACAACGTGTTAAGTACTTCTATCTGAGACCACCTAGAACGATAATTCCTTCTGCTTTAGGACCCATTTGGACTTTCCCACTCCTACTTAGGCGCTCAATTGATTTGAATAAGTCCTTCACTATATTGAAAATTACTTTTTGTTAAACTGTATAAATATCGTATTTTGAGCGCGAAATCTGACAACGTGTTAAGTACTTCTATCTCAGACCACCTAGAACAATAAATCCTTCTGCTTTAGAACCCATTTGGACTTTCCCACTCCTCCTTAGGCGCCCAATTGATTTGAACAAGTCCTTCACTATGTTGAAAAACACTTTTTGTTAAACTGTATAAATATCGTAATTTGAGCGCGAAATCTGACAACGTGTTAAGTACTTTTATCTCAGACCACCTACAACGATAATTCCTTCTGCTTTAGGACACATTTGGACTTTCCCACTCCTACTTAGGCGCTCAATTGATTTGAATAAGTCCTTCACTATATTGAAAAACTTTTTTTGTTAAACTGTATAAAGATGGTATTTTGAATGCGAAATCTGACAACGTGTTAAGTACTTCTATCTCAGACCACAAGTACTTCTATATCAGACCACCTAGAACGATAAATCCTTCTGCCTCGGAACCCATTTGGACTTTCCCACTCCTCCTTAGGCGCCCAATTGATTTGAACAAGTCCTTCACTATGTTGAAAAACACTTTTTGTTAAACTGTATAAAGATAGTATTTGAGTGCGAAATCTGACAACGTGTTAAGTACTTCTATCTCAGACCACAAGTACTTCTATATCAGACCACCTAGAACGATAATTCCTTCTGCTTTAGGACCCATTTGGACTTTCCCACGCCTACTTAGGCGCTCAATTGATTTGAATAAGTCCTTCACTATATTGAAAAACACTTTTTGTTAAACTGTATAATAAAGATAGTATTTTGAGTGCGAAATCTGACAACATGTTAAGTACTTCTATCTCAGACCACAAGTACTTCTATATCAGACCACCTAGAACGATAAATCCTTCTGCCTCGGAACCCATTTGGACTTTCGCACTCCTCCTTAGGCGCCCAATTGATTTGAACAAGTCCTTCACTATGTTGAAAAACACTTTTTGTTAAACTGTATAAAGATAGTATTTGAGTGCGAAATCTGACAACGTGTTAAGTACTTCTATCTCAGACCACCTAGAACGATAATTCATTCTGCTTTAGGACCCATTTGGACTTTCCCACTCCTACTTAGGCGCTCAATTGATTTGAATAAGTCCTTCACTATTTTGAAAAACACTTTGTTAAACTGTATAAAGATAGTATTTTGAGTGCGAAATCTGACAACGTGTTAAGTACTTCTATGTCAGACCACCTAGAACGATAAATCCTTCTACTTTAGAACCCATTTGGACTTTTCCACTCCTCCTTAGGCGCCCAATTGATTTGAACAAGTCCTTCACTATGTTGAAAAACACTTTTTGTTAAACTGTATAAATATCGTATTTTGAGCGCGAAATCTGAAAACGTGTTAAGTACTTCTATCTCAGACCACCTAGAACGATAAATCCTTCTGCTTTAGAACCCATTTGGACTTTCCCACTCCTTCTTAGGCGCCCAATTGATTTGAACAAGTCCTTCACTATGTTTAAAAACACTTTTTGTTAAACTGTATAAAGATAGTATTTTGAGTGCGAAATCTGACAACGTGTTAAGTACTTCTATCTCAGACCACCTAGAACAATAAATGCTTCTGATTTAGAATCCATTTGGACTTTCCCACTCCTCCTTAGGCGCCCAAATGATTTGATTAAGTCCTTCACTATGTTGAAAAACACTTTTTGTTAAACTGTATAAATATCGTATTTTGAGCGCGAAATCTGAAAACGTGTTAAGTACTTCTATCTCAGACCACCTAGAACGATAAATCCTTCTGCCTTAGAACCCATTTGGACTTTCCCACTCCTCCTTAGGCGCCCAATTGATTTGAACAAGTCCTTCACTATGTTTAAAAACACTTTTTGTTAAACTGTATAAAGATAGTATTTTGAGTGCGAAATCTGACAACGTGTTAAGTACTTCTATCTCAGACCACCTAGAACGATAATTCCTTCTGCTTTAGGACCCATTTGGACTTTCCCACTCCTCCTTAGGCGCCCAATTGATTTGAACAAGTCCTTCACTATGTTTAAAAACACTTTTTGTTAAACTGTATAAAGATAGTATTTTGAGTGCGAAATCTGACAACGTGTTAAGTACTTCTATCTCAGACCACCTAGAACGATAAATGCTTCTGATTTAGAATCCATTTGGACTTTCCCACTCCTCCTTAGGCGCCCAATTGATTTGAACAAGTCCTTCACTATGTTGAAGAACACTTTTTGTTAAACTGTATAAATATCGTATTTTGAGCGCGAAATCTGAAAACGTGTTAAGTACTTCTATCTGAGACCACCTAGAACGATAATTCCTTCTGCTTTAGGACTCATTTGGACTTTCCCACTCCTCCTTAGGCGCCCAATTGATTTGAACAAGTCCTTCACTATGTTGAAAAACACTTTTTGTTAAACTGTATAAAGATAGTATTTTGAGTGCGAAATCTGACAACGTGTTAAGTACTTCTATCTCAGACCACCTAGAACGATAAATCCTTCTGCTTTAGAACCCATTTGGACTTTCCCACTCCTCCTTAGGCGCCCAATTGATTTGAACAAGTCCTTCACTATGTTGAAAAACACTTTGTTAAACTGTATAAATATTGTACTTTGAGCGCGAAATCTGACAACGTGTTAAGTACTTCTATCTCAGACCACCTAGAACGATAAATCCTTCTGCTTTAGAACCCATTTGGACTTTCCCACTCCTCCTTAGGCACCCAATTGATTTGAACAAGTCCTTCACCATGTTGAAAAACACTTTTTGTTATACTGTATAAATATCGTATTTTGGGCGCGAAATCTGACAACGTGTTAAGTACTTCTATCTCAGACCACCTAGGACGATAAATCCTTCTGCTTTAGAACCTATTTGGACTTTCCCACTCCTCCTTAGGCGCCCAATTGATTTGAACAAGTCCTTCACTATGTTGAAAAACACTTTTTGTTATACTGTATAAATATCGTATTTTGGGCGCGAAATCTGACAACGTGTTAAGTACTTCTATCTCAGACCATCTAGAACGATAAATCCTTCTGCTTTAGGACCCATTTGGACTTTCCCACTCCTCCTTAGGCACCCAATTGATTTGAACAAGTCCTTCACTATGTTGGAAAACACTTTTTGTTATACTGTATAAATATCGTATTTTGGGCGCGAAATCTGACAACGTGTTAAGTACTTCTATCTCAGACCACCTAGGACGATAAATCCTTCTCCTTTAGAACCTGTTTGGACTTTCCCACTCCTCCTTAGGCGCCCAATTGATTTGAACAAGTCCTTCACTATGTTGAAAAACACTTTTTGTTAAACTGTATAAATATCGTATTTTGAGCGCGAAATCTGACGTGTTAAGTACTTCCATCTCAGACCACCTAGAACGATAATTCCTTCTGCTTTAGGACCCGTTTGGACTTTCCGACTCCTACTTAGGCGCTCAATTGATTCGAATAAGTCCTTCACTATATTGAAAAACACTTTGTTAAACTGTATAAAGATTTTATTTTGGGCGCGAAATCTGACAACGTGTTAAGTACTTCTATCTCAGACCACATAGGACGGTAAATCCTTCTGCTTTAGAACCTATTTGGACTTTCCCACTCCTCCTTAGGCGCCCAATTGATTTGAACAAGTCCTTCACTATGTTGAAAAACACTTTTTGTTAAACTGTATAAATATCGTATTTTGAGCGCGAAATCTGACATTGTGTTAAGTACTTCTATCTCAGACCACCTAGAACGATAATTCCTTCTGCTTTAGGACCCGTTTGGACTTTCCGACTCCTACTTAGGCGCTCAATTGATTCGAATAAGTCCTTCACTATATTGAAAAACACTTTTTGTTAAACTGTATAAAGATACTATTTTGAGTGCGAAATCTGACAACGTGTTAAGTACTTCTATCTCAGACCACCTAGAACAATAAATTCTTCTGCTTTAGAACCCATTTGGTCTTTCCCACTCCTCCTTAGGCGCCCAATTGATTTGAACAAGTCCTTCACTATGTTGAAAAACACTTTTTTTTAAACTGTATAAATATCGTATTTTGAGCGCGAAATCTGACAACGTGTTAAGTACTTCTATCTCAGACCACCTAGAACGATAATTCTTTCTGCTTTAGGACCCACTTGGACTTTCCGACTCCTACTTAGGCGCTGAATTGATTTGAATAAGTCCTTCACTATATTGAAAAACACTTTTTGTTAAACTGTATGAAGATAGTATTTTGAGTGCGAAATCTGACAACGTGTTAAGTACTTCTATCTCAGACCACCCAGAACGATAAATCCTTCTGCTTTAGAACCCATTTGGAGTTTCCCACTCCTCCTTAGGCGCCCAATTGATTTGAACAAGTCCTTCACTATGTTGAAAAACACTTTTTGTTAAACTGTATAAATATCGTACTTTGAGCGCGAAATCTGACAACGTGTTAAGTACTTCTATCTCAGACCACCTAGAACGATAATTCTTTCTGCTTTAGGACCCATTTGGACTTTCCGACTCCTACTTAGGCGCTCAATTGATTCGAATAAGTCCTTCACTATATTGAAAAACACTTTTTGTTAAACTGTATAAAGATACTATTTTGAGTGCGAAATCTGACAACGTGTTAAGTACTTCTATCTCAGACCACCTAGAACAATAAATCCTTCTGCTTTAGAACCCATTTGGTCTTTCCCACTCCTCCTTAGGCGCCCAATTGATTTGAACAAGTCCTTCACTATGTTGAAAAACACTTTTTTTTAAACTGTATAAATATCGTATTTTGAGCGCGAAATCTGACAACGTGTTAAGTGCTTCTATCTCAGACCACCTAGAACGATAATTCTTTCTGATTTAGGACCCACTTGGACTTTCCGACTCCTACTTAGGCGCTGAATTGATTTGAATAAGTCCTTCACTATATTGAAAAACACTTTTTGTTAAACTGTATGAAGATAGTATTTTGAGTGCGAAATCTGACAACGTGTTAAGTACTTCTATCTCAGACCACCCAGAACGATAAATCCTTCTGCTTTAGAACCCATTTGGAGTTTCCCACTCCTCCTTAGGCGCCCAATTGATTTGAACAAGTCCTTCACTATGTTGAAAAACACTTTTTGTTAAACTGTATAAATATCGTACTTTGAGCGCGAAATCTCACAACGTGTTAAGTACTTCTATCTCAGACCACCTAGAACGATAATTCTTTCTGCTTTAGGACCCATTTGGACTTTCGCACTCCTACTTAGGCGCTCAATTGATTTCAATAAGTCCTTCACTATATTGAAAAACACTTTTTTTTAAACTGTATAAGGATACTATTTTGAGTGCGAAATCTTACAACGTGTTAAGTACTTCTATCTCAGACCACCTAGAACAATAAATTCTTCTGCTTTAGAACCCATTTGGTCTTTCCCACTCCTCCTTAGGCGCCCAATTGATTTGAACAAGTCCTTCACTATGTTGAAAAACACTTTTTTTTAAACTGTATAAATATCGTATTTTGAGCGCGAAATCTGACAACGTGTTAAGTACTTCTATCTCAGACCACCTAGAACGATAATTCTTTCTGCTTTAGGACCCACTTGGACTTTCCGACTCCTACTTAGGCGCTGAATTGATTTGAATAAGTCCTTCACTATATTGAAAAACACTTTTTGTTAAACTGTATGAAGATAGTATTTTGAGTGCGAAATCTGACAACGTGTTAAGTACTTCTATCTCAGACCACCCAGAACGATAAATCCTTCTGCTTTAGAACCCATTTGGAGTTTCCCACTCCTCCTTAGGCGCCCAATTGATTTGAACAAGTCCTTCACTATGTTGAAAAACACTTTTTGTTAAACTGTATAAATATCGTACTTTGAGCGCGAAATCTGACAACGTGTTAAGTACTTCTATCTCAGACCACCTAGAACGATAATTCTTTCTGCTTTAGGACCCATTTGGACTTTCCGACTCCTACTTAGGCGCTCAATTGATTCGAATAAGTCCTTCACTATATTGAAAAACACTTTTTGTTAAACTGTATAAAGATACTATTTTGAGTGCGAAATCTGACAACGTGTTAAGTACTTCTATCTCAGACCACCTAGAACAATAAATCCTTCTGCTTTAGAACCCATTTGGTCTTTCCCACTCCTCCTTAGGCGCCCAATTGATTTGAACAAGTCCTTCACTATGTTGAAAAACACTTTTTTTTAAACTGTATAAATATCGTATTTTGAGCGCGAAATCTGACAACGTGTTAAGTGCTTCTATCTCAGACCACCTAGAACGATAATTCTTTCTGATTTAGGACCCACTTGGACTTTCCGACTCCTACTTAGGCGCTGAATTGATTTGAATAAGTCCTTCACTATATTGAAAAACACTTTTTGTTAAACTGTATGAAGATAGTATTTTGAGTGCGAAATCTGACAACGTGTTAAGTACTTCTATCTCAGACCACCCAGAACGATAAATCCTTCTGCTTTAGAACCCATTTGGACTTTCCCACTCCTACTTAGGCGCTCAATTGATTTCAATAAGTCCTTCACTATATTGAAAAACACTTTTTTTTAAACTGTATAAGGATACTATTTTGAGTGCGAAATCTTACAACGTGTTAAGTACTTCTATCTCAGACCACCTAGAGCGATAAATCCTTCAGCTTTAGAACCCATTTAGAATTTCCCACTCCTCCTTAGGCGCCCAATTGATTTGAACAAGTCCTTCACTATAATGAAAAACACTTTTTGTTAAACTGTATAAATATCGTGTTTTGAGCGCGAAATCTGACTACGTGTTAAGTACTTCTATCTCAGACCACCTAAAACAATATTTCCTTCTGCTTTAGGACCCATTTGGACACTTCCACTCCTACTTAGGCGCTCAATTGATTTGAATAAGTCCTTCACTATATTGAAAAACACTTTTTGTTAAACTGTATAAAGATAGTATTTTGAGTGCGAAATCTGACAACGTGTTAAGTACTTCTATCTCAGACCACCTAGAACGATAAATCCTTCTGCTTTAGAACCCATTTGGACTTTCCCACTCCTCCTTAGGCGCCCAATTGATTTGAACAAGTCCTTCACTATGTTGAAAAACACTTTTTGTTAAACTGTATAAATATCGTATTTTGGGCGCGAAATCTGACAACGCGTTAAGTACTTCTATCTCAGACCACCTAGAACGATAATTCCTTCCGCTTTAGGACCCATTTGGACTTTCCCACTCCTACTTAGGCGCTCAATTGATTTCAATAAGTCCTTCACTATATTGAAAAACACTTTTTGTTAAACTGTATAAGGATACTATTTTGAGTGCGAAATCTGACAACGTGTTAAGTACTTCTATCTCAGACCACCTAGAACAATAATTCCTTTAGCTTTAGAACCCATTTGGACTTTCCCACTCCTCCTTAGGCGTCCAATTGATTTGAACAAGTCCTTCACTATGTTGAAAAACACTTTTTGTTAAACTGTATAAATATCGTATTTTGAGCGCGAAATCTGACAACGTGTTAAGTACTTCTATCTCAGACCCCCTAAAACGATAATTCCTTCTGCTTTAGGACCCATTTGGACTTTCCCACTCCTACTTAGGCGCTCAATTGATTTGAATAAGTCCTTCACTATATTGAAAAACACTTTTTGTTAAACTGTATAAAGATAGTATTTTGAGTGCGAAATCTGACAACGTGTTAAGTACTTCTATCTCATACCACCTAGAACGATAATTCCTTCCGCTTTAGGACCCATTTGGACTTTCCCACTCCTACTTAGGCGCTCAATTGATATCAATAAGTCCTTCACTATATTGAAAAACACTTTTTGTTAAACTGTATAAGGATACTATTTTGAGTGCGAAATCTGACAACGTGTTAAGTACTTCTATCTCAGACCACCTAGAACGATAATTCTTTTAGCCTTAGAACCCATTTGGACTTTCCCACTCCTCCTTAGGCGCCCAATTGATTTGAACAAGTCCTTCACTATGTTGAAAAACACTTTTTGTTAAACTGTATAAATATCGTATTTTGAGCGCGAAATCTGACAACGTGTTAAGTACTTCTATCTCAGACCCCCTAAAACGATAATTCCTTCTGCTTTAGGACCCATTTGGACTTTCCCACTCCTACTTAGGCGCTCAATTGATTTGAATAAGTCCTTCACTATATTGAAAAACACTTTTTGTTAAACTGTATAAAGATAGTATTTTGAGTGCGAAATCTGACAACGTGTTAAGTACTTCTATCTCAGACCACCTAGAACGATAAATTCTTCAGCTTTAGAACCCATTTGGACTTTCCCACTCCTCCTTAGGCGCCCAATTGATTTGAACAAGTCCTTCACTATGTTGAAAAACACTTTTTGTTAAACTGTATAAATATCGTATTTTGGGCGCGAAATCTGACAACGTGTTGAGTACTTCTATCTCAGACCACCTAGAACGATAATTCCTTCTGCTTTAGGACCCATTTGGACTTTCCCACTCCTACTTAGGCGCTCAATTGATTTCAATAAGTCCTTCACTATATTGAAAAACACTTTTTGTTAAACTGTATAAATATCGAATTTTGAGCGCGAAGTCTGACAACGTGTTAAGTACTTCTATCTCAGACCACCTAGAACAATAAATCCTTCAGCTTTAGAACCCATTTGGACTTTCCCACTCCTCCTTATGCGCCCAATTGATTTGAACAAGTCCTTCACTATGTTGAAAAACACTTGTTAAACTGTATAAATATCGTATTTTGAGCGCGAAATCTGACAACGTGTTAAGTACTTCTATCTCAGACCCCCTAAAACGATAATTCCTTCTGCTTTAGGAACCATTTGGATTTTCCCACTCCTGCTTAGGCGCTCAATTGATTTGAATAAGTCCTTCACTATATTGAAAAACACTTTTTGTTAAACTGTATAAAGATAGTTTTCGATAATTCCTTCTGCTTTAGAACCCATTTGGACTTTCCCACTCCTCCTTAGGCGCCCAATTGATTTGAACAAGTCCTTCACTATATTGAAAAAAACACTTTTTGTTAAACTGAATAAATATCGTAATTTGAGCGCGAAATCTGACAACGTGTTAAGTACTTCTATCTCAGACCCCCTAAAACGATAATTCCTTCTGCTTTAGGAACCATTTGGATTTTCCCACTCCTCCTTAGGCGCCCAATTGATTTGAACAAGTCCTTCACTATGTTGAAAAACACTTTCTGTTAAACTGTATAAATATTGTATTTTGAGCGCGAAATCTGACAACGTGTTAAGTACTTCTATCTCAGACCCCCTAAAACGATAATTCCTTCTGCTTTAGGACCCATTTGGACTTTCCCACTCCTCCTTTGGCGCCCAATTGATTTGAACAAGTCCTTCACTATGTTGAAAAACACTTTGTTAAACTGTATAAATATCGTATTTTGGGCGCGAAATCTGACAACGTGTTGAGTACTTCTATCTCAGACCACCTAGAACGATAATTCCTTCTGCTTTAGGACCCATTTGGACTTTCCCACGCCTACTTAGGCGCTCAATTGATTTCAATAAGTCCTTCACTATATTGAAAAACACTTTTTGTTAAACTGTATAAGGATACTATTTTGAGTGCGAAATCTGACAACGTGTTAAGTACTTCTATCTGAGACCACCTAGAACGATAAATCCTTCTGCTTTAGGACCCATTTGGACTTTCCCACTCCTCCTTAGGCGCCCAATTGATTTGAACAAGTCCTTCACTATGTTGAAAAACACTTTTTGTTAAACTGTATAAATATCGTACTTTGAGCGCGAAATCTGAACGTGTTAAGTACTTCTATCTCAGACCACCTAGAACGATAATTCCTTCTGCTTTAGGACCCATTTGGACTTTCCCACTCCTATTAAGGCGCTCAATTGATTTCAATAAGTCCTTCACTATATTGAAAAACACTTTGTTAAACTGTATAAAGATACTATTTTGAGTGCGAAATCTGACAACGTGTTAAGTACTTCTATCTCAGACCACCTAGAACGATAAATCCTACTGCTTTAGAACCCATTTGGACTTTCCCACTCCTCCTTAGGCGCCCAATTGATTTGAACAAGTCCTTCACTATGTTGAAAAACACTTTTTGTTAAACTGTATAAATATCGTATTTTGAGCGCGAAATCTGACAACGTGTTAAGTACTTCTATCTCAGACCACCTAGAACGATAATTCCTTCTGCTTTAGGACCCATTTGGACTTTCCCACTCCTACTTAGGCGCTCAATTGATTTGAATAAGTCCTTCACTATATTGAAAAACACTTTGTTAAACTGTATAAATCTCGTACTTTGAGCGCGAAATCTGACAACGTGTTAAGTACTTCTATCTCAGACCACCTAGAACGATAATTCCTTCTGCTTTAGGACCAATTTGGACTTTCCCACTCCTACTAAGGCGCTCAATTGATTTCAATAAGTCCTTCACTATATTGAAAAACACTTTGTTAAACTGTATAAAGATACTATTTTGAGTGCGAAATCTGACAACGTGTTAAGTACTTCTATCTCAGACCACCTAGAACGATAAATCCTACTGCTTTAGAACCCATTTGGACTTTCCCACTCCTCCTTAGGCGCCCAATTGATTTGAACAAGTCCTTCACTATGTTGAAAAACACTTTTTGTTAAACTGTATAAATATCGTATTTTGAGCGCGAAATCTGACAACGTGTTAAGTACTTCTATCTCAGACCACCTAGAACGATAATTCCTTCTGCTTTAGGACCCATTTGGACTTTCCCACTCCTACTTAGGCGCTCAATTGATTTGAATAAGTCCTTCACTATATTGAAAAACACTTTTTGTTAAACTGTATGAAGATAGTATTTTGAGTGCGAAATCTGACAACGTGTTAAGTACTTTTATCTCAGACCACCTAGAACGATAAATCTTTCTGCTTTAGAACCCATTTGGACTTTCCCACTCCTCCTTAGGCGCCCAATTGATTTGAACAAGTCCTTCACTATGTTGAAAAACACTTTTTGTTAAACTGTATAAATATCGTACTTTGAGCGCGAAATCTGACAACGTGTTAAGTACTTCTATCTCAGACCACCTAGAACGATAATTCCTTCTGCTTTAGGACCCATTTGGACTTTCCCACTCCTACTTAGGCGCTCAATTGATTTGAATAAGTCCTTCACTATATTGAAAAACACTTTTTGTTAAACTGTATGAAGATACTATTTTGAGTGCGAAATCTGACAATGTGTTAAGTACTTCTATCTCAGACCACCTAGAACGATAAATCCTTCTGCTTTAGAACCCATTTGGACTTTCCCACTCCTACTTAGGCGCTCAATTGATTTGCATAAGTCCTTCACTATGTTGAAAAACACTTTTTGTTAAACTGTATAAATATCGTATTTTGAGCGCGAAATCTGAAAACGTGTTAAGTACTTCTATCTCAGACCACCTAGAACGATAAATCCTTCTGCTTTAGAACCCATTTGGACTTTCCCACTCCTTCTTAGGCGCCCAATTGATTTGAACAAGTCCTTCACTATGTTGAAAAACACTTGTTAAACTGTATAAATATCGTATTTTGAGCGCGAAGTCTGACAACGTGTTAAGTACTTCTATCTCAGACCACCTAGAACAATAAATCCTTCAGCTTTAGAACCCATTTGGACTTTCCCACTCCTCCTTATGCGCCCAATTGATTTGAACAAGTCCTTCACTATGTTGAAAAACACTTGTTAAACTGTATAAATATCGTATTTTGAGCGCGAAATCTGACAACGTGTTAAGTACTTCTATCTCAGACCCCCTAAAACGATAATTCCTTCTGCTTTAGGAACCATTTGGATTTTCCCACTCCTACTTAGGCGCTCAATTGATTTGCATAAGTCCTTCACTATGTTGAAAAACACTTTTTGTTAAACTGTATAAAGATACTTTTTTGAGTGCGAAATCTGACAATGTGTTAAGTACTTCTATCTCAGACCACCTAGAACGATAAATCCTTCTGCTTTAGAACCCATTTGGACTTTCCCACTCCTACTTAGGCGCTCAATTGATTTCAATAAGTCCTTCACTATATTGAAAAACACTTTTTGTTAAACTGTATAAATATCGAATTTTGAGCGCGAAGTCTGACAACGTGTTAAGTACTTCTATCTCAGACCACCTAGAACAATAAATCCTTCAGCTTTAGAACCCATTTGGACTTTCCCACTCCTCCTTATGCGCCCAATTGATTTGAACAAGTCCTTCACTATGTTGAAAAACACTTGTTAAACTGTATAAATATCGTATTTTGAGCGCGAAATCTGACAACGTGTTAAGTACTTCTATCTCAGACCCCCTAAAACGATAATTCCTTCTGCTTTAGGAACCATTTGGATTTTCCCACTCCTGCTTAGGCGCTCAATTGATTTGAATAAGTCCTTCACTATATTGAAAAACACTTTTTGTTAAACTGTATAAATATCGTATTTTGAGCGCGAAATCTGACAACGTGTTAAGTTCTTCTATCTCAGACCACCTAGAACAATAAATTCTTCAGCTTTAGACCCCATTTAGACTTTCCCACTCCTCCTTAGGCGCCCAATTGATTTGAACAAGTCCTTCACTATGTTGAAAAACACTTTCTGTTAAACTGTATAAATATTGTATTTTGAGCGCGAAATCTGACAACGTGTTAAGTACTTCTATCTCAGACCCCCTAAAACGATAATTCCTTCTGCTTTAGGACCCATTTGGACTTTCCCACTCCTCCTTTGGCGCCCAATTGATTTGAACAAGTCCTTCACTATGTTGAAAAACACTTTGTGAAACTGTATAAATATCGTATTTTGGGCGCGAAATCTGACAACGTGTTGAGTACTTCTATCTCAGACCACCTAGAACGATAATTCCTTCTGCTTTAGGACCCATTTGGACTTTCCCACGCCTACTTAGGCGCTCAATTGATTTCAATAAGTCCTTCACTATATTGAAAAACACTTTTTGTTAAACTGTATAAGGATACTATTTTGAGTGCGAAATCTGACAACGTGTTAAGTACTTCTATCTCAGACCACCTAGAACGATAAATCCTTCTGCTTTAGGACCCATTTGGACTTTCCCACTCCTCCTTAGGCGCCCAATTGATTTGAACAAGTCCTTCACTATGTTGAAAAACACTTTTTGTTAAACTGTATAAATATCGTACTTTGAGCGCGAAATCTGAACGTGTTAAGTACTTCTATCTCAGACCACCTAGAACGATAATTCCTTCTGCTTTAGGACCCATTTGGACTTTCCCACTCCTATTAAGGCGCTCAATTGATTTCAATTAGTCCTTCACTATATTGAAAAACACTTTGTTAAACTGTATAAAGATACTATTTTGAGTGCGAAATCTGACAACGTGTTAAGTACTTCTATCTCAGACCACCTAGAACGATAATTCCTTCTGCTTTAGAACCCATTTGGACTTTCCCACTCCTCCTTAGGCGCCCAATTGATTTGAACAAGTCCTTCACTATGTTGAAAAACACTTTTTGTTAAACTGTATAAATATCGTACTTTGAGCGCGAAATCTGAACGTGTTAAGTACTTCTATCTCAGACCACCTAGAACGATAAATCCTACTGCTTTAGAACCCATTTGGACTTTCCCACTCCTCCTTAGGCGCCCAATTGATTTGAACAAGTCCTTCACTATGTTGAAAAACACTTTTTGTTAAACTGTATAAATATCGTATTTTGAGCGCGAAATCTGACAACGTGTTAAGTACTTCTATCTCAGACCACCTAGAACGATAATTCCTTCTGCTTTAGGACCCATTTGGACTTTCCCACTCCTACTTAGGCGCTCAATTGATTTGAATAAGTCCTTCACTATATTGAAAAACACTTTGTTAAACTGTATAAATCTCGTACTTTGAGCGCGAAATCTGACAACGTGTTAAGTACTTCTATCTCAGACCACCTAGAACGATAATTCCTTCTGCTTTAGGACCAATTTGGACTTTCCCGCTCCTACTAAGGCGCTCAATTGATTTCAATAAGTCCTTCACTATATTGAAAAACACTTTGTTAAACTGTATAAAGATACTATTTTGAGTGCGAAATCTGACAACGTGTTAAGTACTTCTATCTCAGACCACCTAGAACGATAAATCCTACTGCTTTAGAACCCATTTGGACTTTCCCACTCCTCCTTAGGCGCCCAATTGATTTGAACAAGTCCTTCACTATGTTGAAAAACACTTTTTGTTAAACTGTATAAATATCGTATTTTGAGCGCGAAATCTGACAACGTGTTAAGTACTTCTATCTCAGACCACCTAGAACGATAATTCCTTCTGCTTTAGGACCCATTTGGACTTTCCCACTCCTACTTAGGCGCTCAATTGATTTGAATAAGTCCTTCACTATATTGAAAAACACTTTTTGTTAAACTGTATGAAGATAGTATTTTGAGTGCGAAATCTGACAACGTGTTAAGTACTTTTATCTCAGACCACCTAGAACGATAAATCTTTCTGCTTTAGAACCCATTTGGACTTTCCCACTCCTCCTTAGGCGCCCAATTGATTTGAACAAGTCCTTCACTATGTTGAAAAACACTTTTTGTTAAACTGTATAAATATCGTACTTTGAGCGCGAAATCTGACAACGTGTTAAGTACTTCTATCTCAGACCACCTAGAACGATAATTCCTTCTGCTTTAGGACCCATTTGGACTTTCCCACTCCTACTTAGGCGCTCAATTGATTTCAATAAGTCCTTCACTATTTTGAAAGCACTTTTTGTTAAACTGTATAAAGATACTATTTTGAGTGCGAAATCTGACAATGTGTTAAGTACTTCTATCTCAGACCACCTAGAACGATAAATCCTTCTGCTTTAGAACCCATTTGGACTTTCCCACTCCTACTTAGGCGCTCAATTGATTTGCATAAGTCCTTCACTATGTTGAAAAACACTTTTTGTTAAACTGTATAAATATCGTACTTTGAGCGCGAAATCTGACAACGTGTCAAGTACTTCTATCTCAGACCACCTAGAACGATAATTCCTTCTGCTTTAGGACCCATTTGGACTTTCCCACTCCTACTTAGGCGCTCAATTGATTTCAATAAGTCCTTCACTATTTTGAAAAACACTTTTTGTTAAACTGTATAAAGATACTATTTTGAGTGCGAAATCTGAATGTGTTAAGTACTTCTATCTCAGACCACCTAGAACGATAAAATCTTTCTGCTTTAGAACCCATTTGGTCTTTCCCACTCCTCCTTAGGCGCTCAATTGATTTGATTAAGTCCTTCACTATATTGAAAAACACTTTTTGTTAAACTGTATAAAGATAGTATTTTGAGTGCGAAATCTGACAACGTGTTAAGTACTTCTATCTCAGACCACCTAGAACGATAAATCCTTCTGCTTTAGAACCCATTTGGACTTTCCCACTCCTCCTTAGTCGCCCAATTGATTTGAACAAGTCCTTCACTTTGTTGAAAAACACTTTTTGTTAAACTGTATAAATATCGTACTTTGAGCGCGAAATCTGACAACGTGTTAAGTACTTCTATCTCAGACCACCTAGAACGATAATTCCTTCTGCTTTAGGACCCATTTAGACTTTCCCACTCCTTCTAAGGCGCTCAATTGATTTCAATAAGTCCTTCACTATATTGAAAAACACTTTGTTAAACTGTATAAAGATACTATTTTGAGTGCGAAATCTGACAACGTGTTAAGTACTTTTATCTCAGACCACCTAGAACGATAAGTCCTTCTGCTTTAGAACCCATTTGGACTTTCCCACTCCTCCTTAGGCGCCCAATTGATTTGAACAAGTCCTTCACTATGTTAAAAAACACTTTTTGTTAAACTGTATAAATATCGTACTTTGAGCGCGAAATCTGACAACGTGTAAAGTTCTTCTATCTCAGACCACCTAGAACGATAATTCCTTCTGCTTTAGGACCCATT
>NC_134472.1:44512780-44680280 GCF_964194025.1 Convolutriloba macropyga
AAACACCCATGCAAACGAGAAGTGGCAAAAGGGCGTGTGCGGAACTGAGCCCAATCAGTGAAGGGGGAGCAGTGGACGCAGGTGCCTTGGATACGAATATTCAGCAAATTATTCAAGAGTCACTCAAAAATGCTATTCCGGGAATCATGCGTGAGATTCAAAAACAACTCGAAGCATCGATAACAGATATTGTTGCTAAATCAATTGAATCCTTTCGAAAGGAAAACCAAGAAAAATATGGATTATTTGGAAGATAGATCTTCTCTTAAGGCAATGTCCGAAGCTGAGAAACTTGAGCAATACAACAGGCGTGACAATCTGAAAATTTATAACGTCGACGAGAAAGATGGCGAAACATACGAACAAACGATGGATGCTGTGGTCAATATCGCCCATGAAGTTGGTGCAGAAGTAGACATCAAGGATATCTCGATAGCTCATCGGCTTCCGGGAAGACGAAGAGCAATCATAGTCAAGTTTGCTAGAAGAGCGTCAAAGATAAAATTGCTGCAGAAGAAAAAGAAATTAGCTGAGAAGAAAGATACAGAAAATATCAGCATCATTGAAGATACAAGTGGCCCACGATTAGCATTCATGAACATGATGAAACAAGATTGTCGGATAAAGTCCGTGTGGATTCGTGAGGGAACAATCAATTTTGTCTGGAATACAGATAACAAATTATACAAAATTGATGGGCTGTATGAAGGAGGTTGTTTCCTAAATTACAACTTTGCCGACGTAAAGCAGTGTTTCCGTGGAGTTTTTAAAAATAGTACCAACTCAAATGCGTCGTAAATATGTGTCTTCTCATCAATCACCATCTGTAATAGATGTTGTACCTTCACCTAAACGTAACTTAAACCCTTCAGTTAGTGTAACTCCTAAAGCAAACGCGAACGAAGTAAGTATCTTGCATTTAAACATAAGGTCAATTAGAAATAAATTAGAAGATCTGGAGGCTCTCGTTTATGGACTTGATTCGTTACCAGCGATTATATGCTTAACAGAAACACATTTAGAAAACAATGATGAATCACACACTTTTGCGGTTCCGGGCTATAATGAAGTGGAGGTTAACCATAGAAACAGATATGGCGGTGGAGTGATGATTCAAGTCCATAGTAGAGCCACATTAATCAAAACTTTTGAGACACCCTTCGAAGAAGCAATTTGCGCTCAAATTAAGTTTTCGTATCTTTCTTTCAAAGTTCTCGTCATCTATAATAGGCCGAGAACAAATAAGGTTGATTTTATTGATACTCTCGATCAATATCTGCAAGATAATACTTCTGCCACTGTACCATTTGTAATTTGTGGTGATTTCAACATCGATACAAAAGTCCAAAATCAAATCACTAGAAAGTACTCGGATGTGATAGTTTCAAACGGTTTCGCTTTGTTTAATGAGTTCGATCAAGCGACTAGAGTAACAGATCATTCGGCTACTTGTATCGATCATTTTATATATCAAAATATTCCTGTATTTTCGTCAGTCGTTTTGTCCCACCAAAACATTGCAGATCATTATCCCATAATGTGTGTATGGTCTATTGATACAGATGATGACAATTTAATATCTCAGCAGTACCGAGATATGAAATTTATTCACGATCCGATTAAGGTTCAAGCTTTCCTCAACTCTCTTGAGGCTGGCTTGTGTCAAAGGGAAAGTGAACTATTTTTGTGTGATGATCCCAATGAAGCATTTTCTATTTTCAATACCGAGTATATTAGCCATGTTGAAAAATTCGCACCGCTAGAAACGTTTCGGAAACAACCAAAGTTAAAACCCAATTGGTTTAACAATTCCCTGAAAAATTTGAGGATGAAAAGAAACCAAGCACATAGAAAATGGAAGCATTTTGGAAACACTGCTAGCTTGTCATCTTTTCATTATCATCGTAATAAGTTTGAACTTGCCTACAAAAAGGCAAAAAAAATGTTTTTTGCTGATAAATTCCGGTCTTGTATTGGTGACGCTAAACAAACTTATAAACTACTTAATGAAATCAGTGGCAGAAGTAAGCAATCTCCTAAGGTACCAATACTTCGTTCGTGTTATGAAGCGACTACTACACCCTCCAATGAGGATGTTGCTGAGAAGTTTAACTCGTTTTTTATTAATGCACCCAATGAAGTCCGCAGCACTCTACCTGTGGTCGAGTGCCCAGATATTGCAATGAACAATAAATCTATGTATCTCTATAAGGTTACAGATATTGAAATATATGAGATAGTCAACAACCTAGAAAATAAAACGTCTTCAGGTATTGATGGTATAAATAATATACTGGTTAAACTCTCAGCAACAGTGGTAGTTCGCTTCCTCAAATATTTGATAAACATTTCATTCGCTGCAGGCATCTTCCCTGAAAAACTAAAGTACGCAAAAGTTTTACCGCTGCATAAAGGAGGTTCGAAACTTGAAGAGAATAATTATCGACCAATATCACTCCTTGTTATATGGAGTAAAATTTATGAACGTGCCATGTCTACAAGAGTGTACAACTTTTTTGAAAGCTGTAATCTGCTAAGCAACTGTCAATTTGGCTTCAGAAGCAAGCACAGTACCGTCGACGCACTTGTAGAATTAACCGAAAATGTAAGGCAAAAGTGTAATGTCAAATCTATACATTGCTTCTTCCTTGACCTCCGTAAGGCATTTGATACTATTGATCATATTATATTACTTCAGAAGTTGGACTCTTATGGTGTCAGGTCAAAAGCACTAGAATGGTTCAAGTCGTACTTAACGAATCGCCAGCAACGGGTTGAAGTTAATGGTGTAATATCTAAATGGCAAAGCGTTAAGTACGGTGTTCCACAGGGTTCTATTCTTGGTCCGCTCCTCTTCTTAATATACATTAATGATTTACCGTTGCGGTGCACTAACTCAAAAAGTTTGTTGTTTGCTGATGATACGAACCTTACTTTCATTGATGTTGAAAGTGAGGTCGTTCAAAAAGAATTGAATGAAGTAAAAAATTGGCTTGCAGCGAATAAATTGTCTCTTAATGTTAATAAAACAGTTCAGATGAATGTTAAGCAAAATGCTATTGATAATGTGTTCTTGATTGATAACTCAACCATAAATGTCCAGCCTGTCTGCAAGTATCTTGGTGTCTTTGTAGACAATAAGCTATCTTTTGTTTCACATGTGCAATACGTAACATCGAGACTCTCTAAGCAGTGTGGCATAATGGCAAAACTTAGGCACTTTGCCCCCCGATCTAATTTAATAGATTACTACAAAACCAACGTTAACTCTATTATCCAATACGGTGTTCTGATTTACGGTTGTACAATCTATTCAATGTTGGAGCCTATTTTTATGCTCCAAAAGAAAATTTTGAAGCTTATTCATTTTAGGAAGTATAGTGATAGTTCTTCAGATCTCTTTATGAAGCATAAAATTTTGAACGTGTATCAACTTCATATATACGAACTTCTTAAGTTTGTCCTCAAATCATTAAGTAAGCTCCACCAGGAGCCACAACTCAATGACATGTTTACTTTTGTTGAAAGGCGGATAACCCGCAGTTCGGCAAAACCGCTGCTAAATGAACCTATTTGTAGAAGGCAAATTGAAAAAAGATCAATTAAGGCAAGGGCCTCTAAGCTCTTCAATGCTCTTTCAAATGCAGACGTTTTTCCTGAAAATATTATTTGCGGTTTTGCAAAGAAAATAATTAATTTTTACCACAATTTCAAAGAAATTTATTTAGTCAACAACGATGACATCGTCAAAAGCCTCTTTGCCTAATTTTTTTTCCTTCTTCTTTTCTCTATACCATTGGATAAATGCTACCAGAGGTGTATTTGAGAGTTGGCTTTCTTGTGTAAAAATATGAACCTCTAAAACCCCGTAGTATACGAGATATCGCATTTTTTGTGTTTTTTTTTTAGCATTTTAGGCGAAAATGGAATTGAAAATACTTAAGAAAAATTTTCAAATTTTAAAATTTTCTATCGTCAGGTTTAAGTCCCTGTGGGTAGTACTATACGAGGAATGATGACCACGAAAAACTGAGGCCGATTGGAATTCCGAAAAATTATAGTTTTGTTCCCCGAGATAATTTATTTTTACCTCCTTTTTTTCTTTTTTTTTTCTTCTTTTATTTATTTTTTTTTATTTTCCTTTTTTCTTTACCCTTGGAAAAATGCTACCAGAGGTTTGTTTGAGAGTTGGCTTTTTTGTGTAAAAATATGAACCTCTAAAACCCCGTAGTTTACGAGATATTGCATTTTTTGTGTTTTTTTTAGCATTTTGGGCGGAAACGGAATTGAAAATACTTAATTGAAAATTTTAAAAATTTCGATCTTCAGGTTTAAATCCTAGCAGGCAGTACCAGAAGATGAATGAAGACCTTGAAAAGCTGAGGTCGATCGGAATTTCAAATAAATAGTTATAGTTTTTTTTCCCTGAGTACATTTACGTTTTTTTTTTTTTTTTTTAACTTATTTAATTCTTGATTGCAAGATTAGAGAGTCTCACTGGGGCAGGATTTGCGGGTACTGGTACCCCGTTACCTGTCCTCTTTGGTTGCGGTAAAGAATTATTTTGTTTATTATTAGATGTAGATTTGTATTACCTGATCAAAGAAATATATTCTTTCTTTCTTTCTTTCTTAAACTGTATAAAGATAGTATTTTGAGTGCGAAATCTGACAACGTGTTAAGTACTTCTATCTCAGACCACCTAGAACGATAAATCCTTCTGCTTTAGAACCCATTTGGACTTTCCCACTCCTCCTTAGTCGCCCAATTGATTTGAACTAGTCCTTCACTATGTTGAAAAACACTTTTTGTTAAACTGTATAAATATCGTACTTTGAGCGCGAAATCTGACAACGTGTTAAGTACTTCTATCTCAGACCACCTAGAACAATAATTCCTTCTGCTTTAGGACCCATTTGGACTTTCCCACTCCTACTTAGGCGCTCAATTGATTTCAATAAGTCCTTCACTATATTGAAAAACATTTTTTGTTAACCTGTATAAAGATACTATTTTGAGTGCGAAATCTGACAACGTGTTAAGTACTTCTATCTCAGACCACCTAGAACGATAAATCCTTCTGCTTTAGAACCCATTTGGACTTTCCCACTTCTCCTTAGGCGCGCAATTGATTTGAACAAGTCCTTCACTATGTTGAAAAACACTTTGTTAAACTGTATAAATATCGTATTTTGAGCGCGAAATCTGACAACGTGTTAAGTACTTCTATCTCAGACCACCTAGAACGATAATTCCTTCTGCTTTAGGACCCATTTGGACTTTCCGACTCCTACTTAGGCGCTCAATTGATTTGAATAAGTCCTTCACTATATTGAAAAACACTTTTTGTTAAACTGTATAAAGATAGTATTTTGAGTGCGAAATCTGACAACGTGTTAAGTACTTCTATCTCAGACCACCTAGAACGATAATTCCTTCTGCTTTAGGACCCATTTGGACTTTCCGACTCCTACTTAGGCGCTCAATTGATTTGAATAAGTCCTTCACTATATTGAAAAACACTTTTTGTTAAACTGTATAAATATCGTACTTTGAGCGCGAAATCTGACAACGTGTTAAGTACTTCTATCTCAGACCACCTAGAACAATAATTCCTTCTGCTTTAGGACCCATTTGGACTTTCCCCACTCCTACTTAGGCGCTCAATTGATTTGAATAAGTCCTTCACTATATTGAAAAACACTTTTTGTTAAACTGTATAAAGATAGTATTTTGAGTGCGAAATCTGACAACGTGTTAAGTACTTCTATCTCAGACCACCTAGAACGATAAATCCTTCTGCTTTAGAACCCATTTGGACTTTCCCACTCCTCCTTAGGCGCGCAATTGATTTGAACAAGTCCTTCACTATGTTGAAAAACACTTTGTTAAACTGTATAAATATCGTATTTTGAGCGCGAAATCTGACAACGTGTTAAGTACTTCTATCTCAGACCACCTAGAACAATAATTCCTTCTGCTTTAGGACCCATTTGGACTTTCCCACTCCTACTTAGGCGCTCAATTGATTTGAACTAGTCCTTCACTATATTGAAAAACACTTTTTATTAAACTGTATAAATATCGTACTTTGAGCGCGAAATCTGACAACGTGTTAAGTACTTCTATCTCAGACCACCTAGAACAATAATTCCTTCTGCTTTAGGACCCATTTGGACTTTCCCACTCCTACTTAGGCGCTCAATTGATTTCAATAAGTCCTTCACTATATTGAAAAACACTTTTTGTTAAACTGTATAAAGATACTATTTTGAGTGCGAAATCTGACAACGTGTTAAGTACTTCTATCTCAGACCACCTAGAACGATAAATCCTTCTGCTTTAGAACCCATTTGGACTTTCCCACTCCTCCTTAGGCGCGCAATTGATTTGAACAAGTCCTTCACTATGTTGAAAAACACTTTGTTAAACTGTATAAATATCGTATTTTGAGCGCGAAATCTGACAACGTGTTAAGTACTTCTATCTCAGACCACCTGGAACAATAATTCCTTCTGCTTTAGGACCCATTTGGACTTTCCCACTCCTACTTAGGCGCTCAATTGATTTGAATAAGTCCTTCACTATATTGAAAAACACTTTTTGTTAAACTGTATAAAGATAGTATTTTGAGTGCGAAATCTGACAACGTGTTAAGTACTTCTATCTCAGACCACCTAGAACAAAAAATCCTTCTGCTTTAGAACCCATTTGGACTTTCCCACCCCTACTTAGGCGCTCATTTGATTTGAATAAGTCCTTCACTATATTGAAAAACACTTTTTGTTAAACTGTATAAAGATAGTATTTTGAGTGCGAAATCTGACAACGTGATGAGTACCTCTATCTCAGACCACCTAGAACAATAAATCCTTCTGCTTTAGAACCCATTTGGACTTTCCCACTCCTCCTTAGGCGCCCAATTGATTTGAAAAAGTCCTTCACTATGTTGAAAAACACTTTTTGTTAAACTAAATAAATATCGTACTTTGAGCGCGAAATCTGACAACGTGTTAAGTACTTCTATCTCAGACCACCTAGAACAATAATTCCTTCTGCTTTAGGACCCATTTGGACTTTCCCACTCCTACTTAGGCGCTCAATTGATTTCAATAAGTCCTTCACTATATTGAAAAACACTTTTTGTTAAACTGTATAAAGATACTATTTTGAGTGCGAAATCTGACAACGTGTTAAGTACTTCTATCTCAGACCACCTAGAACGATAAATCTTTCTGCTTTAGAACCCATTTGGACTTTCCCACTCCTCCTTAGGCGCGCAATTGATTTGAACAAGTCCTTCACTATGTTGAAAAACACTTTGTTAAACTGTATAAATATCGTATTTTGAGCGCGAAATCTGACAACGTGTTAAGTACTTCTATCTCAGACCACCTAGAACAATAATTCCTTCTGCGTTAGGACCCATTTGGACTTTCCCACTCCTACTTAGGCGCTCAATTGATTTGAATAAGTCCTTCACTATATTGAAAAACACTTTTTGTTAAACTGTATAAAGATAGTATTTTGAGTGCGAAATCTGACAACGTGTTAAGTACTTCTATCTCAGACCACCTAGAACGAAAAATCCTTCTGCTTTAGAACCCATTTGGACTTTCCCACCCCTACTTAGGCGCTCATTTGATTTGAATAAGTCCTTCACTATATTGAAAAACACTTTTTGTTAAACTGTATAAAGATAGTATTTTGAGTGCGAAATCTGACAACGTGATGAGTACCTCTATCTCAGACCACCTAGAACAATAAATCCTTCTGCTTTAGAACCCATTTGGACTTTCCCACTCCTCCTTAGGCGCCCAATTGATTTGAAAAAGTCCTTCACTATGTTGAAAAACACTTTTTGTTAAACTAAATAAATATCGTATTTTGAGCGCGAAATCTGACAACGTGTTAAGTACTTCTATCTCAGACCACCTAGAACGATAAATCCTTCTGCTTTAAAACCCATTTGGACTTTCCCACTCCTCCTTAGTCGCCCAATTGATTTGAACTAGTCCTTCACTATGTTGAAAAACACTTTTTGTTAAACTGTATAAATATCGTACTTTGAGCGCGAAATCTGACAACGTGTTAAGTACTTCTATCTCAGACCACCTAGAACGATAATTCTTTCTGCTTTAGGACCCATTTGGACTTTCCCACTCCTACTTAGGCGCTCAATTGATTTCAATAAGTCCTTCACTATATTGAAAAACACTTTTTGTTAAACTGTATAAAGATACTATTTTGAGTGCGAAATCTGACAACGTGTTAAGTACTTCTATCTCAGACCACATAGAACGATAAATCCTTCTGCTTTAGAACCCATTTGGACTTTCCCACTCCTCCTTAGGCGCGCAATTGATTTGAACAAGTCCTTCACTATGTTGAAAAACACTTTGTTAAACTGTATAAATATCGTATTTTGAGCGCGAAATCTGACAACGTGTTAAGTACTTCTACCTCAGACCACCTAGAACAATAATTCCTTCTGCTTTAGGACCCATTTGGACTTTCCCACTCCTACTTAGGCGCTCAATTGATTTGAATAAGTCCTTCACTATATTGAAAAACACTTTTTGTTAAACTGTATAAAGATAGTATTTTGAGTGCGAAATCTGACAACGTGTTAAGTACTTCTATCTCAGACCACATAGAACGATAAATCCTTCTGCTTTAGAACCCATTTGGACTTTCCCACTCCTCCTTAGGCGCGCAATTGATTTGAACAAGTCCTTCACTATGTTGAAAAACACTTTGTTAAACTGTATAAATATCGTATTTTGAGCGCGAAATCTGACAACGTGTTAAGTACTTCTATCTCAGACCACCTAGAACGATAAATCCTTCTGCTTTAGAACCCATTTGGACTTTCCCACTCCTCCTTAGGCGCCCAATTGATTTGAACAAGTCCTTCACTATGTTGCTATGTTGAAAAACACTTTTTGTTAAACTGTATAAATATCGTATTTTGAGCGCGAAATCTGACAACGTGTTAAGTACTTCTATCTCAGACCACCTAGAACGATAATTCCTTCTGCTTTAGGACCCATTTGGACTTTCCCACTCCTACTTAGGCGCTCAATTGATTTGAATAAGTTCTTCACTATATTGAAAAACACTTTTTGTTAAACTGTATAAAGATAGTATTTTGAGTGCGAAATCTGACAACGTGATAAGTACTTCTATCTCAGACCACCTAGAACGATAAGTCCTTCTGCTTTAGGACCCATTTGGACTTTCCCACTCCTACTTAGGCGCCCAATTGATTTGAACAAGTCCTTCACTATGTTGAAAAACACTTTTTGTTAAACTGTATAAATATCGTATTTTGAGCGCGAAATCTGACAACGTGTTAAGTACTTCTATCTCAGACCACCTTGAACGATAATTCCTTCTGCTTTAGGACCCATTTGGACTATCCCACTCCTCCTTAGGCGCGCAATTGATTTGAACAAGTCCTTCACTATGTTGAAAAACACTTTGTTAAAAACTGTATAAATATCGTATTTTGAGCGCGGAATCTGACAACGTGTTAAGTACTTCTATCTCAGACCACCTAGAACAATAATTCCTTCTGCTTTAGGACCCATTTGGACTTTCCCACTCCTACTTAGGCGCTCAATTGATTTGAATAAGTCCTTCACTATATTGAAAAACACTTTTTGTTAAACTGTATATAGATAGTATTTTGAGTGCGAAATCTGACAACGTGTTAAGTACTTCTATCTCAGACCACCTAGAACGAAAAATCCTTCTGCTTTAGAACCCATTTGGACTTTCCCACTCCTCCTTAGGCGCCCAATTGATTTGAACAAGTCCTTCACTATGTTGAAAAACACTTTTTGTTAAACTGTATAAATATCGTATTTTGAGCGCGAAATCTGAGAACGTGTTAAGTACTTCTATCTCAGACCACCTAGAACGATAATTCCTTCTGCTTTAGGACCCATTTGGACTTTCCCACTCCTACTTAGGCGCTCAATTGATTTGAATAAGTCCTTCACTATATTGAAAAACACTTTTTGTTAAACTGTATAAAGATAGTATTTTGAGTGCGAAATCTGACAACGTGATAAGTACTTCTATCTCAGACCACCTAGAACGATAAATCCTTCTGCTTTAGAACCCATTTGGACTTTCCCACTCCTCCTTAGGCGCCCAATTGATTTGAACAAGTCCTTCACTATGTTGAAAAACACTTTTTGTTAAACTGTATAAATATCGTATTTTGAGCGCGAAATCTGACAACGTGTTAAGTACTTCTATCTCAGACCACCTAGAACGATAATTCCTTCTGCTTTAGGACCCATTTGGACTTTCCCACTCCTTTTTAGGCGCTCAATTGATTTGAATAAGTCCTTCACTATATTGAAAAACACTTTTTGTTAAACTGTATAAAGATAGTATTTTGAGTGCGAAATCTGACAACGTGATAAGTACTTCTATCTCAGACCACCTAGAACGATAAATCCTTCTGCTTTAGAACCCATTTGGACTTTCCCACTCCTCCTTAGGCGCCCAATTGATTTGAACAAGTCCTTCACTATGTTGAAAAACACTTTTTGTTAAACTGTATAAATATCGTATTTTGAGCGCGAAATCTGACAACGTGTTAAGTACTTCTATCTCAGACCACCTAGAACTATAATTCCTTCTGCTTTAGGACCCATTTGGACTTTCCCACTCCTCCTGAGGCGCGCAATTGATTTGAACAAGTCCTTCACTATGTTGAAAAACACTTTGTTAAACTGTATAAATATCGTATTTTGAGCGCGAAATCTGACAACGTGTTAAGTACTTCTATCTCAGACCACCTAGAACAATAATTCCTTCTGCTTTAGGACCCATTTGGACTTTCCCACCCCTACTTAGGCGCTCAATTGATTTGAATAAGTCCTTCACTATATTGAAAAACACTTTTTGTTAAACTGTATAAAGATAGTATTTTGAGTGCGAAATCTGACAACGTGTTAAGTACCTCTATCTCAGACCACCTAGAACGAAATATCCTTCTGCTTTAGAACCCATTTGGACTTTCCCACTCCTCCTTAGGCGCGCAATTGATTTGAACAAGTCCTTCACTATGTTGAAAAACACTTTTTGTTAAACTGTATAAATATCGTATTTTGAGCGCGAAATCTGACAACGTGTTAAGTACTTCTATCTCAGACCACCTAGAACGATAATTCCTTCTGATTTAGGACCCATTTGGACTTTCCCACTCCTACTTAGGCGCTCAATTGATTTGAATAAGTCCTTCACTATATTGAAAAACACTTTTTGTTAAACTGTATAAAGATAGTATTTTGAGTGCGAAATCTGACAACGTGATAAGTACTTCTATCTCAGACCACCTAGAACGATAAATCCTGCTTTAGAACCCATTTGGACTTTCCGACTCCTCCTTAGGCGCCCAATTGATTTGAAAAAGTCCTTCACTATGTTGAAAAACACTTTTTGTTAAACTGTAAAAATATCGTATTTTGAGCGCGAAATCTGACAACGTGTTAAGTACTTCTATCTCAGACCACCTAGAACGATAAATCCTTCTGCTTTAGAACCCATTTAGACTTTCCCACTCCTACTTAGGCGCTCAATTGATTTCAATAAGTCCTTCACTATATTGAAAAACACTTTTTGTTAAACTGTATAAAGATACTATTTTGAGTGCGAAATCTGACAACATGTTAAGTACTTCTATCTCAGACCACCTAGAACGATAAATCATTCTGCTTTAGAACCCATTTGGACTTTCCCACTCCACCTTAGGCGCCCAATTGATTTGAACAAGTCCTTCACTATGTTGAAAAACACTTTTTGTTAAACTGTATAAATATCGTATTTTGAGCGCGAAATCTGACAACGTGTTAAGTACTTCTATCTCAGACCACCTAGAACGATAAATCCTTCTGCTTTAGAACCCATTTGGACTTTACCACTCCTACTTAGGCGCTCAATTGATTTCAATAAGTCCTTCACTATATTGAAAAACACTTTTTGTTAAACTGTATAAAGATACTATTTTGAGTGCGAAATCTGACAACGTGTTAAGTACTTCTATCTCAGACCACCTAGAACGATAAATCTTTCTGCTTTAAAACCCATTTGGACTTTCCCACTCCTCCTTAGGCGCCCAATTGATTTGAACAAGTCCTTCACTATGTTGAAAAACACTTTTTGTTAAACTGTATAAATATCGTATTTTGAGCGCGAAATCTGACAACGTGTTAAGTACTTCTATCTCAGACCACCTAGAACGATTATTCCTTCTGCTTTAGGACCCATTTGGACTTTCCCACTCCTCCTTAGGCGCGCAATTGATTTGAACAAGTCCTTCACTATGTTGAAAAACACTTTGTTAAACTGTATAAATATCGTATTTTGAGCGCGAAATCTGACAACGTGTTAAGTACTTCTATCTCAGACCACCTAGAACAATAGTTTCTTCTGCTTTAGGACCCATTTGGACTTTCCCACTCCTACTTAGGCGCTCAATTGATTTGAATAAGTCCTTCACTATATTGAAAAACACTTTTTGTTAAACTGTATAAAGATAGTATTTTGAGTGCGAAATCTGACAACGTGTTAAGTACTTCTATCTCAGACCACCTAGAACAAAAAATCCTTCTGCTTTAGAACCCATTTGGACTTTCCCACTCCTCCTTAGGCGCACAATTGATTTGAACAAGTCCTTCACTATGTTGAAAAACACTTTTTGTTAAACTGTATAAATATCGTATTTTGAGCGCGAAATCTGACAACGTGTTAAGTACTTCTATCTCAGACCACCTGGAACGATAATTCCTTCTGCTTTAGGACCCATTTGGACTTTCCCACTCCTACTTAGGCGCTCAATTGATTTGAATAAGTCCTTCACTATATTGAAAAACACTTTTTGTTAAACTGTATAAAGATAGTATTTTGAGTGCGAAATCTGACAACGTGATAAGTACTATCTCAGACCACCTAGAACGATAAATCCTTCTGCTTTAGAACCCATTTGGACTTTCCCACTCCTCCTTAGGCGCCCAATTGATTTGAAAAAGTCCTTCACTATGTTGAAAAACACTTTTTGTTAAACTGTATAAATATCGTATTTTGAGCGCGAAATCTGACAACGTGTTAAGTACTTCTATCTCAGACCACCTAGAACGATAAATCCTTCTGCTTTAGAACCCATTTGGACTTTCCCACTCCTACTTAGGCGCTCAATTGATTTCAATAAGTCCTTCACTATATTGAAAAACACTTTTTGGTAAACTGTATAAAGATATTATTTTGAGTGCGAAATCTGACAACGTGTTAAGTACTTCTATCTCAGACCACCTAGAACGATAAATCATTCTGCTTTAGAACCTATTTGGACTTTCCCACTCCTCCTTAGGCGCCCAATTGATTTGAACAAGTCCTTCACTATGTTGATAAACACTTTTTGTTAAACTGAATAGATATCGTATTTTGAGCGCGAAATCTGACAACGTGTTAAGTACTTCTATCTCAGACCACCTAGAACGATAAATCCTTCTGCTTTAGAACCCATTTGGACTTTCCCACTCCTACTTAGGCGCTCAATTGATTTCAATAAGTCCTTCACTATATTGAAAAACACTTTTTGTTAAACTGTATAAAGATAATATTTTGAGTGCGAAATCTGACAACGTGTTGAGTACTTCTATCTCAGACCACCTAGAACGATAAATCTTTCTGCTTTAGAACCCATTTGGACTTTCCCACTCCTCCTTAGGCGCCCAATTGATTTGAACAAGTCCTTCACTATGTTGAAAAACACTTTTTGTTAAACTGTATAATTATCGTATTTTGAGCGCGAAATCTGACAACGTGTTAAGTACTTCTATCTCAGACCACCCAGAACGATAATTCCTTCTGCCTTAGGACCCGTTTGGACTTTCCCACTCCTACTTAGGCGCTCAATTGATTTGAATAAGTCCTTCACTATATTGAAAAACACTTTTTGTTAAACTGTATAAAGATAGTATTTTGAGTGCGAAATCTGACAACGTGTTAAGTACTTCTATCTCAGACCACCTAGAACGATAAATCATTCTGCTTTAGAACCTATTTGGACTTTCCCACTCCTCCTTAGGCGCCCAATTGATTTGAACAAGTCCTTCACTATGTTGATAAACACTTTTTGTTAAACTGAATAGATATCGTATTTTGAGCGCGAAATCTGACAACGTGTTAAGTACTTCTATCTCAGACCACCTAGAACGATAAATCCTTCTGCTTTAGAACCCATTTGGACTTTCCCACTCCTACTTAGGCGCTCAATTGATTTCAATAAGTCCTTCACTATATTGAAAAACACTTTTTGTTAAACTGTATAAAGATAATATTTTGAGTGCGAAATCTGACAACGTGTTGAGTACTTCTATCTCAGACCACCTAGAACGATAAATCTTTCTGCTTTAGAACCCATTTGGACTTTCCCACTCCTCCTTAGGCGCCCAATTGATTTGAACAAGTCCTTCACTATGTTGAAAAACACTTTTTGTTAAACTGTATAATTATCGTATTTTGAGCGCGAAATCTGACAACGTGTTAAGTACTTCTATCTCAGACCACCCAGAACGATAATTCCTTCTGCCTTAGGACCCGTTTGGACTTTCCCACTCCTACTTAGGCGCTCAATTGATTTGAATAAGTCCTTCACTATATTGAAAAACACTTTTTGTTAAACTGTATAAAGATAGTATTTTGAGTGCGAAATCTGAAAACGTGTTAAGTACTTCTATCTCAGACCACCTAGAACGATAAATCTATCTGCTTTAGAACCCATTTGGACTTTCCCACTCCTCCTTAGGCGCCCAATTGATTTGAACAAGTCCTTCACTATGTTGAAAAACACTTTTTGTTAAACTGTATAAATATCGTATTTTGAGCGCGAAATCTGACAACGTGTTTAGTACTTCTATCTCAGACCACCCAGAACGATAATTCCTGCTGCCTTAGGACCCATTTGGACTTTCCCACTCCTACTTAGGCGCTCAATTGATTTGAATAAGTCCTTCACTATATTGAAAAACACTTTTTGTTAAACTGTATAAAGATAGTATTTTGAGTGCGAAATCTGACAACGTGTGAAGTACTTCTATCTCAGACCACCTAGAACGTAAATCCTTCTGCTTTATAACTCATTTGGACTTTCCCACTCCTCCTTAGGCGCCCAATTGATTTGAACAAGTCCTTCACTATGTTGAAAAACACTTTTTGTTAAACTGTATAAATATCGTATTTTGAGCGCGAAATCTGACAACGTGTTAAGTACTTCTATCTCAGACCACCTAGAACAATAATTCCTTCTGCTTTAGGACCCATTTGGACTTTCCCACTCCTACTTAGGCGCTCAATTGATTTGAACAAGTCCTTCACTATGTTGAAAAACACTTTTTGTTAAACTGTATAAATATCGTATTTTGAGCGCGAAATCTGACAACGTGTTAAGTACTTCTATCTCAGACCACCTAGAACGATAATTCCTTCTGCTTTAGGACCCATTTGGACTTTTCCACTCCTACTTAGGCGCTCAATTGATTTGAATAAGTCCTTCACTATATTGAAAAACACTTTTTGTTAAACTGTATAAAGATAGTATTTTGAGTGCGAAATCTGACAACGTGTTAAGTACTTCTATCTCAGACCACCTAGAAAGACAAATTTTTCTGCTTTAGAACCCATTTGGACTTTCCCACTCCTCCTTAGGCGCCCAATTGATTTGAACAAGTCCTTCACAATGTTGAAAAACACTTTTTGTTAAACTGTATAAATATCGTACCTTGAGCGCGAAATCTGACAACGTGTTAAGTATTTCTATCTCAGACCACCTAGAACGATAATTCCTTCTGCTTTAGGACCCATTTGGACTTTCCCACTCCTACTTAGGCGCCCAATTGATTTGAACAAGTCCTTCACTATGTTGAAAAACACTTTTTGTTAAACTGTATAAAGATAGTATTTTGAGTGCGAAATTTTACATCATGTTAAGTTCCTTTTTCTCAGACCACCTTGATCTAAAATTAGCTCTGTACAACGCAGGTTAAAACCCACTCAGTGGGTGCACACTAGACTCAAATAATTGCTTAGCCTCACCACAGGAGGCTGAAGAGCACTCGGTGAGTGCTGACACACGACCTAAATAATTGCCTTGCTTGGTCACAGGCGGTCTTGAGCAAAAGAAAAAACAAAAACACGCACTGCTCAAGCCGTCACTGTGTTGCCCAAGAAAGAGCGCTGCACCGCAGCACTGCTACAAAAAGAACAAGGCACTCGATGAGTGCTCACAGGACTCAAACAATTGCAGCGCTTCATCACAGGAGGCTCAGAGCAAGCACAAAAAAAAGCTCAGGCCATCACTGTGAGCGCTGAAAAGCAAAGAGAGCACAACGTGCGAACTCACCGTTTGAGGGTTGAAGACAGCTGTTGTTGCGCCAAACAAGCAAACAAATGCTCTGAAAGAGAGCATTTAGTCTAACATGAAAAGAAACATAAACACAGAGAAACACACCGAAACGCAACGAAAGACGCCCGCAAAACTCGCCAGCACCGCGCGTACGTCCCCATCATGAGGTGCACCAAAGCCCAGAGGGGGGAGCCGACTAACCGGCGTCTCAACGGGACAGGGGGGGAGGTGCACCCCATGGGGCGAAACGCCCTCACCTTAGAATAATAGTATACATAAGTAATAAGGGGAGAGAAGATCAACCCCTCAACTAATATGGCTGAAAATTGGAGTAGAGTTTTCCCACATTATATGGGGACTACAGTGCTTATACTGGTAACCCAAAACATCATTTTTCCCATTTTCCCAAGGAAATTACATGATTTTGGGAATATATTCACGGGGGTTGGGGGGTCACTTGCAGAGTGAAAATTGACCCCCTAGATCTCGGAAAACCCTATACAAAATATATATGGGGAGAATCCCCATTACAAATAGAGTTGAACAAGCCTATTCACGCAGTCAAAGTCTTGATTTTCACCATTTCACTTGTAGAAACGTGAAACGTACCAGTCACTAAAAGGTAAAAATGACCGTATGTGTCGAAGCCAATTTCTCAAAAACGGCTGAAAGAAACAAAACGCCATTTACAGGGATTCAAGTACTGCGCAAGCTGAGTTCAAATCAACAAACAGATCAAAAATCGGTTCACTCTACGAGGAGATATTCCAACATAAAGGTACCGTACCAAATGTCAAAATCGACCAAGTACGGCTCATGTGTCGCTAAAATTCACCATCTGGACTACATAAAACACCATACAAAATATATATGGGGAGACTCCCCACTAACTGGGGATTCTAAAACACTAACATTTATTGGGTAAATCGGGTGTTTTGTTGTACCGAAATTTGGGTCACCCAGAATAGCCCGAAAATTCGACCTATTTCAATTTTGAACATTAATAACTTTTTGATTAGGCCGATTTGGGAAACCAACCAAACTGCAAGCAAGACGGGTTCAGTGCTAACAAAATGCGACCACTCCCGTTTAATTTGGTCCAGTACTTTAGCAGATATTAACAAATTACTGTCCTGTACCCCATTTTTTGGGCTAAAATCGAAGCCCAAGATCTCCGGAACCGACGTAAAACAACGTGAAACAGCGTTCTCGGCGTATTTGTGGGTGTAACTCTGGTTCACTTCCACATTCTAGGTTACGGCAAACCTTCATGGTGAGGTGGGAAAAAATTTCCCACCTCACCGTGAAGGATATGATGTTTTGTGTGTTTTGACATAAAACAACATCCAAAGAAATTTGACGAAATCGTGAAAAAAGAAAAATTGTTGAGTTAACCCCATTTATTGGTACAATTAGCTTCAAGAACTTAAATACTGTCCAGAAAACACAAAAAGCACGCCTAAAAACTTTTTCAATTGCAAAAAAACACCACTTCACTCATTCATTTGGGCAAATTACCTATTTTGACTACCAAGTTTCAAGTTTCGCTGAAATAAATCATCAAAACTTGCGCAAAGATGTTTAAATATGTACATAGTGATACTTATCATCAGCTGAGCAATTTAAAACACTATAATTTTTAATCTTGACACTAAAATTTCAACATTATTTCACCGCCGAAATAGCGGAAAATGGCCGAAAATCGAGGTTTGGCGCATACAGAACCAAAATTGACCCCTTCAACTCCATATAACCATATAGAAAATGTATATAGGGATACTCCCCACTAACATACAAATCCAACGAACCAATATATGTAGGGATGTTATGGTTTTTTGGGGCACCCAATTTTGGGGAACATCAAAATCAATAAAAAAATGTGACTTTTTTTCAAATTTACCAATCAATTACTTTTTCACCACGCCTATTTAGGACAGCACCTTGACAGCAAATGCAAGGGGGTTACAGCGTAGGAAAAATAAGCCTACGCTTGAAAAAATTGATAGTATTTTAGAAGATATGAGCATATTACTGAATTGTACCCCTTTCTTTGAGCTAGAAGCAGAGCCCGAGTTCTGTAGAAATCAAGCATAATTGAGTAGAACAGCCAAGCTAACGTGTTTGTGCTAAAAACTTAGGTCCACATAGTAGTTCTTCGTCACGGCAAGCCTTCATGGGGAGGTGGGAATAAACTCCACCTCACCATGAAGGCTATGATGTTTTGAGTGGTTTGACAAAATGCAACACACACACAGAAAACTGTTGAAATTTTCAAAAATGAAAACTTGTTGAATTAACTATTACCATCGCCAACATTGGCTTCAAGGACAAGAAAGTGGTGTAGACAATGCAATTTAATCAGGGAAAGGACGTATCATTGAAATTTTAACATTCCATCTACAAAGACAGAAAAAAAGGCAAGTTTTCGATGACTTGCAACAAAATAACATACTAAAAAGCAAGTGCCGATTAACCAATGATAAAGGAGAGCTCGCCCATTACTGATTTTGATGAAATGCGTGTTTGATCACAGAAATTAAAGCAATACTCATGCAGAAATTGCACAATTTCTGAAAAACAACGTTGCTTTTGTTATTTCGTCCAAGAAAATCTTCTTAGAAACCACGCAAGACTGAGTGGCTAATCAATTGAAAACTGGTTTCCAGATGTCTAAAATGATCTGTTTAGAGGCTTATTTAATCGAAAATCTGATGGTGATAAGCAAAAAAGCCAAAGGATTGAGAGAAGTCAGTTGGTTAACAGATGGTACCAAATGGAATAACTTCTCTGCCGTTTCACGTTTCGCTAAAATACAACATCAAAACGTGTATAGAATTAGTACAATGAGTATATATATAAAAATACTCCTCATTAACTGAGCAATATAAAACACTACAATTTATAATCATAACTTAAAAAATTCAACTTATCTATGTCACTGCCGAAATAACCGAAAATGGCCGAAAATCGAGGTTCGGCGCATACAGAGCAAAAATTGACCACTCCAACTCCGTAAAACCATATACCGGTTCTATATATGTATAATCCAGTTTTCCAGAGATCTATTTGATGCAGCAATAGTAGTTTTTGATTTAATATATAAGGAAGAGAGATTGGATTCAAGTTGATCAACTTTAAAACCACTGCCTTTCTTGTTGTTATGATTTAAAGAAATTAAAGTCTCTTGAAACCGTTTTTCTGAAACTTCAGAATTGATATTCAATTCAGACAACGCAATTGGTTCACAAATTACTTGTTCGATTTAGAAACATCAGTAGGGCTGAAGAGTGGGAAACCTTTATATTAAACTTAACGGTAGCTTTGCTAAAATTAATAAACGGCAGGAAATAGTTCCATAAATGTTTGTTTTGTCCTCTATACTTTCTAGAGAGACCAGTTTCGGAAAGATGCACCTAAAACTAACAGGCAAACTTCAATTCGACGGACAGGGTTTTGAAGCAGTGCTCATGTTGGAAAATGGAATTAGTTCGAATTAAGAAAAATAACAATCTGATTCTGAGACTTTAAATAAAGGGAAGCTAAATGAGGACCATATGTCGTTACCGCTTCTTTATACGTATAATCCAGTTTTCCAGAGATCTATTTTTTGCAGGAATAAAATTTTTTGATTTAATATACAGGGAAGAGTGATTGCATTCAAGTTGATCCACTTTATAACCACTGCGTTTCCTGTTGTTATGATTTAAAGAAATTAAAAACTCTTGAAACCGTTTTTCTGAAACTTCAGAATTGATATTCAATTCAGACAACCCAATTGGTTCACAAATTACTTGTTCGATTTAGAAACATCAGTAGGGCTGAAGAGTGGGAAACCTTTATATTAAACTTAACGGTAGCTTTGCTAAAATTAATAAACGACAGGAAATAGTTCCATAAATGTTTGTTTTGTCCTCTATACTTTCTAGAGAGACCAGTTATGGAAAGATGCACCTAAAAATAAACGGCCAAATTTCAATTCGACGGACAAGGTTTTGAAGCAGTGCTCATGTTGGAAAATGGAATTAGTTCGAATTAAGAAAAATAACAATCTGATTCTGAAAGACTTTAAATAAATGGAAGCTAAATGAGGACCATATGTCGTTACCGGTTCTATATACTCATAATCCATTTTTCCAGAGATCTATTTTATGCAGGAATAAAATTTTTTGATTTAATATACAGGGAAGAGTGATTGCATTCAAGTTGATCCACTTTATAACCACTGCGTTTCCTGTTGTTATGATTTAAAGAAATTAAAGTCTCTTTAAACCGTTTTTCTGAAACTTCAGGATTGATATTCAATTCAGACAACCCAAATGGCTTCCAAATTACTTGTTCGATCTAGAAACTTCAGTGGGGCTGAAGAGTGGGAAACCTTTATATTATACTTAACCGTAGATTTGCTAAACTTAATAAACGGCAGGAAATAGTTCCATAAAGGTTTGTTTTGTCCTCTATACTTTGTAGAGCCCAATTTCAAAAAGATGCCCCTAAAATTAACCGGCAAACTTCAATTCGACGGGCAGGTTTTTGAAGCATTGCTTATGTTTGAAAATGAATTTAGTTCAAATTAAGAAGAATAACAATCTGATTCTGAAAGACTTTAATAAATGGAAGCTAAATGAGGACCATATGTCGTTACCGGTTCTATATATGTATAATCCAGTTTTCCAGAGATCTATTTGATGCAGCAATAACAGTTTTTGATTTGATATGTAAGGAAGAGAGATTGGATTCAAGTTGATCCCCTTTGAAACAACTGCGTTTCCTGTTGTTATGTTTTAAAGAAATTAAAGTCTCTTTAAACCGTTGTTCTGAAACTTCAGGATTGATATTCACTTCAGACAACCCACTTGGCTCACAAATTTCTAGTTCGATCTAGAAACATCATTAGGGCTGAAGAGTGGGAAACCTTTATATTAAACTTAACCGTAGCTTTGCTAAAATTAATAAACGGCAGGAAATAGTTCCATAAATGTTTTTGTCCTCTAATTTTTCTAGAGAGACCAATTTCGGAAAGATGCACCTAAAAATAACAGGCAAACTTCAGTTCGACGGACAGGGTTTTGAAGCAGTGCTTATATTGGAAAATAGAATTAGTTCGAATTAAGAAGAATAACAATCTGATTCTGAAAGACTTTAAATAAATGGGAGCTAAATGAGGACCATATGTCGTTACCGGTTCTATATACTTATAATCCAGTTTTCCAGAGATGTACTTTATGCAGGAATAATAGTTTTTGATTTAATATATAGGGAAGAGTGATTGCATTCAAGTTGATCCACTTTAAAACCACTGCGTTTCCTGTTGTTATGATTATAAAGAAATTAAAGTCTCTTTAAACCGTTTTTCTGAAACTTCAGAATTGATATTCAATTCAGACAACCCAATTGGCTCACAAATTACTTGTTCGATCAGGAAACATCAACAGGGCTGAAGAGTGGGAAACCTTTATATTAAACTTAACCGTAGCTTTGCTAAAATTAATAAACGGCAGGAAATAGTTCCATAAATGTTTGTTATGTCCTCTATACTTTCTAGAGAGACCAGTTTCGGAAAGATGCACCTAAAATTAACAGGCAAACTTCAATTCGACGGACAGGAATTTGAAGCAGTGCTTATGTTGGAAAATGGAATTAGTTCGAATTAAGAAGAATAACAATCTGATTCTGAATAACAATCTGATTCTGAAAGACTTTAAATAAAGGGAAGCTAAATGAGGACCAAATGTCGTTACCGGTTCTTTATAAGTATAATCCAGTTTTCCAGAGATCTGTTTCATGCAGGAATAATATTTTTTGATTTAATAAATAGGGAAGAGTGATTGCATTCAAGTTGATCCACTTTAAAACCACTGCGTTTCCTGTTGTTATGATTTAAAGAAATTAAGTCTCTTTAAACCGTTTTTCTGAAACTTCAGGATTGATATTCACTACAGACAACCCAATTGGCTCACAAATTTCTTGTTCGGTCTAGAAACATCATTAGGGCTGAAGAGTGGGAAACCTTTATATTAAACTTAACCGTAGCTTTGCTAAAATTAATAAACGGCAGGAAATAGTTCCATAAATGTTTGTTTTACCCTCTAAACTTTCTAGAGAGACCAGTTTCGTAAAGATGCACCTAAAATTAACCGGCAAACTTCAGTTCGACGGACAGGGTTTTGAAGCAGTGCTTATGTTGGAAAATGGAAATAGTTCGAATTAAAAAGAATAACAATCTGATTCTAAACGACTTTAAATAAATGGAAGCTAAATGAGGACCATACGTCGTTACCGTTTCTATATACGTATAATCCACTTTTCCAGAGATCTACTTTATGCAGGAATAATAGTTTTTGATTTATTATATAGGGAAGAGTTATTGCATTCAAGTTGATCCACTTTAAAACCACTGCGTTTCCTGTTGTTATGATTTAAAGAAATTAAAGTCTCTTTAAACCGTTTTTCTGAAACTTCGGGATTGATACTCACTACAGACAACACAATTGGCTCACAAATTTCTTGTTCGATCTAGAAACATCATTAGGGCTGAAGAGTGGGAAACCTTTATATTAAGCTTAACCGTAGCTTTGCTAAAATTAATAAACGGCAGGAAATAGTTCCATAAATGTTTGTTTTGTCCTCTATACTTTGCAGAGCCCAAATTCAAAAAGATGCACCTAAAATTAACCGGCAAATTTCAGTTCGACGGACAGGGTTTTGAAGCAGTGTTTATGTTGGAAAATGGAAATAGTTCGAATTAAGAAGAATAACAATCTGATTCTGAAAGACTTTAAATAAATGGAAGCTAAATGAGGACCATACGTCGTTACCGTTTCTATATACGTATAATCCAGTTTTCCAGAGATCTACTTTATGCAGGAATAATAGTTTTTAATTTATTATATAGGGAAGAGTGATTGCATTCAAGTTGATCCACTTTAAAACCACTGCGTTTCCTGTTGTTATGATTTAAAGAAATTAAAGTCGCTTAAAAGCGTTTTTCTGAAACTTCAGGAATGATATAAAATTCAGACAACCCAAATGGCTCCCATATTACTTGTTCGATCTAGAAACATCAGTAGAGCTGAAGAGCGGAAAAATTGATGCTAAACTTTACAGTAACTTTGCAAAATTTAAAATTTAAACACTTTGAAAAAATGCTGGACGCTGCCTAATAAATGTGTTGATGTTTCTCCTAAAGTTTGTATTTGTGTTGTGTTTTAGTTTCTGCTAAATTTTTGTTGTTTCACTGCCGAATGCAATGAAAGTTATTTTCAGGTAACCACACCTGAACTTGTTCAGGTGAAAATTTACCTGAAATTCAGTTCAGGTGTATTTCAGGTGCTTTTACACCTGAACTTCACCTGAACTTCTAGTTACCTGAACTTTTTTTAGTGTGTATTCACATAATTGGATCGCAGTCATGAAATTGGTATTGTTGCTGCTCAAGAATTTTCGTAGAACCAATTTGTACGTCAGTGTGGATCTTCTTCTGGAATTCTTTTACTAATAATCTTCAAGAACCTATTAGTCTTTGAAAATTGTATTGTTTTTTCCTCTTGGCGATAACAATGTTCTTTGTGATAAACTATGGCTAATCTAGTTGAGCAGTGACAAATAATAAATCAAACCATTGAGTTGAGTCCGTGGGAGGGAGCTCGTCAAAACCGGTCAGATCCTAATTTTTCAGCCCACCCACAGCCGCCCTTTATGTTGATTGGATCTACGAACCATATGATTGGTTTTTGAGTGCTTTGGTTTTTGAAGTTTTCTCGCATTTTGGCCATGAAATACAACCTAAGAACCAATGCACTTTCAGCTCTTCTAGAAAAGTCTGAGGAGAACGATGATATAAGCAATGATTTATCCCTAATTCAATGTTCCTCGAAAATAGTACTTCTGAGGAAGAAACCACTACCAGTTCAAGAAGGAACGTCATGGTCAACTCCGCATCTTGCTTATCGCAGTAGTCTAGTGAACAGACAGTTTTTGATGACAGTCCTTGTTTCCAGATACCAGTTTGAACAATACTTTTTATCCAATAAAAAGATAATCTCCATAAAGGCTCAATACTTGAGCATGATTTTTTGAAGTCCAAAGTGAGGTATTTGCAATGGGGTTCCAATAAGATGAACGGCTCTAAATCAATTTGGGCATACTCGCAATTCAACTCTATTTTTTCAAAGAACCAAAAAGATAGCAAAAGCTTTTTCTGCTCGCATGGATGATTTGGCGTAATCTGAAATACTGGGACATGACTCAACAGGCCCCAGTAACAATCCAAACGAATTATCAGATCTACAAACTAAAAGTAAAAAGATTGCAACCCAGCGCTATGCCGCTGTAAAATTTCGTTGGCCATGATCCGAAATTTTCAAGCTAATCATAGCAGACTGCGTCTCAAATCCTGACTCTGTTGAAAAATGGAAGTTTTTTTTTGCAATAACCCAATGTCTTTTTTGTGCTTCCATGAGACGCTGAAAAACAGAAGCAGCAACAAATTTAATAATGAACAGTTTTGAGCGATGGGGAGCGTGTGAGTATGTTGCTCTTTGGTATGATGCGCATTCGATGGACGTAAAAACAACGATACAATTGAGGCGCTTGCTTTCCGTGCCGGACACTTTGTCTTCAAAGACAATGCGGCCAAAGTTTAGTTATCAGAGTGAAAAACACCCGACAACAGAAAGCCCTCAGCCAACTCAAAAAATGCAGCTGAGTGAAAGGCAAAGCAAACCCTGAATTCGATAGAAAACTATAGCTCCCAAGCTTATCGATTTGATGAGGCAAGTGTTTTTTACAACTTAACTTCTTTTCCAATTTTACAGCCGCTGGGCCGTCGAAAATGTACCCAGAGCATCTTCTTCCCGGCGTCAATTGTTCTATTTCTAATCAATTCAAGCGGACAATGACATGCCTAAGCAAATTGGTAAACCTGGCCAGCAGAGGCCAATTCCCAAGTGTTGTCGCTCAATTTTTTGCTTGTTTAGAAGGCTGGAAAAAAGGAAATCTGGCGCTAGACCTATAGGCGAAGTTATTCGGCTTCTCGTTGCAAAGTGTATTGCTAAAGAATCAGCTTCCGATGCGCTTGACTTATTTTTAGCTAAGGAGCTTGGAGTTGCTGTTAAGGGAAGAGCCGGGAGCATAGTGCGCGCCACAAAAGTAACCTTTTAAAAATGATCAAAACCAAAAGTAGTCGATATACTCCAAATTGATATCAGAAACGCATTTCATTTAGTCAAGCGTAGTGTTATCCTTAACCCAAGGAAATCTTTGATGCTTAGTATGTCCTTTGCCCAATTTTTTTACTATCATCATATTATTTTATTCAATAGCTCAACGGTTGGCAGTCAGTCGGGGGTTGCAACAGGGAGATCCATTGGGTCCTTTTGTTCTCCTCGGTCATCTGGCCTGTTATTACTGAAATTGAAAGCGGAATACCAAGCCCTTTACGTCACTGGTATCTTGATGACGGCATTATTTCAGAAGGCGATCTACGTAAAGCGTTGGAAATTTTAACACTATCAGTAGCAAACTGTGGTTTGAAACTCAGGAAGGATAAGTGCAAGCTATGGTCGAGAGAGAGCATGAACAAAATCGGTACTTTGATCATGAGGAGCAACTTAGGAGTTGATGTCTTGAGAGCTGCTATATGATCTGATGGTTTTGTTTCCTCTTGTGCATTGAAACACGTCAAAAAAATCAAAGAGGAACTTCTCGACATTTTACCTTGTTGACGGTCAACAATGTCCTCCTGGTATCCTGTGTTAATGCCTCGGTGCATTCAAAATGTTCTACCCTTTGCTTTGCAGTTCTCCGTCAGATGATTCTATCTTGTAGAAACTCTAACATTGCCATAATCCAATTGAAGACATCTCATTTCTAAAAACAATTGAAGGATTAGATGAGGTTGAGACCACGCAGCCCTCAAAGTTTTCTTCAGGAGGAACTTGACCACTCAGTTTATGACAACTTGTTGGGCAAACGTACATCCAACTTCCACAAGAGAAATTGCTTGTTCGCTGTCTCTTTCTCTGCCACAATTGGGTGCCTGGTTATCGGCAGCCCCCATTCCAGATCTGCGGCCTATTTCAGAATGAATTTCATGCTGTTAAATGCCGTGTGCGTGTCAAAGTGTACGACAACGAGAGAATGTTCTTTTTTTAAATCTGGGGCTCTGAATGTAATGGGCGACCAAGCCGTACCATGCCCTGCTATGGGGGATATGATTGCTCATCATAATTGTAATTGAGACAAAATTGGTTCATCTTTCTCGAGCGCACATTTGTCACCCACCTGTGAGCAGAACATTTATTACCCGACAACTCCAGACCGGGCGAGATATTCCTACCCCCTATGGAGGGTTGGTCAGCCAGCAGCTTTGGATGTTTCCGTCACTTTTCCATTGCAACCAATCGGCGGATGGCAGAGGCGGCGGAGAAATGTGGTTTTGCCCTGTCAGGTGCTGAGGACAGAAAGTACGAACCGTACGCCCACAGTTCTTATGGCCCTCAAACGAAACGCCAGTCTTGATGATACTGGCAGTTTTCAGTCTGCTGAGTTATCTCTGGCTTTCAGTAAGCTATCTCAACCAGTTAGCTGTTACAGTTTTTCGCGGGTTTACTATTTTGCTGATTGCAAGAGATATAGCAGATGTGGAACGTGATCAGGCCTTTGAATCCGTATCTCGCCTGTTGAAAGTGGAGTGTTCTTTGAACAATATTTCACCCAATGAGCGGGGACAGTCAATACTGCTGAGTTTTGTCTCACCCAATGGGTGGGGAGCTCAACATTTTCTGTCTGATCATTTGGGTTGTGAACCAGTGGCTAGAAAAAATTGGACGCGAGAACAGGAGAGCTAGCTCTTGAAGTTTTTCCAAGAAGGTAACGTGCGGGATTTCAACTGATTTGAACTGAGCTGATAATATCAATGATCGGTTATGAACCAGGAGTTCATTAATTTATATCCGTCTCACTTGAAAATTAAATAGACATACCGAAACATGCATTTTTTGCTCCATTTTGGTTTAAATAGCTCCACATGTATATAGGATACATTTTTGATCAATGGGTCTGTTAACAGACCTGAGGTACTAATAAATGCTAAGGTTTTGTGGTTGTCCTTTCATGTGGCAATTGATCATTTTGACGTCAACATTCTGGTGACCCGTCATGCATTTTTATTGCTATGCAACTCCCAGAATCTAATGGGGAACAATATTATATGCAAACAAGACCTTTCGACTTGTTTTAGGATTTACCAAAGCAACTTGAGATGCAAAACGGTCAGCAGGATTGCGCGGCCCTGCTCAAAGCTCATCCGGAAAACCGAATCATGAACTCAAGCCGTGTTTCGAGCAGATCTACAAGCAGGAAACCTTCGCGGAACGTCTCTTATTCCATATTACCATCTCATGCGGAGTAGAATTGGCGTGGGGAAGAGTTCTGCGGAACCAAAGAAAGCCGGAGACTCATTTTTGATCCAGATATTCGGTTCTTAAAACAGTATCACAAGCTTGCTAAAGCGGGCTTTTTTTATCAGTTTTCTATTCCTTACTTGACTTTGTATATGCTAAAGAGCCGAAAGTCACTTAGCATTCTGTGTGAATCTACTGGACTACTCAAACAACTTGATAAGTATTAAGGTTTCTAGTGGTTAAATACAAAAGGTGAAAATATTAGTCAAGTACTTGCTTTTGCCAAAAAAGATGCTTCCATAAGAGTTTTACGAATTTCTACATTTGTATCTTCTTGTAAATAGATTATTACGAAGACTCTTTTTCTTCTGACTAGTCTTGTGTAAAAACGATGAAATCACAAGATTTGGGTCTAAAACTTCAGGGCTCTTTCAATGATGCCGACAACGTGTTGTCTTCATTTTAATGGGAATTCCTAAGATGAGCTCCAAAGTTGCCACTCTCATCTGATAACATGTGATAGTTCTCGACAGACAACGAAATCATACTATCTGAATTTCACTTACACAAAATTGCTTGAAGTAAAATTGTGAAAATTGTGAAGACATTGGAAAAGACTTATGGTGGCCGCTATGAAGTATTCTGCAGACAAAACAAGTCGTTGATTAGTCCTCCGTAGAAAATAAAATTTGAAGCTAGGAAGCGTTATTTCACAAGTAAACATTGGACAAGAGCAACACCACCAAGATCATGCCATTAACACGGGGCAATCATTCGAAACTTCATTTCACCAAAAGGGGAAATACACTTCTAATTAAAGTACCAAACGAAGAAATGAGTTGCAAAGCGTTGTTAATATGGATAATAGATATTGTTTAAATGTTTAAGGAATAGATTTTTTTTTGAAATTAAATAATTTACTGTTTCTAAAATAATGATCTATGTACCGATATCGGAAGTTTTCAATTGCTCTCAAACAAAGTTTTTATCAACTATAATAGTCCTCCGGTCTTTTTCATCCGATTTTTCGTCTCACTTTTTTGACTTCCTTCCTCAAAAACGATAAACAAGTAATGCGCGGAGGGCATTAAGTTCTCTCAAGCCTTATGGCTCACAAATTTATAATTATGCGATTCCCCTAAACTGTTTTGGAGACAAATTCATGGTGTCAAGGGTGGTTCTTAGCTTAGAGTTTGATCCCTCCCCACCCTTACACCCATCACGTCACGCCCTCCCCCAATTTCACTCGCCAATCCCCACCCTCTGCGCATCGTTCGACCCGTAACCCAGCGCGATCGACCCCCACCCTCCCAACCCCGCCGAGCTCATTCTACGCTGCTTCAATTAAGTGACAGCTAGCCAACCTTGTCCTTAAACCGTAGCTAGCTAATGACGAAGCCAACTGCTAGCCAGTAGTTTAAAAACAATTCGCCTGACTTTAGTCTGTTAGGTTTTTTGTTCGAACCCTCGATCAAACATGGTTAGGTACTATTTCAATAATTCAAATGAAATCTAAATTTAACTTCGAAATAATCTGTCCTGTTTCTGTAGGAGTCCGCTGTTGGTTTATGCGGAGGAATTGAGCATTCCAGTGTTCTTAGCGAATTGTATAATATTCGCTGGGTTGTTGAAGGGGTCCCCAACATCGACCCCGTTGGAGAGGCTCGCTTCTTGCCATTTGGGGCAGCGTATGAGGTAATGAATTGCCGTCTCGTCTTCTTCAGAGCAATTGGGACAGAGAGCTGAGTTTGAATTGCCGAATCGGTGTTTGCATTCCTGCAGTTGTTCACACCTATTCGCTCGTAGCCTATGCAGTATTACTTCCTCAGATCTGCTAAGTGTGGAGCAATATGGAGGTGGTACTCCTCCGCAGAACCGATGGTAGTCAGAATCTTCTTTTCGATGTTGGTCGTAATCTTGTCTCTTTCTTCTGTTCCTTTCTCGTTGAATCTTGTCTTTTGTTCCGCTCGGGTGCGAATTTCCAATCTTGGTGCAGTATCCAGAGCCAGCTGATCGCCAGTCTTGCCTGAATTGCGTTGCTCTCTCAGTTTCAGACGTTTCCTTGGTGGCGGCAAAGAGATCCCGAAGGTGGCTATTTCTCGACATTTATGAGTACTTCGAGAAAGTTTTGGCAGCTTCTTCTTCAATGACTTGCTTGATGGTGGGTAGGTCGGCCTCAACTCTGCTGTACACCACGTTAGTTTCCACAAGAAGTCCAGTTATGATACAAGACGCTCTTGAGTTGCAAGATTCTAACTTAGATAACGCGGTGTCTGTGAGAAAGCTTCCCCATGTTCCAATTCTGTAGAGGCTTCCTGGCCTGACGTAGCTGACGTAAAGTCTTCGGAGATCCGAAGCTCGGGGGCCCCAGGATTTTCCTTCAAGGCATTGAAGGATCTGTAGTCTCCCTCTGAGGCTTTTAGCTGGCGTCTCGGCTTGTTTGGTGAATGAGCATTGAGGGTCGAACTCGATTCCCAAGATCTTCGGGTTCTTGGAGTATTCCACTGGTGTATCACAGAGCTGAAATGGGGGTTTAGACTTGCCGCCGGTTTCTCTAGGGTCCAAAGAGAACACAACCGCCTCCGTTTTCTCTATACTAATCTCCATGGAGAACTGGTTGGCCCAAGACTCGAGTGTAGAAAGTGCTTTCTGCATCTTACGCGCCCCGTCTTCAGGTTTTTGGGTTCCCAAGTTGAAGGTAATGTCATCCGCTTAGACATCCACAGTGACGTTTGAGGTTTCGTTGACTTCTCGAATCAACTTCGAGGTCCCCAGAACGAACAAGAGCAGGGAGAGCGGGCTATCTTGGGGAACCACTTTTCGGCTCCTAGTCTCGTTCCCTTTAACAGCTTCCCGACGATCGGATAAGAATGAACGGATCCACTGGAGACTGGTCACAGGAAGCTGCATTTCTGCCAAATCCATGAGCAGCCCTCCTCGCCGGACTCTGTCAAACGCAGCTTTCAGGTCGATTGCCACCAGCAGTTTCCTCATCTTCTTTTGCAGGTTATTGAATGTTCTCTGTGCTATGCTGGTCAGAGCAGACAGTGGAACGTCCGGGTCTAAACCCCGACTGTTGACCTGGTATGTGATAGTTTTTTTAAGGCCCAGCTAAGGAGGCGATTGAAGACCATTTTCTCGGCCAACTTTGCGATGACTGACAGCAATGACACGGGACGGTAGCTCTTTATCTCAGATGCAGGCTTTTTCTTCTTCAGCACTGGGATTAAAAGATCCTGACGCCAAACAGCTGGTACTCTGCCTTCTGACCAGCTTCTCTTCAGTATAACAAGAAGGATCAGCAGGCCTTCCTCAAAGAGACTTTTGAGCAGAATCGGGTGGATTCCGTCTTCCCCGGGACTCTTCAACTTTGTTTCTCTAAGGGCCTCCCGGAGCTCCGCTATACTGAAAAGACAGTCCATCTCGGATGATTTTGGTCTCTTCAATGCCGCTCTTACTTTGGAGTATATTACTTTGAAATAACCTCGTGATTAATGTTAAGTGCGGACAATTTTTAAAGCAAAACAACTGAATTTCAAACAACCTTAGATCCCGTTTTGTTTAATTATTTCTGATTGAGATTTTTCTGACAGTTTGAGCTTGTTCGAGCCTCTTAGGTATTTCCACTGTTTTATTTTGTCCAAATCAACCTTTTGTTGCTTCTGTTTTATTGCCAGGTAATGTTTATTCCATTTGCGAACGCAATGCGCCAGATTTACAATATTTGACATGTTCTTGATTTAGAAGATCTGTTATATGTTGAAAAATATTCAACCGTAGTTCAAATAAATTTATTAGTTCTGCTGGAGAAATCTTAGATTCAAACATAACGCTTTAAATGTTGCATGTGGGGTAACGGAAGTTTTGTTCCTGAGTGCATATGCTTGCTCAATTTATCACTAGAGGAAGTCGTTTAACTGTTTGAAAAAAAAACATAACATGAAATTGCAAATGTGACAATACGCCCAATTCAGAATATTTTTATCTTGCTTAAATGGTATTTGATGTAAAAACAGATAAAATGATGTGCTTGCCCATGCAGGTATACAATACTTTAACTTATTTTCGAAATGTCGATTTTGCATCGAGAGATACCTGCACTTCACTCAAGTTCCTACCGTTTTCAATTGCTTCTAAGCAGTTATCATCTAATTGATCATTTTTGACTTTTTTGATCTTAATAACCCATCAATTGTTTCTTCCGTTTAAGCATTTAGTTTTTATAACTTCATCCATTTTTGTAATTCTGTTTTTCTCTGTATTATCAATGAACAAATTACTTCGTTTCTATGTTTTGCACAAAAAAATCGAGTCCTTAAATGAAAAACCGAAAAAGACCAAATACCAAATTATAACCGATCATTATAACAAAGCTAATTGCCATGGTTTTAACCTCAAAGAAAATTTTGCCGTTGAATTGCGCTTTAATACGCATAACACAGAAGGTTATTACTTAATTAATTTAATCGGAAATGAAATTGATTTTCCATAGACCCAAAAATTATCTTTTGTACTTATATTTTTTCTATATTCTTGTCTACTCTTTTGTCAAATTTTGTATAAGTTGTAAGAATTTCAAAGCAAAATAAGTGCAGCTGATTAACAACTGCAACAAATTTCGATTGAAATCGAAGTGGTCAATTTACGGGCCTTTTAAGTACCTATAAGTACCCATGCCATTAAGTTGAAAACGAATCCCTGAAATTGGTTTAAGGGCTGAACACAAGAACAACTTTGTTGCAACTTTGATACTTAGGTTATGTTATGAAGTCACTGATAAAGTCTGGCATTACATAAGGGTAGCTTAGTGGTGCATCATAAAAGTCAAATTTTTGAAGTGACCTCCACAAAGTCACGTAAGCTTACTTGAAAGGCATTTTTCGAAATGGGCAATGTGAATAAGAAAATCTCTCATCCTAGAATCTGCAAGGATGGCAAAACAATACAGGACTGGCATTATAATAAGCGGCTCCTTATTTTTCAGCAGTTTATGATAAAAACAGACATAAATTTTAAGGAGCAGCTGAAATTTGCGTCATGAATCCAGTTCAGATTTGATCCATCCAGAATAACACAACATTAGAATTGTTACTCAACTCGTTTGCTCCAATTTATCTAATAAAAAAATTCATCTCAATTTGGCTCACATTTTTTTTTTTGGTTGAGCAGAAAAATTTGAGCGCATAAAGTTACCGCTTTCCCTCACCATCGCCCACAGTTGCAATGAGAGCAGTGCAAAATTGATAGCCGCCATCTGGTAGAAATTGTTTTGATTTGATGATCCGTCCGGTAATACAAAACTTTTTCTATTCAACCCGCAACCAAATGAAGAAAAAGATTGCGTGGTAGGCTTCCCTGTTTGCTCAGCCAATTTTGGCTGATCGATTTGTTTTGCGGACAGATAAAAAACAGGAGAGTTTGCTTCAGGAAAAGCTCCATAGTATAAAACAGATTCTGTATGCATAACATATAATTTACAATTAGATGAAAGCGCCAAATTGACATTTTAAACTTCTTCATGTTAATTCCTTCTGACAAAGTGTTTTCCTGCATTGTTTCTCAACTAATCAGAGAATTTAACCGCTTTTCCCTAAGTGATTATTGATATGCTTAAATGATGAATTTTTATGAGTCTCAGAGGCATTTCTTATTCTGAGAAAAAGGTTACTTCAAATAATTCAAGCATAATTAGCAGAGGACATGAAAGCAAATTCTTTTAAAACTCTCAAACGCAAACAAAAGCTTTGGAGCTTTTTTCAATCTTGTTTTCTTGTCTGTAAGAAAATAAGTTTGATTTTTTTCACTCCTTGGTTCCCAAACGATTGCTTTATTTATTTTTCAATTATTTAACTCCCGTTTTAATTCTGAGGGAAAACGTAGCTTTTCGAGAAAATTTCCCATTGTTTCCCGCTTGTTTCAAAGTTATTCTTTTTGAGAGCTTAGATATATAAATGCTCGATGCGTAGAGAAAGCGGTTCTAGTAAACTAAATTAATTGGTAATATTGGCTTCGGCCCTCTTGATTTTAATGAATCACAAACAGGCTCCGGGGGAACCCAACAAATAAACCAACGAAAAGACATATGATGACTCGGTAGACCAGAGTTTAGTCCCCGTTGTGTAGACTTCCATTCAGAGAAAAATTGAGCAAAGACGGCTAAGGAGCCAGTCATTCAGTCACCTTCAGTCTTTTCACCTCGACATCTTGTAAGGGGCCACTAGTAAGAATTGCCTACTAGTACGTATAACAAATAAGGTTATTACTTAATTAAATTAATCTGAAATGAAACTGATTTCCCATCGATCCAAAAATTATCTTTTGTACTTGTATTCTTTCTAAACTTTGTCTAAATTTTGTTCAGCTGATTGAAAACTTTAACAAATATCAATTGAAATTAAAAATTCAATTTACGGGCCTTTTAAGTACCTATATGTACCCATGACATTAAGTTGAAAACCAATCCCTGAAATTTTTTCAAGGGCTGAACTCAAGAACAACTTTGCTGCAACTAAATACGAAGACATTTTGAGCCAAATGTTGCATCAAATTCTTTGTAATAATTACAGTACAGCAGTATATCACTTATAGCAAAGCAATCAAAATCAATTTTTCAACCACTTTTTTGTCACTTATTGCGAAGCAACCAGGAAAATGATTATGAAAAAACGCAAATTGCTGCGCTACTTAAATTTTATAGATAGAGTTCAGGTCAACGAAAAAATTGACTGATGAAACTTGTCTTTGAACCAATGCAATAACCCGCTACTGCATCAAATGATATGATAATAAGTCTGTTTGGTACTAAAATTACGTTTGCAAGTCAGTGATAAAATCTGGCATCACATAAGGATAGCTTAGTGTTGCATCATGAAAGTCAATTTTTCGAAGTGGCCTCGGCAGAGTCACGGAAGCTTTCTTGAAAGGCTTGTTTGAAAATGTACGCTGTGAATGAGAAACACTCTCATTCTAGAATATTCAAAGATACCAGAAATATAAAGGTCTGGCATTATAAAAGTGGTCCTACTTTTTATCTGTTTATGATAAAAGTAGACGAAAAATTTAAGGAGCAGCTGAAATTTGCATCATGCGTCCAGTTCAGATTTTATCCATGGTAAAAAAATTCCAGAATAATACAACATTGCAACTGTTAATCATTTCGATTACTTTAATTTTTCTAATAAAATAATTCATCTCAATTTGGCTTAAATTTTTTGGTTGAATGGATTTTTTCCCCTCCACCGTTGCCCATAGTTGCAATGAGAGCAGTTAAAAAATGATCCCGGCCATCTGTTAGAAAATTTTTAATGATCAGTCCTGTAAATAAACTTTTTTTTCTCTTCAACCCGCAACAAAATGAAAAAAAAAACAAATGCATGGTAGGCTGACTTGTTTGTTCAGCCAATTCTGCCTGATCGATTTGTTTTGCTGACATATAGAAAACCGGAAAAGCTGCTTGCGGGAAGAGCCTCATAAAATAAAACCGATTCTGTGCGCATCACATATAAGTTAATTTATATGAACGGCATGAAAGCGCCATATTGACATTTTAAAGTTCATGTTAATTCCTCCGAAAAAAATGGTTTCGTGCTTTGTGTCTCAATTAATTAGAGAATTTTAACGCTTTTGCTTGGATGATTTTTGATGTGCTTAACTGAGAATTTTGTATCAGTCTTGGAGTCAAATTTTACATTGAGGAAAAAGATTACTCATAAAATCAAACAAATATCAAATTAGTTATGCCAATAAATTTTGTGTAAAAATTTTTTTTCTTCTGTGAAAATAGTTATTTATTTTTCAAGCATAACTAGCATATCAGAAGAAAGCAAAAATACTTTCAAAACTCTCGAAAGAAAGCGCAAGCTTTGAAGCACTTTTCAATCTTGTTTCCTTTTCTGTAAGAAAATAAGTATAAAAAATTATTTCACTCTTTGGGTCTGTCATACATCATAAAATAATTCAGTGCAGTAAATTTATTATACGATGTACTTAATTTATTTAGTGTACTTATTCCTGAGGGGCATGTGTACAAGTCAATGTTTTTTCACATGCTAGTCTGTTGTCCCCATCTCCCATAGCGGGAAATTATTGTTCACGTTTGTTATGACTTCTGGAATACCAGTTGCCTTAATTTTCATTCTCTTAGTTTTGCACTTCGCGTACAGTTGCTCAATTTAACTTATTCTTCATTAACTGTCTTTACGAATCGAGTAAAGTAGACGAATAATCACCAAGCGATTCGCTAAGCGGATTCATATAGAAATTGTGTAAAGCGCACTCGCCGCGCAAGTAGGACATAAAACATAAACGCAACTCGCGACTCAAGATCAAGTACGCAATCTCATTTGCGTACGACATGGCGCAGTCAGCAACTCAGAAGCGGACCCCACTTGGCATTGAGCCATTTTGGGATAAACCTAGTGTAGACCCTCCGCTGAAATGGGAAAAGTGGCAGATGCAGGCCAAATTAGCTCTTCTTGCGAAGGAAAATATTACACTAGACACTTTGTTGGAACCAAAACCCGAGACAGTGCAACTACCACTTGAACCGATCTATGAGGATACGATAACAGGATCATCGGCACAGTCGGAGAGGGAAAGATTGGCGAGGAACGCTCAATCAAAAATGAACTGGGAAAATCGGTGTCAGAGACAACTGGAGATAGGAATAATGTGCGGAGACAAACCATGGGCAAAGGCCGATCGAAAGACTGTGTCAATGCTATATCTCAGTTATCTCAGCACTGAAGGACGTCGAATTGTTTGTAGCCAAAACCCACACCTCAAGATGGACAGTCTCTCAACAGCAGAACTTTGGACAATCATGGAAGCAGCATTTATTCGTCAGCGCAATATCACATTTGATAGGTACGTACTTCTCACCACAAAACAGACAAGAGGAGAGTCTATCGAACATTTCTTTGGAAAATTGAAAGAACTTTCTGAAAAATGTGAGCTCGGGAGTCAAGAAGATACTCTTATCAGAGACTTATTTATTGCAAATATGTTAGATCCGGAAATTCAACGGGAATTGTTGCGAGAAACTCTAGAGCCAGCCCAAGCATTACGTTTGGCCATAAATATGGAATTAGGTCAAACAAACCAACTACAAATTACAAACTCGCAATCTGCTCCGCAAGTTAATGCAGTAATTCCTCAACGATCTTTTCGACCACCGAATCAACGGCCGACTACATCTAGTTTTACTCGATCACCAAATCAACTCTGCAGGAACTGTGGTTTAACTTGGTCAGCTAATCATAAAGTCAAGTGTATTGCGAGAGGCAAGACTTGCAATAACTGTGGTCTCCAAAACCATTTTTCGCGAGTGTGCAGGAAACCGAAGTCATCATCAATTCAACCCACCCAATCTAATGTTAACTCTGTTGAAGAAACTCCAACTGACCAAACGGTAAAAGCCATACAAAATATGAATTATAACCCGCAATGCGAATCAGACTACGATAGCTCAGATGACAATATGGTCGCTAGCATCGCAAGTAACGCAATACAGATCGAACCAAAGAACACCATCTTACAAATTGGTAATACCCACGTTGGACTTCTCATTGATTCAGGGAGTGTATGCGGTATTTTACCCGAGTTTCTTGCTTCGGAGATTGTCGAAAATTCTCCTCTTGCTTGTTGGCTGATGATAGCGCCTCCCCAGGAACTCAAAACATTTTCGAACGAACCCATAAACGTGACGGGTATGATACAGGCACCAATTGCGAGCAATGTATGGGGACTTGAAGAAGCTGAATTTGTGGTAGTCCGTGACGGGCTAAAACCACTAGTGGGTAAAGATCTATTTGACGCTCTCGGAATATCAGTAACTCAAATCCCAAAAAATGAAGGTAGTATGGTCAACACTTTCACATCTCAATGTCCATTTAAAACACGTATTGCAAAACAATTTCCTCAACTTATTACACGTATTGGTCGCTCAAAAATACACATTGTTAAATCTAAATTCCATCGAAATTTTCAGCCAAAACACCAAAAGGGTAGAAGGGTACCCATTAATTTACAAGAACGAGTAAATAATGAAATTAAAAAACTTCTTGAAGAGGGACATATAGAAAAACTGAATAACTGTTCTGACCAATATTTTATTTCACCTATTGTAATCACAGTCAAACGAGATCAAACCTTAAAGTTAGCATTAGATTCTAAAACTCTTAACAAATCAATACACAAGAACAAATATCAGATGCCAAATATTGAAACACTTAAAAATGCATACAGCCAACTAAACTTGAAACACCCTGAAACTGCTAAACACTGTAATTTTAATATTGTAAGTGGTGACATGACAGGCACATATCGATTCAAAACGGTATTTTACGGTCTTACAGACATGCCTGCCGAGTTTCAGAAGGCAATGGATTACACCTTGATTGGTCTTAAAAATACATTTTGTTTCCTAGACGACATCTTAATTGTAAGTAAGGGTTCTGAAGATGATCACTTCCAACTTGTATTAGATTGTCTTAAAAAACTGGACGCAGATAACCTTCGAATTAACCTTCCTAAATGCCACTTTGCGAAGCAAAAAATTTCCTGGTTAGGATATAATATAACTCAATCTGGGATATCGGCACTCGAATCTAAAACATCCTCTATAATGTCATTGAAACCACCTAATACACTTAAAAAATTACGCTCATTTCTCGGTTCAGTCCACTATATTAGTAAATTTATTCCCAATCTAGCTCAACTCTGCCATCCTTTAAGACCTCTACTTCGTAAGTCAACTAAATACATTTGGACTGACGCTCATACGCTACATTTTAATGCCATAAAAACTCGCATAGCAAATCATACAGAAAACATTCACTATAACCCTCAACTCGAAACACAAATGAAATGTGATGCTTCTCGCTCCGGATTGGGAGCAGCACTAGAACAACTAACAGTTGACGGTTGGAAGCCAATTTTTTTTGCATCAAGATTTTTAAACAGTAGTGAAGATACAGTAGTTATAGTATCAACGAATTAGAACTTCTTGGGGGTAGTATGGTCCATAGAATATTTTAAAAATTATTTGTATGGTAAAGAATTCACTGTTATCACTGATCACCGCGCATTACTTTCCATTTTAAAAGAACATCGATCAAATAAAAGTTACAGTAGTAGGTTATCACGATGGGTTGATCGTCTTTTGCCTTATCAATTCTCAATAGAGCATCTACCTGGCGCGAAAAGGGGACTAGTTGATTACATATCTCGGAATCCATATCAACCAGCAAAAAGTGTTTCCAAATATGATGAGGAATTTTTAGTCGCAACCTTATCAAGCATACATTCTGATGCTCAATTACTTCAACGAAAACACAACCTCTTAGCTCATTCACTTCATAAATTATATATTGATATTGATGGTGAAAATAAAAATTTCACCACTAATACTGAACAAGTTTTAACTAAAGATTACGTAACACCAATTCCTCAAACAAAAATTCATGAATTACTCGCCCCGCGAAACAATAGTTCAAAATTATGTTCAAAACAAACTTCTAATTTAGACATAAAGTCCGCCCAGCGTGTACGCTTAACAAATGTTAGTTCAAATCTCGCGGCGCGAAAATACAACTCTAATGGAACCTCCCTTAAATTCAATCATCAGTATAGTAAACACGCCTCGCGCGTACACTTAACCGATAATACTAAATCATTCGCGGATCAAAAACATAACTCATTTCTTCATCCCACTAATAGTATTAATTGTACTAGTGCACATGATCAGCGAGTACATTCAACTCAAAATGATTCCATATTCGCACATACATATCCTACTTCAAAAGTCAACACTTCTAACTTAATTAATACCACTTCCGATCTCGCATCGCGATTACGCTTTTCTTTTAACAAATTAACACCCGCCAGGCATAATACTTTATTAAATACTCAAAAGACTAGAATGCATTCCTCAGATGCCTCTTTTGCAAAGCAAGTTACTAAATACCCAATTCATTCTAAATTTGCGTCACATAGTCTACCATTTACAACTAATCCTGTACAAATTGAGCCTCAAATGCTTGCAAAAACAAGAAAAGCGTCACTCGCTTACCAAAATACTTCCAAATTTGCTCCACTAAGTTACTCTCACTTGTCAATCAAAAATCAGCCTCAAATTCCTACTTTTTTTAGTAAGCCACACTCAAATACTTTAAATAACTCACGTGCTCTATTAACAAACAACAAACAAGTGCTTTTTGCCCAAACTCAACCTGAAACTCAGTTGTCCTCCTCTTTGTCAATTAATTTAATTGAAAAAACTCAACTCTCATCAACAATGAGTCAACAAGCTTCATCTCTAAAGGGAAAATCAATCTCCTCCCGAACAACAAGAGCTTCGCCCCGCGTATCGTTAACAGACAATGCAACCACAAGTACGCCACACAGATCCTCCTCTCATTCAAATCTAAACACCCCACTAACGGATAGCCCCCAAGTAATGTCTTTTGAGAGATTGGTGGGAAAAGTGTTCAACAAAAGTTTAATCGCATCACCCACAAGCAAGGATGCAGTTCTGAAGGAGGTTCGGGACTGTATAATACGGGGAGATAAAGAACGACTAAAGGCCCTCAACCCGTATCTCCATAGCTATTGGCGGGACCATCATGTGACTGGCGGGTGTGTTTGTATGGACGAGAAGGTGGCCATTCCGAATGCACTCAAAGATGCTCTCATTGACGATTTGCATGCGAGTCACCCAGGTAGCTGGGGGATGGTATGTATGGCTCAGCACTGCTGGTGGCCATACATGAATCGTGATTTGCTTGTCAAAGCAATAGAGTGCAAATCTTGCACTGCTATCGGTAAAAATTTAAAATCTATTATTCCCGCAAAAAAATTTAAAGCACATACACCATGTATAGTTCCGAACCGAGAAATACAAATAGATTTTGCAGGGCCCATTAATAACGGAAAAGAACATGAAATATACATTTTAACATGTATTTATAGATTTTCAAAATATCCTTCTGCAGAATTGGTTGATAATGCAAATTCCTCGAATGTCATAAATTTCTTAGATAATTATATACAAAATCATGGAGTTCCTCATTCCTTAAGAATAGACAAGCTCGTTGTCTTGTAGGTAACCAAGTAAAAAATTTTTGTATAAAAAACAATATCACACTAATACCAGCTCCGGCAAACGATCATCGTGCAGTATATTTAGTTGAAAGACTTATTGGTACTATTAAACAACGCTTGATATGTATAAAAGAAGCATATAAAGAACTAAATTCGTTCACTATTAAAGCAGCATTAAAATCAATTATATACCAGCTTCGCATATGTAAACATAAAACAACTAAGCTTTCGCCATTCGAATCTCACTTTGGGCGTAAAGCCAATCCACCACTTAGTAATATAAGTACTCAACCAAAATCATCTGATCTAAAATATGAAAAAATTTTGAATCATTATTTAGATGAAGAAACTGTAACCTCTAATGAATTGTTGCCGGAGGAACACTGGGGAAACATCCGGAGCGACGACGAAATTGAACGCAATATGTGTAAAGCGACAAAGGACGCAACCACTCGCGAACGGCTAGCAACCGATAATGAATCCCGTTTCCTTCGCACCACGCAAGCGCATCGTCCACTTCCTCTGAAAGAACACGCCGTACAGTTAAACAATGACCGAAAGAAACATCTTCATAAAAGATCCAAGAAAAATCTGGGTGGTTTGTATGAGGTGTTGGCCCCAGGATCGGTGGTACAAAAGACCAATCAATACACTTCTGTCATTCGCGAACCGGGGAAGATGGAAGTAACAGTGCGCAATAGTGATATTGCGAAATTTGGTACTCGGGAAGAACGAAAAACCAAATTAACTGAATATATTAACCGTCGAGGACCCCGCACGCACGAGAAGACAACTGAGGCTAAGATACTAAGCCACATCAAAGAGTGTACCCGCATACAAAAAGGAGACCGAAAAAAGAAGCATCGCAAACGGGAAACTGGTAGCGGTGTATCCTCAAACAAATCCAACATTGCTCGCGCAATGCGAGTACGCATGCCTAAAGTACCGGAAAATTTCGCTCCCCAAGTAGTACCCAAAAATCCAGAGGCTGCTCCCGAACAGCAAATTATAACTGGAGAAGTATTAATTGCACCCCCTCCTACAAATAATCAACCAGAAGTACTCTTATCATCTCCTTCGTTCCCAACAACAACATTACCACATATACTGACAAGAGCAACAAAACGGACTAGAAAAAGTCCTAAATATTATGGATACGATAAAGAAGACTCATCTGGTGACTCCACTAATTCGTGTCCCCCGAACTTTCATCCACCTCGTAGGAAACGACGCGTAGGAGACATTGAATCGTTAAAACCGTCGGTTGTACAAACAATTGTTGATACAGCTACGCGGGTTGAACCTATAGCAAACGACTTTCCCTCGCCTATCATAGGACAGGTGTCACCGACAGACCCCCGTATACGAACAGCAGATCACAGTACTTCAAATGAGCTAATCATTGATGAAGAAGACATGTGAAAACTCTGATTAATTAAAATTTGATACATTATTATTTATGACTAGCTATGATAACCAGTAAATATATTGTTGGTACTATTTAACCGGTGAATAAGTATTAATATTATTCATATTGTTTTTAAAATTTTATTTTATGCAATTTTAATTTTCATTGAAGCGGGAGAAATGTCATACATCATAAATTAATTCAGTGAAGTAACTTTATTATACGATGTACTTAATTTATTTAGTGTACTTATTCCTGAGGGGCATGTGTACAAGTCAATGTTATTTCACATGCTAGTCTGTTGTCCCCATCTCCCATAGCGGGAAATTATTGATCACGATTGTTATGACTTCTGGAATACCAGTTGACTTAATTTTCATTCTCTTAGTTTTGCACTTCGCGTACAGTTGCTCAATTTAACTTATTCTTCATTAACTTTCTTTACGAATCGAGTAAAGTAGACGAATAATCACCAAGCGATTCGCTAAGCGGATTCATTTAGAAATTGTGTAAAGCGCACTCGCCGCGCAAATAGGACATAAAACTTAAACGCAACTCGCGACTCAAGATCAAGTACGCAATTTCATTTGCGTACGACAGGGTCCTAAATAAATGCTTTTTTTGTTTTTGTATTTTTGAACTCCCTTTTTCAATCTGAGACCAGAGGGTAGTTCCTTTTGCCTTGACTTCTGTTCAGAGAAAATAGCAAAGACTGCTAATGAGCCAATACGATTAATAGACCAGTACCGGGGCCGACAAAAGACTTTCAGTTTTTTTCACCTCGGCATCTTGTAGTGATCCGTCTTTTTGAAGCAAAGTTTCCACAAGTCATCACAAAGGTCATATCACAGAGAGTGTGAGGTTTTTGAATATCCACACCAGGTCATTGGTTTCAGCAATTTACTTTGTCTGGACAGCTTGCTTCGCTTGGTCAATTTGGAAAGTACTCTGTTTAATTTTTGTTTTACAAATTATACAAATTTTGTTGTACAAACTGTACAACTTTGATTTCAAAGTGAATTTTAAAATGAGATGAATATCAACTGCAACAACTGTCGGTTTGAAATCGGTACCTATAAATTTCTAGGTACCTATAAATACCCGTGAAAACCGAAACCTGAAATTGTTTCAAGGCCCTAACACAATAACAACTTTGTTGCATCTTCATTTCTAAATATGCCAAGACATTTTTGGTCAAATTTTACGTTAAACTCCTTCTAATTAGTACATTACAGCAGTATATCATTTTTTGCGGAGCAATCAGTTTTTTCCAAAAAAATGATCAAGAAGAAACCCAAACTGCTACCTCTTAAATTTTATAGAAAAAATTCAGGTCAAATAAAAAACTGACTGATGAAAACTTTCTTTGAACTAATGCGATAATGCGCTATTGCTTGCGACGATCTGATAATAAGTACTTTTGATACTCAGGTCATGTTATCAGGTCAGTCCAAACCAATACCTGAAATTTTTTCACGGGATGAACTCAAGAAAAAATTTGCTGCAACTTCATTTCTGAATACGAAGAAATTTTGGGCAAAATGCTGCATCAAATTCTTTGTAATAATTACAGTACAGCAGTATATCACTTATAGCAATATTTTTTTGTCACTTATAGCGAAGCAACCAGAAAAATGATCATGGAAAAACACAAATTGCTGCGCTACTGAAATTTTATAGATAAAGTTCAGGTCAAAGAAAAAATTGACTGATGAAACTTGTCTTTGAACCAATGCAATAACCCGCTACTGCATCAAATGATATGACAATAAGTCTGTTTGGTACTAAAATTAAGTTTTCAAGTCAGTGATAAAATCTGGCATCACATAAGGATAGCTTAGTGTTGCATCATGAAAGTCAATTTTTCGAAGTGACCTCCGCAGAGTCACGGAAGCTTTCTTGAAAGGCTTGTTTGAATATATGTGCTGTGAATAAGAAATTCTCTCATTCTAGAATATTCAAAGGTGCCAGAAATATAAAGGACTGGCATTATAAAGGTGGCGTCTAACTCTCGAAAGAAAGCGCAAGCTTTGAGGCACTTTTCAATCTTGTTTCCTTTTCTGTAAGAAAATAAGTTAAAAAAATATTTAACTCTTCGGGTCCTAAATAATTGCTTTTTTTGTTTTTGTATTTTTGAACTCCCATTTTCCATCTGAGACCAGAGGGTAGTTCCTTTTGCCTTGACTTCTGTTCAGAGGAAATAGCGAAGACCGCTAATGAGCCAAAACGATTAATAGACCAGTACCGGGGCCGACAAAGGACTTTCAGTTTTTTCACCTCGGCATTTTGTAGTGATCCGTCTTTTTGAAGCAAAGTTTCCACAAGTCATCACAAAGGTCATATCACACAGAGTGTGAGGTTTTTGAATATCCACACCAGGTCATTGGTTTCAGAAATTTACTATGTTTGGACAGCTTGCTTCGCTTGGTCATTTTGGAAAGTACTCTGTTTGATTTTGTTGTACAAATTATACAAATTTTGTTGTACAAACTGTACAATTTTGATTTCAAAGTGAATATTAAAATGAGATGAATATCAACTGCAACAACTTTCAGTTTAAAATCGAAGTTGTCAATCTACAGGCTTTCTGGGTACATATAAATACCCGTGAAAACCAAACACTGAAATTGTTTTAAGGGCCTAACACAAGAACAACTTTGTTTCATCTTCATTGCTAAATATGCGAAGACATTTTGGGTCAAATTTTATGTTAAAATCCTTCTAATAAGTACAGTACAGCATTATATCACTTTTAGCGGAGCAATCAGTTTTTTCCAAAAAAAAGATCAAGAAGAAACCCAAATTGCTACTACTTAAATTTTATAGAAAAAATTCAGTTCAACTAAAAAACTGACTGATGAAATCTTTCTTTGAACTAATGCAATAATGCGCTATGGCTTGAGATGATCTGATAATAATTACTTCTGATACTCAGGTCATGTTATCAGGTCACTGATAAAATCTGGCATCACATAAGGGTAGCTTAGTGTTGCATCATAAAAATCAAATTTTTGAAGTGACCTCCACAGTGTCACGTAAAATTACTTGATGGGTTTGTCTCAAAATTTGCGCTGTGAATAAAAAAAATTATCATCCTAGAATATGCAAAGTTGCCAGAAATATATAGGAATTTGAAAGCGGCACCTTATTTTTCAGCTGTTTATGATAAAAGTAGACATAAATTTTAAGGAGCAGCTGAAGTTCGCGTCATGAATCCAGTTCAGATTTTATCCATCCTGAAAAAATCCAGAATAACACAGCATTGGAACTGTTAATCAATTTGTTTGCTCCAATTTATCTAATAAAGAAAATCATCTCAATATGGCTCACATTTTTTTGATTGAACAGAAAATTTTGAGTGCAAAAAGTTACCGCTTACCTTCATTATCGCCATCAATTGCAAAGAGAGCAGTGGAAAATTGATCCCCGCCATCTGTTAGAAAATTTTTCATGATCAGTCCCGTACATAAACACTTTATCTCTTCAACCCGCAACCAAATGAAGAAAACAAACGCATGGTAGCTTACTTGTTTGTTCAGCCAATTCTCCGTGATCCATTTGTTTTGCGGACAACGTATCTTTTCGAAAAATTTTCTCATTGTTTCCAGCTTGTTTCAAAGTTATTCTTTTTGGGAGCTTAGACATATAAATGCTCAATGCCAAGAGAAAGCATTTCTAGTAAACTAAACTAATTTGTAATATTGGCTCCGGCCCTCTTGAATTTGATGAATCACAAACAGGCTCCGGGGGAAAACCCCAACAAATAAAACAATGAAAAGACGTATGATGACTCGGTAGACTTGAGGGTAGTCCCCGTTGTCTAGACTTCCATTCAGAGAAAAAATGAGCAAAGACGGCTAAGGAACCAGTCATTCAGTCACCTTCAGCCTTTTCACCTCGACATCTTGTAAGGATCCACTAGTAAGAATAGCCCACTAGTACGCATAACAAATAAGGTTATTACTTAATTAATATAATCTGAATTGAAATTGATTTCCCATCGACCCAAAATATATCTTTTGTACATTTTTTTTCTAAATTTTGTCTAAATTTTATTCAGCTGATTGAAAATTTTAACAAATATCAATTGAAATTAAATCTTCAATTTCCGGGCCTTTCAAGTACCTCTATGTACCCATGGCATTAAGTTGAAAACCAATCCCTGACATTTTTTTCAAGGGCTGAACACAAGAACAGCTTTGCTGCAACTTCATTTCTAAATACGAAGACATTTTGGGCCAAATGTTGCATCAAGTTCTTTGTAATAATTACAGTACAGCAGTATATCACTTATAGCAAAGCAATTATCTTTTCAACCAATTTTTTTGTCAATTATAGAGAAGCAACCAAAAAATGATCATGAAAAAACGCAAATTGCTGCGCTACTTAAATTTCATAGATAAAATTCAGGTCTAAGAAAAAATTGACTGATGAAACTTGTCTTTGAACCAATGCAATAACCCGCTAATGCATCAAATGATATGATAATAAATCTGTTTGGTACTAAAATTACGTTTGCTAGTCAGTGATAATATCTGGCATCACATAAGGATAGCTTAGTGTTGCATCATAAAAATCAAATTTTTGAAGTGACTTCCACAGAGTCACGTAAAATTACTTGATGGGTTTGTCTCAAAATTTGCGCTGTGAATAAAAAAACTTATCATCCTAGAATATGCAAAGTTGCCAGAAATATATAGGAATTTGAAAGCGGCACCTTATTTTTCAGCTGTTTATGATAAAAGTAGACATAAATTTTAAGGAATAACTGAAGTTTGCGTCATGAATCCAGTTCAGATTTTATCCATCCTGAAAAAAGCCAGAATAACACAGCATTGGAACTGTTAATCAATTTGTTTGCTCCAATTTATCTAATAAAGAAATTCATCTCAATATGGCTCACATTTTTTTGATTGAACAGAAAATTTTGAGTGCAAAAAGTTACCGCTTACCTTCATCATCGCCATCAATTGCAATGAGAGCAGTGGAAAATTGATCCCCGCCATCTGTTAGAAAATTTTTCATGATCAGTCCCGTACATAAACACTTTATCTCTTCAACCCGCAACCAAATGAAGAAAACAAATGCATGATAGCTTACTTGTTTGTTCAGCCAATTCTCCCTGATCCATTTGTTTTGCGGACAACGTAGCTTTTCGAAAAATTTTCCCATTGTTTCCAGTTTGTTTCAAAGTTATTCTTTTTGGGAGCTTAGACATATAAATGCTCAATGCCTAGAGAAAGCGTTTCTAGTAAACTAAACTAATTTGTAATATTGGCTCCGGCCCTCTTGAATTTGATGAATCACAAACAGGCTGCGGGGGGAAAACCCCAACAAATAAAACAATGAAAAGACGTATGATGACTCGGTAGACTTGAGGGTAGTCCCCGTTGTCTAGACTTTCATTCAGAGAAAAAATGAGCAAAGACGGCTAAGGAACCAGTCTTTCAGTCACCTTCAGCCTTTTCACCTCGACATCTTGTAAGGATCCACTAGTAAGAATTGCCCACTAGTACGCATAACAAATAAGGTTATTACTTAATTAATATAATCTGAATTGAAATTGATTTCCCATCGACCCAAAAATTATCTTTTGTACTTTTTTTTCTAAACTTTGTCTAAATTTTGTTCTGCTGATTGAAAAATTTAACAAATATCAATTGAAACTAAAGTTTCAATTTACGGGCCTTTCAAGTACCTCTATGTACCCATGGCATTAAGTTGAAAACTAATCACTGAAATTTTTTTCAAGGGCTGAACACAAGAACAGCTTTGCTGCAACTTCATTTCTAAATACGAAGACATTTTGGGCCAAATGTTGCATCAAGTTCTTTGTAATAATTACAGTACAGCAGTATATCACTTATAGCAAAGCAATTATTTTTTCAACCATTTTTTTTGTCAATTATAGAGAAGCAACCAAAAAACGATCATGAAAAAACGCAAATTGCTGCGCTACTTAAATTTCATAGATAAAGTTCAGGTCAAAGAAAAAATTGACTGATGAAACTTGTCTTTGAACCAATGCAATAACCCGCTAATGCATCAAATGATATGATAATAAATCTGTTTGGTACTAAAATTACGTTTGCAAGTCAGTGATAAAATCTGGCATCACAAAAGGATAGTTTAGTGTTGCATCATGAAAGTCAATTTTTTGAAGTGACCTTCGCAGAGTCAGGGAAGCTTTCTTGAAAAGCTTGTTTGAAAATGTGCGCTGTGAACAAGAAATTCTCTCATTCTAGAATATTCAAAGATGCCAGAAATATAAAGGACTGGCATTATAAAATTGGCGTCTTACTTCTGTTTATGATAAAAGTAGACGAAAGTTTTAAGGAGCAGCTGAAAAATGCATCATGCATCCGGTTCAAATCTAATCCATCCTGAAAAAGTCCAGAATAAAATATCATTGTAACTGGTAATCATTTCGATTACTCCAATTTTTCTAGTAAAATAATTCATGTCAATTTGGCTTAAATTTTTTGGTTGAAAGGAAATTTTTTTTTTGCAAAAATCTACTTTTTCCCTCCACCGTCGCCCATAGTTGCAATGAGAGCAGTTAAGAATTGATCCCGCCATCTGTTAGAAAATTTTTAAAGATCAGTCCCGTAAATAAACATATTTTGTCTTCAACCCGCAACCAAATGAAAAAACAAATGCATGGTAGGCTGACCTGTTTGTTCAGCCAATTCTGCTTGATCGATTTGTTTCGCGGACATATAAGAAACCGGAAAAGCTGCTTGCGGTAAGAGCCCCATAAAAAACCCGATTCTGTGCGCATCACATATAAGTTACAATTAGATGAACGGCAGGAAAACGCCATGTTGACATTTGATAGTTCATGTTAATTCCTCCGAAAAAAATGTTTTCGTGCATTTTGTCTCAATTAATTAGAGAATTTTAATGCTTTTCCGTTGATGATTTTTGATGACGGGCTTTCTAGGTACCTATAAGTACCCGTGAAAACCAACCCTTGAAATTGTTTTAAGGGCCTAACACAAGAACAACTTTGTTGCATCTTCATTTCTAAATATGCCAAGACATTTTTGGTCAAATTTTACGTTAAGCTCCTTCTAATAAGTACAGTACAGCATTATATCATTTTTTGCGGAGCAACCAGTTTTTTCTTAAAAAAATCGATCAAGAAGAAACCCAATTTGCTACCATGTATTTTTATAGAAAAATTCAGGTCAACTAAAAAACTGACTGATGAAAACTTTCTTTGAACTAGTGCGATAATGCGCTACTGCTTGAGATGATCTGATAAAAGGTACCTTTGATACTTAGGTCATGTTATCAAGTCTCATATAACTAGAGAATTTTATTGCTTTTCCGTTGATGATTTTTGATGTGCTTAACGGAGAAACTTGTGTCAGTCTCTGAGTCAAATTTTACATTGAGGAAAAAGATTACTCATAAAATCAAACAAATATCAAACTAGTTATGCCAATAAGTTTTGTGCAAAAATTTTCGGTTTTCTGTGAAAATAATTATTTTTATTTCAAGCATAAATAGCATATGAGAAGAAAGAAAATACCTTCAAAATTCTCAAAAGCAAGCGCAAGCTTTGAAGCACTTTTCAATCTTGTTTACTTGTCTGTAAGAAAATAAGTCTAAATAATTATTTCACTCTTTGGGTCCTAAATAATTTCTTTATTTGTTTTTGTCCCGTTTTCAATCTGAGGCCAGAGGGTAGTTCCTTTTGCCTTGACTTCTGTTCAGAGAAAATAGCGAAGACTGCTAATGAGCCAAAACGATTAATAGACCAGTACCGGGGCCGACAAAAGACTTTCAGTTTTTTCACCTCGGCATCTTGTAGTGATGCGTTTTTTTGAAGCAAAGCTTCCCCAAGTCATCACAAAGGTCATATCACACAGAGTGTGAGGTTTTTGTGTATCCACATCAGGTCATTGGTTTTTAGTAATTTAGTATGTTTTGACAGCTTGCTTCGCTTGGTCAATTTGGAAAGTACTTTGTTTTATTTTTGTTGTACAAACTGTACAAACTTTGATTCCAAAATGAATATTAAAATGAGATTAATATCAACTGCAACAACTTTCAGTTTGAAATCGAAGTTAGGGCTTTCTAGGTACCTATGATTACCCGTGAAAACCAACCCCTCAAATTGTTTTAAGGGGGCCTAACAGAAGAACAACTTTGTTGCATCTTCATTTCTATATATGCGAAGACATTTTGGGTCAAATTTTACGTTAAACTTCTTTTTATAAGTACAGTACAGCAGTATATCACTTAGAGCGGAGCAACCAGTTTTTTCCAATAAAATTGATCAAGAAAAAACCCAAATTGCTACTACGTAAAATTTATAGAACATTTCGGGTCAACTAAAAATCTGACTGATGAAAACTTTCTTTGAACTAATGCAATAATGCGCTATTGCTTGAGTTGATCTGATAATAAGTACCTTTGATACTTAGGTCATGTTATCAAGTCACTGATAAAATCTGGCATTACATAAGGATAACTTAGTGGTGCATCATTCAAAGTCAAATTTTTGAAGAGACCTCTATAAAGTCACGTAAGCTTACTTGAAAGGCATTTTTCGAAATGGGAGCTGTGAATAAGAAAATCTCTCACTCTAGAATCTGCAACGATGGCAAAACAATACAGGACTGGCATTATAAAAAGCGGCACCTTATTTTTCAGCAGTTTATGATAAAAATAGACATAAATTTTAAGGAGCAGCTGAAATTTGCATCATGAATCCAGTTCAGATTTGATCCATCCTGAAAAAATCCAGAATAATACAACATTGGAACTATTAATCAATTTGTTTCCTCTAATTTCTCTAATAAAAAATGCATCTCAATTTGGCTCACACTTTCTCGGTTGAACAGAAAAATTTGAGTGCAAAAAGTTACCGCTTACCTTCGCCATCGCCCACAGTTGCAATGAGAGCAGTGAAAAATTGATACCCGCCATCTGTTAGAAAATATTTCAAGATCGGTCCCATAAATAACCACTTTTTCTCTTCAACCAGCAACCAAATGAAAAAAGAAATGCATGCTAGGGTTACTTGTTTGTTCAGACAATTCTCCTGATCCATTTGTTTTGAGGACATATAAAAAACCGGAAAAAACTGCTTGCGGGACAAGCCCCATTGTATACAGCCGAATCTGTGCGCATCACATGTAAGTTACAATTAGATGAACGGCACGAAAGCGCCAAATTGACATTTTAAAGTTCATATTATTTCCTCCAAAAAATGGTTTCGTGCATTGTGTCTCCATTAATTAGAGAAATTTATTGCTTTTCCTTGGATAATTTTTGATGTGCCTAATTGATAAATTTGTATCAGTCTCAGAGTCAGTTTTGAAGAAAAGATGAAGGAACTTTCTACCAATCGTCCCACAGACCATATGCCACACGTGTAAGGTCTTTGATTATCCCAACCAGGTCGTTGATTTTCTGCAATTTGCTCTGTTCGGACCACTTGTTTCGCTTTGTTAAGGTAGAGAGCACTCCTTTTAAATTTGTTGTTCAAATTACACAAATTTTGTTGTACAAATTGTACAAAAATTTTATTAAAATTGTGCAGCTGATTAACTATTTACAATTAGACGAATGAGATGAGAGCGCTACACTTATATTTTAAATTTCTTCATGTTAGTTCCACCGAAAAAAATTTTCCTGCATTGTATCTTAACACACAAGACCATTTTATTGCCTTTCCGTTTAGTAATTTTAAATGTGCTTTAGTGAGAAAATTGTATCAGTCTCGGAGTCATTTTTTACATTGAGGAAAAAGATTACTCAGAAAACATAAAATCAAACAAATATCAAATTAGTTATGCCAATGATTTTTGTTTCTAAATTTTTTGTCTTCTGTGAAAATCGGTATGTATGTTTCAAGCATAAATAGCATATGAGATGAAAGCAAAATACTTTCAAAACGCAAGCTTTGAAACTTTTTTCAATCTTGATTCCTTGTCTCTGTGAAAATAGGTCTAAAATTATTTTTCACTCTTTGGGTCCTAAACAATTGAATCACAAACAGCCTCTGGGTAGAAAAAACCAAAAAATAAACTTAAGAAAAGACGAATGATGACTGGGTAGACCAGCGGGTAGTTCACGTTGCCTAGACTTCTGTCCAGAAAAAAATAAGCACAAAGACGGCTAATTGACCAAAACAATTAAGAGACCAGTAACGGGGCTGACAGACGCACCTTTTTTCTTTTCACCTCAACATCTTTCAAGGATCCATCTTTCTGATCCAAAATTTCCACAAAACGTCCCACACGGTGGGATGTTTTAGAGTATCCGGAGTGTGCTCAATAGTTTTCAGCAAATAATTCTGTTTGGACCATTTGGTTTGCTCTTTCTAGGTAGAAAGTACTCTGTTTATAAATTGTAGTACAAATTCTACAAAATTGGTGGTACAAAAAGTACACACTTTGATGCAAAAATTGTGCAGCTCATTAACAGGTTACAATTAGACTAATGAGATGAAAGCGATAAATTTAAACTTTAATTTAAATGTCTTTTAAACTTTTTCATGTTGGTAGCTTTGTTATAATATGCTAAATCCGTAGCGAAAGCGTTTCTCGTAAATTAAATTATTTCATAATATTGGCTTTGGTCCTCATGAGTTTGATGATTCACACACAAGCTCCGTGGAGAAAAAACTAAAAATATCACAGGAAAGAACGAATGATATATTTGGTAGACGAGAGGAGAGTTCGCGTTGCCTGGACTTCCGTTTCGAAGAAAAATTTGAGCAAAGACGGCAAAAGAAATAAAATATGTACAAAACCAGTAAGGAGGCGGACAGACGTACCTTAAGCCATTTTCACCTCGACATTTGGTATGGATACATACGTTTGTGGTTTTCAATGTGCTTTACTGAGAAATTTGTATCAGTCTCGGAGTAATTTTTTACATTGAGGAAAACGATTACTCAGAAAACATAAAATCAAACAAATATCAATTTAGTTATGCTAATGATTTTTGTGCCTAAATTTTTTGTCTTCTGTGAAAATAGGTTTGTATATTTCAAGCATAAATAGCATATGAGAAGAAAGCAAAATACTTTCAAAGCTATAAAAGCAAACGCAAGCTTTGAAGCACTTTTCAATCTTGTTTCCTTGTCTCTGTGAAAATAGGTCTAAAAATATATTTCACTCTTTGGGTCCTAAACAATTGATTTATTTGTTTTTGTGGTTTTGAACTCCCGTTCTCAATCTGAGACCAGATGGTAGTTTGCTTTGCCTAGACTTTCGTTCAGAGAAAATTGGGAAGACCGCGAATGAGCCAAAACAATTATAAGACCAAAACCGACAGAGCACTTTCTGTTTTTCACCTCGACATCTTGTATGGATCCGTCTTTTGGAGGAAAAGTTTCCACAAGTCATCACAAAGGTCATATCACACAGAGTGTGAGGTTTTTGAGTATCCACACCAGGTCATTGGTTTTCAGCAATTTACTATGTTTGGACAGCTTGCTTCGCTTGGTCAATTTGTAACGTACTCTGTTTAATTTTTGTTGTACAAATTGTACAAATTTTGTTGTACAAACTGTACAAATTTCGATTCCAAAATTAATATTTAAATGAGATGAATATCAACTGCAACAAGTTTCAGTTTGAAATCGAAGTTGTCAATTTACGGGCTTTCTAGTTACCTATAAATAACCATGGTGTTAATCGACAACCAACTCCTGAAATTGTTTTAAGGGCCTAACACAACTCCTTCGAATAAGTACAGTACAGCAGTATATCACTTATGGCAGAGCAACCAATTTTTTCACCTCCGCATCTTGTAGTGATGCGTTTTTTTGAAGCAAAGCTTCCCCAAGTCATCACAAAGGTCATATCACACAGAGTGTGAGGTTTTTGAGTATCCACATCAGGTCATTGGTTTTCAGCAATTTACTATGTTTTGACAGCTTGTTTCGCTTGGTCAATTTGGAAAGTACTTTCTTTTATTTTTGTTGTACAAACTGTACAAACTTTGATTCCAAAATGAATATTAAAATGAGATTAATATCAACTGCAACAACTTTCAGTTTGAAATCGAAGTTAGGGCTTTCTAGGTACCTATGATTACCCGTGAAAACCAACCCCTCAAATTGTTTTAAGGGGGCCTAACAGAAGAACAACTTTGTTGCATCTTCATTTCTATATATGCGAAGACATTTTGGGTCACTTAAACTTCTTTTTATAAGTACAGTACAGCAGTATATCACTTAGAGCGGAGCAACCAGTTTTTTCCAATAAAATTGATCAAGAAGAAAGCCAAATTGCTACTACGTAAATTTTATAGAAAATTTTGGGTCAACTAAAAAACTGACTGATGACAACTTTCTTTGAAACCCAAATTGAAAAGAAACCCAAATTGCTACACTAGTTTAATTTTATAGTAAAAGTTCAGGTGAACAAAAAAATTGCTGCTGAAAATGCTAAGGCGATAATGCACTACAAAAATTTCTCTTTTCAATATTTGATATAGAAATGCTCAATGCGTAAAGAAATAGTTTCTAGTAAGCTACATTAATTTGTAATATTGGCTGCGGCCCTCTTGATTTTGATGAATCAGAAACAGGCTCTGGGGAGAAAAAAACCAAAAAATAAAGTAAAGAAAAGACGAATGATGACTGGGTAGACCAGCGGGTAGTTCACGTTGTCTAGACTTCCGTACAGAGAAAAAATAAGCACAAAGACGGCTGATGGACCAAAACAATTAAGAGACCAGTAACGGGGCTGACAGACGCACCTTTATTCTTTTCACCTCAACATCTTTTAAGGATCCATCTTTCTGATTCAAAATTTCCACAAATTGTCCCACGTTTTAGAGTATCCAGTGTGTGTTCAATATTTTTCAGCAAATAATTCTGTTTGGACAACTTGGTTTGCTCTTTCTAGTTAGAAAGTACTCTGTTTATAAATTGTTGTACAAATTAAACAAAAATGTTGGTACAAAAAGTACACACTTTGATGCGAAAATTATGCAGCTTATTACCAGTTTACAATTACACTAATGAGATGAAAGCGAAAAATTTAAACTTTAATTTAAATATATTTTAAATTTTTTCATGTTGGTTCCTCCGAAATTTTTTTCCAGCATTGTGTCTCAACTCAAAAGAAAAATTAAATGTTTTTCCCTTAGTGATTTCTAATGTGCTTAATTGAGAAATGTCTAACTGTCTCAGAGTCATTTTTACTCATTGCTTTGTAAAGGTAGAAGATACTCTCCAATTAGGCGATCCCACAGTTGGTTTTAAGTTACTGTAAACTTTTCCACGACTTGATGGAAGCTGGCATGGCTAACGAAAAATCTCCTGTTGGCAGCGAATTCTAAATGAAAAAGGTTTTGGGTAATGGGTTCACTGTCTCGTACGTCACGTTCATGCGTGAGAGGTCTAGAGCTCAGGCCTTCTTGCTCAAATAGATCATCGCGAACACCAAACAAAAATTAATTTCACTCTCTAGTAGCGGAGAGTTATTGCTCTACATCTTTTTCTGGAAAGACATATAGGTCAATTCCAGATGATCTTCATCTGGAATTGACCTATAATCAGCAGACTCCCGGGAGCCTAAACCCATAAAATAAACCGAAGAAGGGGCGAATGACTTTACCAAGTACATGAAGAAAATTGATTTCCAAAGTTACTGTGGACACCAAATGTCACAAAAGAATCGAAAATTTTTGAGATGAATTGGTTTCAAACGTCACCTTAAACATAAACAAGAGTTTATGATAGAAACATGGTTTCAGATGTTACTTATAAAAAAGATTTCTCATTTGACTTTCTAAACAGCACAGATGAATGAAATTGTTGAACATAAAAATCATCCTACGCCAAGGACTGTTTACAATATAAAAATTTTCTGTTTAGTAGCTCGTGTTGCCTGTTCGCATCGCCTGTTTTTTGGTCCACACCTCCGCTAATACACAAAAACTTTTTTTGATAATTTTTATACTTTTTTATCTCCTCGGTAAATCAGCGAATTTTTATCAACAGAAAGATCAATTACTTGGGTCTGCTCAAACAAGACACAGGTGCCGCACATCATGAGTCACGCTCTGATTTAAACACGGACACTTTTCTCTACGCCCTCAGACGTTTCACATCACAAAGATGTCAGCCAAAACCTATCTTAGGTGACCAAAACAAAATGTCTGTTGGAAAAAACGTAGATTAAAAACGTTATGTCCGTACTCTTGACAATTATTGCCTTGAGTATGAACTTCTGATGAAGAACGCGACCTGGCGGTTCAAAGCAACATACTGAGCGAGTTTTTTGGTGGAGCCTGGGAAAGATCGATGTCTTGTTGCGACAGAAGGCATGTTTAACTCTTTTAAACAAGTGCGTAACTTACAAGGAAATGAAAACCAGATTACCACAAACAACCTTCTGGTGCGAGACCCTACAATTCACTTCCACTCGTAGACTTTTTTTCAACTATGACAGAACCCTTCAAATTCTGGAAAAAGTGTGCAGCAGCTTTTGGACCTGTTCTTGAGATGCGTAGTTAAAATGATCCTTCCCACCTTGACAGAGCGATGCAAGTAATTCGAACAGGGTGAAGTGCTGATAATCAATGAACTGGTGTCGATACTCAGAGACCTCACACCGTGTGGGATATGATTTTGGACGATACGTGGAAACTTTGTCTGAAAAAGGTGAATCTCTACGCGTTGTCTAATTAAAAAGGAAATAAGGTACGTCCGTCCGCCCCGTTACTGGTATCGCAAGTGTTTTGTCTGATTAGCCGTTTTTACTCGCATTTTTACCGGAACGGAAGTCCAGGCAACGCGATCTACACTTTGGACTGCTTGATACATCATTCGTTCCCTCTTTGGTTTATGATAATGATATTCTCCACCGGGGACTGTTGAAGATGCATCAATTCCATTTGAATGAAGCCAATACTATAAAATACTATAAAAACGTTGATTGAAGCCAATACTATAAAACGTTTCCTCTACGCATTGAGCATTCATATGTTGAAGCTTGTAAAAAGAAAAACGTCGGACCAAGTGAGAACAAATTCGACTTTTTCTGAAAAGCTACGTTTTCTCTCAGATTTGAAACCTGAGTTATAAAATGCAAAATTAAATTACAGCAATTGTTTAGGAACCAAATTCTGAATAAAATTTTAATACATAGGTTTTAACAGACAAGGAAACAAGATTGAAAAATGTTCCAAAGCTTGCGTTTGCTATTGAAAGATTTCAAAATAATTTGCTTTTTTTGCCATGTGCTAATTATGTTTGAAATATATCAATGCAATCTGTTTCTCAAAATAAAAATTGTCTCTGAGAATGATGCAAGTATGTCAATTAAGCACATCAGTATTCAATTAAGGCGAAGCATTTGAATTCTCTGATTTATTATAAATTATTTTTTACTAGAAACCTTTTCTCTAAGCATTGAGCATTTTAATATCAAAGATTGCAAAAAGATTAACTTCGGTCCAAGCGAGAAAAAATGGACATTTTTGGAAAAGCTACGTTTGCCCGCAGATTTGGAACGGGAGTTAAGGAATACAAGAAAAACTAAAGCAATGATTTAGGACCCAAAGAGCGAAACAATTTTTTATACTTATTTTCTTACAGACGTGGAAACAAGATTGAAAAATTTTCCGAAGCTTGCCTTCGCTTTTCAGAGTTTTGAAAGTAATTTGTTTTCCTATGAAATGCTAATAATGCTTAAAAAATGTAACGTTTTTCATAGAGAATAAAAAAATTACGAGGAGGATATATTGGCATAACTAATTTGAAATTTGTTAGATTATATATTTTCAAAATAATCTTTTCCTGAAAGTAAGAATTGATTCGGACACTGATATAATTAACGCGTTTAAAAATTTAGCGCATAAAATACCACTAAGGAAAAAGCATTTCAATTTTCTGTTTAGTTGAGACACACTGCAGGAAAATATTCTTTTTTTCGGAGGAATTAACTTGAAGAAGTTTGAAATGTTAGTTTAGACTTTCATCTCATTTGTCTGATTGTAACTTTTTAATCAGCTGCACAATTTTTGCTCCAAAACTTGTGCAATTTCTACAACAAATTTTGTATTATTTGTACATCAAAATTTATACAGAGTACATTCTTCCTTCACAGAGAGAAGCAGCTGGTCCGAACAGAGTAATTTGTTGAAAATGAAGGACCTGGTGTGGATAATCGGAGACCTCAGACCGTGTGGGATATTGCATCGGAACAATTTGTTGAGACTTTGCCTGGAAAATATGGATCTCTACCCGTTGCCAAGGTAGAAACTACATAACGTACGTCCTCCCCCGTTACTGGCAGCGCGAGCTGCACTCTGGTCCGATTTTTACAACATTGGTCATTTCTTATATATATATATATATATATATATATATATATATATATATATTTATATATATATATATATATATATATATTTATACATAAACATTCATTAATATATATATATATATATAAACATATATATATATATATATAAAGTATATATATATATATATATAATATATATATATATATATATATATATATATATTTAGATATATTTATCTATAATATATGTTAAATTATATATATGTAAATGAATATATATATATATATATATATATATATATATATATATTTATATATATATATATATATATATATTTATATTTATTTAAATGTTATATATATATATATATATATATATATATACATGGTGAATTGAGGAGCGCTGTTTTGGGGTGGTGCGTTGTGCTTAGATGTGTGGCAGTCAGTTTACGAGGAGGATATGGGGACTTGGTTGCACAATGCTATGAGGAATGATTTCTGAGGAAGGGCCTGATCCGTAGGGTGTAACCTTGGTCAGTAACCTCCACGTGGTGCCCCCTGGGTAACTACCACTAGCTCAGTTAGTGGAATTTAGCTAAGCTGACAGTCTGAGGATTGATCCCTGAACAAGCCACCTACGGACTTAAAACAAATTTGTTCTAAAGAATTCCTTGCCAGTCCGATTCACATTAGCGCAGGCAAGAGCCTGAGATGCGAGGTGTTGAGGCAGAGCATCGAATAGCGCCTTTGAAAAAAGGGGGCAAAAGTGGTTGTTGGCTGGACCCTGTGAACAAATGTTCTCGCCGACTTCTACCTGTTGGAAATGTCTCTAAGGATCGAAAGATGGTCAAAGTTAACGGATTCGAAAGTCAGCATTGTAACGAAAGTGAAATCGAGACTAGTAGATGAAGTTTTGATCGTTTAGTAGTGACTTAGCTAGACTCCAATTAAAGTCTCTCGTAAGCTCTAATCGATCAGAAACCCTTGTTAGTAGGAAACGAACGCAGGGCTAGTATGGTTGAGATATGAGGGAGCTTGAGAATTTGATATATATATATATATATATATATATATATATATATATATATATATATAAGTATATATACATGGTGAAGTGAGGAGTGTCTGTTGTGGGGTGGTGGGGGTGTACTTAGATGTGTGGCAGTTAACCTCAAAAAACCGCCTTTCACACCAGAATTATAAGTCTGTCAATCGCCTGTAGACTAGATGGGACTGACATTCACTAGGGGGCTTCAAATAAACTCATTAGATGTTAATATATATACCACTATTAAGTTTTAAAGTGAAAAACTGACACTAATTTTGTCGCACTTATCATTTGACTTTTCAGTTTCGCTGCCAATTGATTTCAGTTGCTTGAAATTGCGATTGAGAGAGAAATCTAGATCACACAAAAAGGCGTAGAGTCACTCAAGAAGTCAAAAAGCGGTCCAGCGAAAATTCTGCATAAAAGAAGAAGACCCACACGATTAGAATAATTGCTTCTCTTCGAGAGCAGTTAATTATATTACCGATTAACATCGCCCGAATTGCTGGAAAACGACCTGCAAGCGGTTGATTTTATCAGTAACTAGCTACATTTTATAAGCTTTAGCTTAATTGAAGGGGCGCGGGTGAGTGCAGTGGGCGGGGGTTTGAAGGAATTTCTGTATGTGTGTGTGTGTGTGGGGGGGTCAAACTAAGAAGTGCCCTTCTCACTATGATTATACGTCTCGAAAACAGTCTCTGTGAATCGCATACTTTTGAATCGCGACCAGTGAGCTGAAAGGCTCTACGAGAACCTTATGCCCTTTGTGCCCTGGCTGTTTATCCTGTTTTGAGGACGAAAAGTCAAATGAGTGAGATGAAAAAAATACTCCGAAAAATACTCATCCAACTTTTCAAATAGCTCATATCTCATTGCAGAACGAATCAATGCAGAAAAATTTCACAGAAAAAATCAATTTGGAATATTGGGAAAATTCAATTAATTTTTCGTGTGGTCCATGTAACATATAAAGGAAAACTATTGTTTTATCCAATGAAAACAATTCATCCAACCGCAAATGAGAATAAAAATGTGTAAATTCTCTTTTTTTTTCAAATTGCATAGAAAGGTACAAATTGGTAGCAAAAAAACTTGCAACCTGTATTGCAATAAGAGCCTACAGGCATGAGGCTTCAATTCATTCACCATTGAAGCAATATAATGAGTCAAAACTCGCAAATAGACTAAAATTGAACAAAATGGTTGAAAAGTCTTCGAATTAATCAACAAGACAAAATAAAAAGTATAAAATTAAAAGGAAAAATTTGTTTAAAAACAAAATGTGTCTTTTCCATTATAGCCTCCTAACCCAGCCGAGTGGTCAGATAATATATGTCCCCACAATCTTGGAAATTATACCATAATGGCGGCTATAATTTCAAGGGGGCTACAACAAAGACACCAATAGATTTTGCAGAAACTAATTACTACTCAAATTTTGAAACGAAATTTCAAGCATACTCTCAGTGCCGCATTGTTAAATGAAATCAACTGCAAACGAGTAGATAATCTAAGAAAATGGGCAAAACCGTTGTGTTTAACAACTGATAAAAGCAGAACTGATTGGAACTATAGATCTTAGGAAAAAGGTAGATTGGTACATGCTAGATTGCGAAGAGTAAGGACATAAACAGAAACGCAGGCAAAAACAGAAAGACTAATTCTTGATATCTGAAAGTTCAAAAAACAATATTGAAAGTAATGAAGTAGAAAAACAATTGCATTTTCTTATTTAGCATTAAAATATATAGCTATCCTGTGGTATAGATTAAAGTGTAGAAACGTAGTGCAAAGATTGGAAATATTGAAATATTGTGCAATTAAATTGTCACATTTTTTTCAAAGTTTCTCTTAGAAAAAAATTTTGCAGAAATCCAAACACTGAAAATCACACAATTATCCAATTATTAGTAAGAGAAAACTAAGATTCCTGACCGTGCTCAAAATTTACTTCTGTTTAAATTTCTATTAAGCAAAATTACATTGCTTGATAAAGAGGCATTCACTGCATGAAATATCAAAAATATATTTCCATTTGCACGGTTAGTTGAAAATTTGGACAAAAAATTGCTTAAACACTGTGGCCTTCAATATTTTTTAACACACGTAAATTGAAAATATAACCCAGGGGTTCAATATTACAAGTTTAAAATGTTATATACAAATTCAGTACAATTTCAAAAATCAAAATTAGTGATTCCGTTTTTTTAAGGTAAAAATAACTTTTGAAGACAACAACGTTCCTTTCTATCGGTACAAGTTTGAATTGATGGAGCAGGTGCTGTTTTAACATGCGTTTAAACTGTGATCGTGATCTGATAATCCGGACTTCACGTGTTTAGTTTAATCCATTTTTGGATGTTTGCTTTGTGTAATGATCAACTGCTCGACCTTTAGCTGTTCAGCTCTGTTGTATTTTCTTACTAAGACATTACCACTTAGAGAAAATCTCTCAGTGCCGTCTGATTTCAATAATGAAATATCTTTCCTAAGCTTTGAAACACTCATCTGGCTTATTAAAATTTCTGCAGGGAAAATGTGAGATTTTACTAAGAGGTCTCTAGATCTCTCAAATTTTTTTCTCGTATAGCAGATTTTAATTCCCAATTGATTTGTCAATTAGTTTGCAGAAAAATTCAAGTTCTGAAAAAATAGAGCACTGAAAGTTAAATGAGAAAGGGCTAGGGATTTGAATAGCATCAATCGTGCTTTCAGAGGTAACTGATAACGTATAAGGTATATGGATCTAATTGCTTTGGCCATATTTGATATTCCTTTGTTGAGTTGTACATAAAAGTTTAGTTTAGAATCAATCATTATACCCAAGTATCTGCAGAGACTTTGTGGCTTAATTTCTTTTCCCCGAAAAACTATTGGATTAAATTTTCTATTTTTTTTCGAGACGCAAAGAAGTTCAGTTTTACCGGTATATTAGTTCAATTTTATATCCGCATTATAAAGCTTTTGAAAACACTGTTTTATCCATTTCAGAGGTTCACCTATTAATACAGCTTCTATAAAAAATTATTTAGAGGAAGCTAAATTATAAGCAAAATAAATTATAATTATAAGCATAATTCAAAGTCGAAAAGTCTATCACTGATCGACGCGCAGGATCACAGGATTTGTCTCGCTCAGAAAAAATTATTTCACTCGGTAATTTTACTCTTTCGCTTTTAGGTCAAAACGCCGTCTGAACGAAGAGTACTTCCGGTAAAAAAACCTTAATAAAACCAATACTCCTCTTCAAGTAGTAAAAAATAGACCAACAGGACTAATTTACTTGCTACAAAAAGACCAACAGGACTATTATATTTGCTTCGTTTGCAATTAAAAAGCAGTTATTAGTTGTAATTTTTCTCACTATAGATTTGATCAGAGTAGATTGTCAATTTTTTAAATTAATTTTTAAAAATGTAATCTTTGAATGATTCGTGCTCATTGCCTTTTTGCAGTACGTTTATCCTACAGATTTATTTGTATGCAGTAGATTTGGTCCTGGTTAAATCTATTTTATTCTTTCGATCTTTGATAAACTTTTAGGCATATGGAGAGTTGAAACTTTATGTGGAGACGCACTTTGCCGATGCTCCTTCTACTTGAAGGTATAGAAGTAGCGCAAAAAGCGGGCACTAGGTTCCAGACGCCACATATTCGCTCTTAAACCTGTTAAGTTTGGATAGGGCTGTGAGATCAATCAACCGGATACTAATAATCCAACGCCAATAGTGGCCCTCCTGTTAGCTTTATTTTGGCGGAAAAGTGCGTCCCCTTTGATTAGTGTTTATTCCACACTTCAAAGTTTGATGCTTGAACCCAGCTTTTTATAACCTAGCTGGTTAATTGATTTGATTTGATATGAATTCTGTCGTCATTATATTCTCAAAGGATTAATATTAGATGATGGACAGTTGTGATCTCGTTTTATAGTCAGACTTCAATACTAATTAGTTATCATGATGGCCTTTTTAAACGGATCACAGCTTTTATAATTTGTACCGGATTGTTTTGATGTGTATTACCTATGCATATCAATCGCATTTTTGAAGGGTGGTTCAGCCAGTAAGCATAGGAACACATCAAAGCAAATCTCAATTAATTCGGTTTGAACTGATCGAACAAAAAAGAGCAAGTAATTAATATATTGCGTGCTATGCGTTGGCTAATTTAATTTAACTGTTTTCGTATCAACAACGGTGGGATAATTTTACAAGTGTGGATATTTTGATAGGATTGTTGCAAGCTCGTATAAATACCGACCTAAACATCTAAGCTGCATCATTTAATTTTGTCTCTCTGCTTTTGTCGCATTTACCTTTGTGTCGAACTGTAATATTCAGATATTACTTTCACCGAAAACTAACTTTTCTTTGCCGGATTCCAAAATGGTGGTAAACGTATTCATGGACGTTTCAATTGGGGGGTCTCCCGCTGGGACGATGAAGATTGAACTTCGTGACGATGTGGTTCCCAAGACAGCCGAGAACTTCCGAGCCCTGTGCACTGGTGAAAAGGGCTTCGGGTACAAGGGCTCCAAGTTCCATCGGGTCATTCCATTCTTCATGGGCCAGGTTTTTATAGGATTTGTATTTAACCCTAGATTCAGCCCTAGATAGGCTTTAGCTCTACAGATGTTATTTAAAAACTTGCTCGTCCGTTTTCAACTAATGCCTCTTTATAAGTTAGAACATAGATCTTAGCGGCTCGAGGGACTTAGTGCCCTGACACGAGGGCGTTTGTGCCTGAGGCCTGGGTACAAGTCCCTAGGAGCTACTAGATTTTTTTCTAACTTATTTAGTCTTTCCCATTATATCTCCAACCCCCTACGCATCGAAAATGTTCAGTTATCACCCAATATGGTATAGGAGACCCAAATTTTTGTGCTAAGTTAGGGCCAGTAGCAAAACATTCAATGCATGAATGCATGCCGTGCTGTTTTACGTGCTCGTTTACCAACTCAAGATTAATCTACTAATTTATACGCCTGAAAGCGTTTTTTTAAAACACTTTTTATACCATTGATCGGGTACAATAGTCCTCTCGCCTACCTATGAAACTCAGATTAAACGCAACGTTCACATACTAGAAATCCTAATGTAAATTTAATGAACTCCATCCAAGTTACAGTAAAGAAAGTTGTCACAAGATTACTACTTATTCACATCTTTTCTCTCGCTCTAATGTTTAACAAGTGAAAACTTAGCCATAGTTGAACAAACCTGAAAACATATCACATATTGTGATACCTTTTTTTAAATGTGAAAGTTGGGAGGAGTTCATCAAATTTACATTAGAATTTCCAGTAATTGAAAGTTGCGTTTTATCTGAGTTTCATAGGTAGGCGAGAGGACTAGTGTAGGGGATCAATGGTATAAAAAGTGTTTGGTAAAAGTTGTTGGAGTAATATTGGAACTTTGTTTCGTGAAAATAAGGGCTGCTAACTTACTTTTGCCGTTCAGTGTACGTAACGGTAACTCACCAGATAGTCCAATGTAAAGTTTGTAAACTCCATCCAAGTCTCGCGAGAAAAAAAAAGTTGTCCCGATATCACATCCTGTCTCCCTCTAATGTTTAACACAAATGCAAACTCAATCGTAGTTGAAAAACAAGTGAAAACATCAAATTTTGAGTTGGAGTAATATTGCCTCAAAAACTAAATTTTTGCTGCGTAAAAATGGGGGGTGCTAACTTAATTTTGTCGTTATAAATAGCACAGGCATGCTAAATTCACATCAGCTCTTGTTGCGCTTCCAACGTAAGTGCATGAGAAATAAATGAAATGACTTGTTAATGGACGATAAATACTACAACAGACGGTGGCATGATATCTGTTGTGGCGTGGAACAGTGACATGATTTTACGAATTTTGCTCAGACTATGAAGCTCTGCTTCTTTTGTCTTATTATCCACTGTCGCTATGGAGAAGGGGGAAATAGTCTAATCTTGTGGATACATACTGTTTTAAGATCTGTAAATCTTGTAATGGCAAAGAGACTTGATTAAAAACATTAACATACTAATTTTACCACCCTCTCGAAGTCATTGAACAACTCGGCTTCGCCTCGGACCTTGATAACACCCGTGGGGTATTATTCATTCCACGATCGATAATTTATTGTTCAGGTCGAGTTATATAACGACAGTGATATCAAATTTGTGTGTTATTAAGGATAGACAAAAAAGTAGTGTCTTTTATCTCCAGGGTGGAGACTTCACAAAAGGGGACGGGAGGGGTGGGAAGAGTATCTATGGGCCTAAGTTTGCGGATGAGAACTTCACTCTGAAACACGACGGAAGAGGAGTCCTTTCTATGGCCAATGCTGGTCCAAACACAAATGCATCCCAGTTCATGATAATGTTCGGAAAAACAGATTGGCTCGATGGCAAAAATGTATGACCCAATCTACAATCTACTGTAAAAATTATTGTTTTTTTTTAAGGAAAACATGCAAATTCAAATGCATAACCGTCAGGTTAATTATTCGCATGTCCACAATTATGCTCACAATCATCAAATTAACTCCATGTTGAAACCATTGAGTCATTTGTGCCTGTTCGCTTTTATTCTGCTTTCATTTATAATAAGAGTAAATCCTAACTGCTTGTTAAATGCTTCATTCTCATAGCCTCTTTTTTGCCTCACCATGATTCAAAGACAAAATTAATTCGATCATCTATCTTATTAGTGAATATCTGTTTTTTTGCCTCATCTGAAAATGGTTGAAAACTCCGTGTCTTTGGAGTTGACTCAATTTTCTCTTCATTTCTGTCGCAAGTCTTAAATGTTCGGATCATCAATAATGCAAAAAAAAACTCTCAACCATGCCTCCTCTTGAGCCCATAAAATTTAAACGATGCGGCTTTTATACTATTTCGAATTTTAGGCTTATCTCGTTATACCCCCTCTCTCCCAGTCCCAAACAAGCTTTCACAAACACCTGATTTTTGTCGGAACATTTTCTCATGGCCTCTCATTTTGTGATTGTTTAAATGTAACTTTGAACTGTTTAGGTTGTATTTGGAAGGGTGAAGTCTGGATTGGAGGTGTTGGGTAAAATGTCCGATGTGGGAAGCGATAGAGGAAGCGTATCCGCTCCGATTGAAATCACAAACTGTGGACAGTGCTGAAGAGAAGCAAAAGCAGCAAACAATTTATGACATACTTTTTAAGACTGAGCAAAAGTCGGATCACACTCTGTTCTATTCGGTGATTTCAGAACTAGATGATGATGATGAGGATGATGATATTGATAATAGGAAAGCTCGTTCTCAATAATAATAATAATAACTTATGAGCGTATGTAATTATTGTATCCGTTAATACAGCAGTACCAAAAGAAAAACCGATCGTAGTATTTAAACAGTACAGTACGTATATAACAACAGTACGTGGGAAGGTAGCCTGTTAGTAGGATATTAGGACGGTAGTGCAGAAACTCCCATGAGGCAGTTCGAGTTATGGCACTTGAGAGATTGAAGCTGTTTTAGCTCAAAGAAATCAGAGGGAATAAGATTTTTGGATTCGGACCAGTTGAACTTAGGATATATAAGAAGAGAAAAATTTAGCGGATCTTTTCCCTTTGTGCCCCCCCCCCCCCCAGTACTTTATGCTCCCCACAATTACAGTTCATATGCTATTACATAGTAACTCACTATGTCAAAATATGGTACGTTCCTCTGGGGGTGCAAATACTATCCAGCCACTATGCTGGGGGGCAAAAACGGAAAAGATCAAATTTAGCAAAAATGGTCGTATTTACACTCCGAAAATTTAGTATAATACCTGAAAGTTACATTTGAGACATATCAAAAGTCAGGCGATCTTTGGCATGGTCTTAGTCTCGCAAAATCATTTGCTTTACCTAAAGCAAATTTCAGTATGTTACAAATATACTACACAATCCTGATTCACATTTTCCATTTTTTGCCGCAGTTTTTCTATAGTATCAAGATTTTTTTGCTTGTAATTTTTTTAACATCCTATACGATTGTAAAGCCTAAGATGTCTTCTAAGTTCATTGACTGACTGCTTCTCTACGTTTCAATGTCCCTGTTGTGCTCTGTTTCACTATTTAAAGAAGCAACTTCGCAAAGACAAAAGCAATACCAACTATTCTATGCTTATTCACTCTGCTTATTTACCACGCTTATTTAATACTTCTACTATTGTTGGAGCCTTCAAAACCTTGTACGACAAACGAGGAGGAATTCATTTATGCAGCACTTTTTGGCGAAATTGTCTGCATTCACAGATTGTAACTCTCGATCACCCAAAGACAGTATCTTCAAGTACCGCAAAGAAAACTGGACACAGTCCTGTAATGAAACATTAGATAGTTTGACCGATGTAAAATCCGTAAGATCCTGCTGAACTGAAATTCCAAACTTACATCGATTAACGTCCTCTAAAAAGGTCCCACGATTTGTCTCTTTGGACGCGCTAACAAAGATATTCCAGAGAACAATGTTTCACGTTGGAGATTTTGTAAGAAATGACAAAAACGAAAAAAAAACTTATCAAAAAGTACAAGCAATCTTTAAACGACAATCTTTTTGAAGTCGAAATGTAAGATACCAACCCTTAACTCAACAACGTATTCGTTGATTGATGCAAAAAAAGAAAATGTAATTTTTATCAATATGAGATGTAGCGGGTCCATTTTGAGTAAAATGAGTCCAAACAGTTTCATCGATGTGCAAAGTTTCAATATCGATGAAAGTGTGCAATTTTCTTTGTGCAAATGTTTGATTTGAAATCTTTTGCGTTTCGAATTTTTTCAAATGTGACATGGAACTCACAGGTTGCGACGAGCACACTATGAAAAGTTTTTAGTGGACCTATGTCCAACAAAGCATTTTTTTCAAATATACAAAAATCATTGAGAGTCAGGTGATGTTGATTAAAAAAAGTCTAACTAAACAATCAATATTGGTTGTGGTTCGAACCAAAACAAGAAAAATGGCTCCCATTGGTTCTTCGGGAACCGGGTAAATCATTTCCTGCCTCTTCATTTCAAAAATTTTGCCAACCAGCATGGAGTCTTTGCAAACCCAGCAACCAAGCAACATACTTACTGAATCATCACTAAATGGTTACCTGCTGAAACAGTCCAGTCTCGATAAATTTATTAGAAAAAACCGCCATTTCGGTGACCTTCTATTGATGGCAGTTTTTCTCATAAACTGTGGTCATTGCAGAGTCTTGATGCACGAAGGTTTGAGTAGACTTAACTGGTGACCGCAATAAAATTATTGATTTGCAAAAGATTTTGTTGGAAGTCAAAAGTCAAAAGTTAGGTTGTTCAGTCGTCCTGTACTGATATCAAACTTGACGGATTGGCTGCTGCTGACAAAACCAAAACAGACGACTTTTTTATTGTAATAACGATTTCTCACATAACAATGATGCAAAAAACAATGGTTGATCATCTCAAGGCTTCCGAAGGTGAACCAGCAGCAGTAAAAGAAGCGGAAAATGTTCGAGAGGAACACTTGGTCAGAGAGTCAGCCAAGTTCACATTTCAAGTCAAAGTAGAATTTTTCACTGGCGGTTAACATCTTTACAAAGTTGCAACATTTTGTAATGCATTCAGACGATCTTTAGAAATCTTTGAAACCATGTTGTCTGTTGCAGCAAGATCTTACAAGTTTAAAATAGATGGAGCAAGTTTGTAAGTCCGTAAGATGACATTGAATGATGTTGTTGTGTTTGTAATTGAAAAAAGGTTGCATAAAATCCCTGCTTCCTGTCGTTACCTTGAAACTCTGTCAAACTTTTGTAGCTTCAACTGGTATTCACAGAGGGAAGTAAGGACATATTTTTGCTCGAGAGCCAACATAGAGATATGCACTTTGTCTAATTACAACCAATGCTTTTGGCAGAAAGAAGTGATGTGCTTTCCACTTTGAAAACTTTGACCTGGATGTGATATAGTTTTACCGCAAGGGATTACCAGTGGCTGCTACCACAAAATTTTTAACTGACAAAAAACGTCTCTGTTTTAATACGAATTCAGATGTAATTTATGTTGACAATGGGCGGAAAATAAGTCTGTGTGATTACTCCGTCCAATTCACCAATGTTTTTGATCTGTTCAGCCCCACCAAACTTTTCGACAAATTGCTGCCTACCAATTAGGCTAAAATTTTCAGTGTTGTTGTCATTTTTATTGCAGGAAAAGCTAGTATAAGTTTTGAAGCATGAGTTTTGAGGTTTAGCTGCAAGAATTTTCCCGAGAAGAAGAAAGCAATTGTTGTTTAGTGAAAGTATCAACGTCTGAATTTCCTGGTATGCATGTCTCCTCGTTTGTAATCATTTTGGAATGAATAATTTTCCTAAACTAGCCCCTTGGGCGGTCTTTCTCCTCTCACAAGGACGTTTATCGTCAACTTGCAAGATGTAATGCACAGTTTAAACAAATGCTTGAAAACTAGCTAATTCAAAGTCACAAATCCGAACCTTGCGGACTTATTCGTATTTTCAATGCCCAATTAAAATTTGATAACAGAAAAATTGTCAAATGCAGTGATTTCCAATTGAATTGCTTTGCTCTCCAAATGATGTTATAACAAATCTAACATAGTTTAATTAAATAATGATACCGAAACACATTTTTCTTCTTAGACAAGACCAACAAATAGTAATTTGAAAGCACCAAATTTTAAATTTCCAAGAATACTCATAAATCTATCGATAAACCAACAAAACACTAGAATGAGGACCATTATTTTTTGATCTGCTTGTCAGGCTTTAGAGTTAATTTTAATCACTTCGTGTTTTTGAAAAGTTTTGTTAAGCAGATTAATGTAAATTGTTTTCTGTGGTACAATCAAACAATATTATTCCCGACATTTCTTTTGGCTGATTTTAGAACAACTGGAATTCCCTTGCGTGCATCACAGTATCCTTTTTCTCTCTGTTTCGGTAATAAAAACAACGGCAACTTGTCCTTTTAAAAACATTCCTTTTGTTTCCAATTATCTAATGTTGAAAACAGATGTATGAAAGTTAATTAAAAATTAACTGTCATTCAGATGGTGGGATTGATAAGTTGATGGCTATCAAAATTCATACTCAAACTGAGAACTCACAGCGTAGTCATTTTCATTTGTTTTAAGTTTTCCTTTTTTCCTTATAAGGTAAATACTTGAACTCTTTCTGAAACTGTTTGAACATATTAGCCGAGCGCTCATACATTGCTTCCATAATTGTAACTACACTAAAAAACTTTCCGCTTGCTTGCTAGGAGTAGTTTTCATGGTTAGCCTGGCGTCGAACTTGCTGAACCACAGATTTTGATTGCTTTGCTGAATAATTTCTCAAACTATTCGAATGTCAAACAAATTTCAATTCTTTGATCGGAATCGTAACCTTCTGCCGCTCTTTTTAACAATGTTTGGAGCACCTGTGCCCTTGTCCTTACATAAGTGTTTTTTAAGGTCTCGCCGAAAGCTCTTTACGTTTGGAAATGTCGAAATAGCAATCTCCAAATTTTCTGTATTTTGTTGAAGTAAAAGGCGTGGTAAGTAATCACTTTTTATTTTTGTTTCCAATCAAATTAATGTAGGTAGCTACAACGTTATGAGGCGCGGAAGTTTGTCAGCACATCAGTCTTACAATACTTTCAACTATTAAAAAACTGATTCGTGAATACAGTCTCAAGTGCCCACGTAGTACATCACATTATTTGTTTTTGGATTGTTCTCTGAATGTGACTTCAGATATAAGTTACATAGGTTTACACTGTTGTACAAACTGTGTTAAATTACAAACATTTCAGCAGGTTTCCTAAATGACACTTTTGTGTACATCAATGTACACTTAAGGCGGTTCCTGATGCGGTTCCTGAAACTATTGCTTTGAACTTGTTTCATTATCACCGCAGCCTTACCAAAAACAGCGGCAAGCTTTTTCCATGAGCTAATGAATTGTATTTTGAATGATTTTTGGAGTACTGCTGAACACGGTAACCGTAGATTATTCAAATTAACGGAAGACTCAACAAAATGTCTCGTAATACTTTTAATTAACAACAAATGATTGGTGGATACACTCTCAAGTAGCCAGGGCGTACATCACATTAATATTTTTTGAATTGCTGCTTGAATGTGACTTTAGTTAAAATTTAAATAAGAATGCATGCATTTTGCTTCCAAAAAATACTCGGAGCCACATTGATAACAGTTTAGCGTCAACACGTATTTTGGATATAAACAAATGAGCTCATCGGTGCAACCAACCGTTTTTGCGTTGGAGTCTTTTAACTATAGATATTTCAGCTAACTATGAGATACTTTGGATACAAGTTGCTAAATTTTCTTAAAGAAGACAAGATGCGACTTTGTATACTGGGTCTGAAGGAAACATAATGACTATAGACATCTTGACTCAAAAAAAAACATAATGCAGGGCCTGAATTATTTTAAACACAAACCAAAAATTTTGAACAAAGCGGATGCAACGCTCTTGTTCATATGCAAAAGGATCCCGGAACAGATCATCAAAACAATATTCAACAAAGAAATGTTTCGACAAAAGAAAACATATTATGCAACAAGGTGTTACTTTCGTATACCATATGTATTAAAAAAATAAAACCTATGCTCTACTCGAATTTTCTTTTTGGATTGATTTCTATCTTTTACTCTCGCTGAAGAGTTCTCTCTTGAAGTGAATTTGAACGCAAAGTTCGAATCGATTTCCGTAAACATTTTGGCCTAATTTTTATTGTTCTGCTAAAAAAAGGCAAAGCGATTTATCGTAAAAACAAAGGAAATGTTTGGTAGTGAAGTTGTTTTCAACGCAAGAGCTGTCCTACCGGAAAAAGGATACTGCTGATTGCAGTTTCTCCTTTTCTTGAGGACAACAACCTCCAAAGTTTAAAACAAAAACGCTTCCAATTGAAGACAGATTACTCAAAGAAGTAAGCCGTATATAGTGTATATACGACTGCTACTACTTGCAGTTTTTTTAGAATTAATTTGGCTCCTAACAAGCCTACGAAACTGGGGTATCAAATCGTCACCCTGCGAACAAGATCCGTATTTTTTCTGTTTGTGTCCCCAGTATGTTATGCGCCCCCAGTTTCAGAGCACGTGCCCCTTCATAGTAAATAGTCATATACCTAATAGAATGAGCGTCTGGGGCGTGCAAAGATTATGCGCCCACTAAGCGGCGGGCACAAATGAAGAAATCCCGAGATTCTTTGATATTTTTTATAATAAAATTCGATGATTTTTGCATTACAACTCTGTTTGATGAGATAATGTCATCTGGTTCATTTTTTAGAGCACAATCGCAGCAGAAACCTTCAACTGATTTGAAGACGACCAAGTTTTTTAAAACTCCACTAGAATATGCAGGGCCAAAAAGACCACAAGAAGACTTTTTAATGATTTTTAACTAAAAAGATATAACTTATTACTTCTTTTTAAATTTTTTTCCTTTTTCTTTGTTTGTTGTATTACAGAAATTTCAGCAGATTTGCCAAACTATACTTTTGTATAAATAATTATCTTACCTATCTAGCAGACTTAAAAAAAGTTTCAAAAATCTAAGTGTTCATGCATCCACGTGAAGCATGCGTCAAATATGTTTCCTATGAAAGCAATTTTGTTTATCTATTCAACTTGAGGTTATGTCTTTCAAAGCCGAAACGCTTCTACATATTCGCCAAAATAATATACCGCGAAGCAGGAATTCAATTTACAGCTTCTCATTCGTCGAGAATTTGACTCCAAAACAGTTGCTTCGAAAGCAAATTTATTGAAGACTAAACAAAATGTATGGAAAACTTAGAATTATTGATTCTCGCAAACAGAGGACTTCATGGAAAATCCGTTGTTATTTTGACGAGAAGGTCGTTTTGGTGTATTTTCTGCGTTTCCCGACCTGTTTAAGCAAAATTGTGGCATCCCGACAAAAACACAATAACCGCATTCATTAATCAACAATTGAGAAAAAATCAGCGGACAACCCTTGAAGTGCAGTAGTGAATGCTGCAAACTGAAAAGTTTACTAATGATGAGAACTTGAGGAATTTTGAGACAGCAAAATATGTACTAGATCAAAAGAATGTGTATAAACAGATTCATGAACGCAATATTGGACGGGTCGCAAGCAGCGACAACACAAAAGAAGAGGCAAACATAGAATGATCCGGTCGAGAAACGGGGAAGTGGAACTAAAAAGTCAAGAGAAGCTGTTAAAGACAGAAAGGAAGGTCAAGAACTACCAAAGGTCCTTGATTTCAATATGGAAAAGCGTCTGTGAAAACTGGTTGTTACCCCAGGCTTTTGTATACTAAGTAGACCACTCATCTGCGTCTAAGCGAGAATATGACTACTGCGTCATGAGTAGTTCTGAAAATGACAGAATTTTATGGGCACCTGAGTTTTTGCCAGCAGTTGGTGGTCAATGTGGTATGAAGGAGAATGACTCCAACTAAAAAAGTTTTGAAGAGTGACCTATACAACACAGACCTAGAGCAAATGAAAAGCGGGGATGGATGTTTTCATTGAACAGGACGCCTGTTTAGTTGGAACTAGTGACTGTGTTGCTAATAAAATCGAAAAAAGTTCATTAGAAGCAGATAAAAAAATTGGCTGAGGCAGTTGACTCACAGAAAAAGGTCTGAGTGATAGGCACAACTTGTGATGCCGCTATGCCGGGGGCGGCTGCTTCAGCTCTTTTTCTCTTTGGCACAAAAATGGCGTCGATTCACATCTTGCAAGTACACCTTACATCTTGCATAGGTACAAGGAGGTGGTAGAGACTGTTAGCCCAGTTAATTTTGCAGAATTGGGGAGAAGAGAGGGCACCAATATAAGAACTATTCCAAAAATTAACTTTCAACCGTCGCCTGTTTGATATTTTTTTTTCTTTTTTGAAGATTTTTTTGAAGATCAAAATAGTGAACCAATCAATCTAAAGACGTGAAAGTAAAATTGACTAAGATGGATCATTTTTTAGGATGTTTTGTTTGCAGATCCATATGAGTTGAGACAAGAAGCAGGTCTGACGAACAGGAACGTTATTCTGGAGATTAAACTTTTTTTATAAACCTGGAAATTGTCCATTTGTTAAGGAGAAAGAGACTGGGGCAATGAACACCACTCTGCGTAATGAAAGTTTACTAAGATATGGATGTGAATTCAACAGATCAAGTCGACTGTCAAGGAGTAATCATAGACTGTGTTCCCACCGGAAGTTTGGAAGCTGGATGCATTGCAGGGACCGGACCTAATGTCGACCGAAAATATTTGAAAGGGTTTTTTTGAAGATATAAAAAATTTGAGAAACTGCAGAAAAGAGGTAGGCCTGAAACAGCAGCTGCAGAGACAGAGCTGCAGATTGCGGACGAATTGTTTGACGACGGAAAGTAAACAGATCACTTGATTTGGAAACGAATGAGACTTGGAGACGAATGAGACACTGAGGAATTCGGAAGAATCACTGATGAGATTACCAGAGACAAAATGTTTGGAAGGAAGAAGGGGACTCAGACGATTTTTCGGAAGAGACTCTTTGGCGCAGGACAAGGTGGCTTGAAACGAGTCGAAGGAGAGATGAAGTAGATTGAAATTGATGTGGAGATGGTGTTGGAAAAAAACCTCTAGATATGCGATAAGAGGCTGGTCAGGAGATTGAGGGTAATCCCTGTAAGCAACGAAAGATGAAAGAAGCCGAGAGTTGATGAGTAGAATCGATTTAACAAGAATTTTCTCAACCTTTTCTACCCGTTCCGTTGTTATTTTTGTCGTATCGTACAAGTTCATGTGTTCAATCGCTGGTCCATGAGTTACTATAGTCAGTGAAACTCTAAAGAGTTTCTTTTGTATGATTTATGTAGCATAGACATGTCGGAATATTAAAAGTTTGTTGCAATCTGATTCAACCAGTAGTTTTTGAAAGATTGAATGAGTACCAGTATTTGTTGTTAGGAACTAAATAAATCTAAGCGAGAAATATACCAAAATGCGTCATTTTTCTTAGCCAATCAGAATCGAGTATTTAATTACGCATAGAAATCGTTCCAATTTACGTACAAAGCTCGAAAAAAGTGCAAATAACATAATTTCGTTAAACCTAATAAATAAACCTATCAAGTAAGAATCGTTTGAATTTAATTATTTTCGGTTTTTTGCACGGTTTCGAATAGAATGGTGACCAGCGTTGATCACAATTATCAAAAACAGACTGATAACAGTTAAATGAGCAAAAAGACTTTGCCGTCTAAACTCTCACTTGTGGCTATTATCGTACCAATGTTAATACGTTGCAATCGCCATTGCTATGTTTGTCGTAATCTGAATACGTTGTTCTTCTACGTGCTATCATCGATGAGTTATTACGTTGATATGTTCGCCGTAATCTTAATACGTACTAATGCTTATACGTGTTATTAATGCCTGTACGTGTTGCCGATAATACGTTAATTTATTGATCTTTGCTTCCAAAAATACGTTGCTCTGTCGATGTTATAATCGCTTGATTGAATTGAAACCTTATCGGTAGACTGTTGTTCCGAGCCATATTTACAGCTACAATTATGATGCCGCGAACGAATTACGAACACTTTAATAGATGAGAAGCAACGAATCAAAGACGAGTGCAAGCGCACCCGTATTTGGAGAGTTCTGAATAAAAAATCATTTCACTTCACACTCTTCGCATTCTCAACAACGCCAGCCCTGCGTTGCCCCTTTGCCCTGACGGAGATGACTGGGCATATTTCGAATGTTATCGATTCTGGTTCCTGAACAAGCCCTGCAAGGACACGACGAGAAGCTTCACTATCAAACAGATGCAGCAATAACAAGGTGAAAAGAATTTCAGTGAACCCAAGGGAGTCCCGATTGTGGCTGGCCAGTCCCATTCGGCTTGACACATTCTTGATGCCAGTTCCCGCCCCACTCCACCGACCTCTTGTCTTTGATCCACCACATCACATGGCATCAATCCCCAAGCAAAAGGACCCAACTTACTAAATGTGATTTGTGACATCGAACTGCTTAACTTTTGAGAATGGCTCAAAAAAAAGTCGGACTGCAACCTCTAAAACTGTAAGACAGAACCAAAACCTTTTTTTTTGCAGTGTATTATTTGAAGATTAAGTTAGACGGCAAGTAACCCATTCCCTTGAACTTTTGATTTGGAATGCTGTGGTCAAATCAAAATTTTTTGCATAACTGGTCACTAATAACCCCCACAATTGAATTTTTCGAGTTTAAAAACCCTGAGGCTCGGAGTTAGAGCAAAGCTTCTGAAATTCACATATCTTTTCCCGCCAGATTGTAAAGAAAAGCAAGTAGTACTATCTTGACAAGTCTCAGCGAAATAGAATATTTTTTAGGAAAGGGAGCTGAGAAACCTTTATATATACTTAGACTTAAAATACTACAAATCTTTTTCCGCCAGATTGTAAAGAAAAGCAAGTAGTATTATCTTGACAAGTCTCAGCGAAATACAATCCTTTTCGGAGAAGGGAGCTGAGAAACTTTTTTAAGAAAAAAAACATCGATTTTGAAAATTTTTGGCTGAAAGTTGGGAAATTCAGACAAAATGGTCCTTTATGGGTACATAGCAAAAAATAATCTCAAATATGAGAAAAAAAAAATGTGAGCACACAATGCTAAATTGTTCAATTTTGAAAATCTTTGGTCAATTTTGAGGCAAATCAAAAAATTTAGAAAATCAATACCGAATATTGATAAATCGTACTTTCGAGCTTAAAACCGTCCAGTTTACTGGATTACCGTTCCGTAAACAAGAATTTGCAAAAAAATTGACCAAAATTTGAGAAAAATTGGACAAATGCATAAAGTTTTGACAAATTTGTCGAAAAATCATTTTCTCAACAAGAAGGTTCGTTAATTGAGTGAAACTCATTAAACAGAAAAAGTTGTGAAAATTTTCACTTTTCACAACCTCCGGCCTACAAAAAATTATCAAATTCCTATAATTTTTTTCGTCGCTCGTTTATGTACCGTTTTTTGTCCGCGTTCTTTTCGTTCTTTAACTTTACAATTCTCCGTTTTCCGCTTTTTTTTTCAATAACTTCGCTCTCCCAAAACTCCGCTTTTCGTTTTCTTCGCTACTTTTCCCATTTTCGATGTAGTATGTTATATGTGATGAAGTATGTTGTTGTTTTTGTTGCAGTATGTTGATTAAGCTAGTATGCTGGTTAGTTGCTTTGGTCTTGTTGCTTTCTAGGGTGTGACTTAAGTTTGTTCTAGAGTTAGGGCTAGTTGGTTTCTGGACTTCTCCAATTTACTAATTTACTAGCACCCCTGTTGTATTATATTGATTTTTGCTGCTGTATGTTTGCGGGTAACTGTATGATTGTTAGTTGGTTTAGGTTTTTGCCTTCTAGGGTGTGACTTAAGTTTATTCTGGAGTTACGGCTAGATTGTTTCTTAACTTTTCCAGCCTTCATTGACTACAAAAGCACTGCATATTACTTAACATTTGCTGTACTTTGTTTAATATTGTTGGTATGCTGATCGGTTGTTTAGGTTTGATTATTGCTAGGGTGTGACTTAAGTTTGTTCTGGAGTTACGGCTAGTAATTTTCTTGCTCTTTTCATCCTTTCAGTATACTACCATTTGCCGTAATTTAGTTTGTTATTTTCATATGTTAAGCCTCATATTGACTTGTGCTAGTTTGTCTCTTGCAGTAGCATCTCTCCTTCTCCCTAGGGTGTGACTTAAGTTTGTTCTGGAGTTACGCCTAGTTTTTGTTTGGTTGAGTTTGTTGCTGTGGTCTGCTAGCATAGTGGTTCTCGACCTCCCCGCTCGCTGCGTAATCGTCTCCCGCCCGTTCCGACCCGCCTTTCCGTTTCGTTGCGCGCTACTCGCTCAACGCCTCCGTTCTGCCCCTCTCGTTTCTTCATGCGTCGCTCGTTCAGTGTTTCCGTCCCGTCCGTTGCGTCTCCCGTTTACTACCCGCGTTTTTGCCAGTTCCGCTCCGTTCTCTGTTGCGTTGCGCGCCGTTCGCCCGTCCTTTCCGCCCCGTCCGCTTCGTTTCCCGTTTCGTCGTGCTTCGTCCACCCAGTCCTCTTCCCCCGGTTGCCTGTGTTCCTGTTTAGTCTCACGTTGCTTTCAAGCACGTTAGACGCACTCTATATTTTCTTACTCACTTTCGCCGAGTAATTCATTACTCGGTAACTTCTTTTCTGCTCTTCGACGTCTTGATTATCAAGTCGTCGTCATTTGGGTTCGGTATAACCCTCATTCCACGTGTTTGGTTGAAAGTTACTCTACATTGATAAATTAGCCATTTAAAAATCATGGCCGAACATCAAGAAAAATTGAAAAAGCTCTTTAATGCAAGATCTAATCTAGAATCTGAGTTATGTAACATCCATAAGGACATCACAGATGCCATAGATCGTCAAGACAGGAAGGTTAAATTGAACGCTTGATTTCTAAGTTGAAGGATGTCTTCAGTAAACTGGTGCAGAAGAATGAAGAACTATTTGACTTAGCCAGTAAAGCGGAGAACCCAGATTCAATTTACCCTGTCCATGAGCAATGGTTGGATGATAAAACCAAGAAGAATGATAAATTCTTGCTTGCGGCTAGAAGCTATATTGACTCAGTTGCTGACCGAGACATCGTATGTGAGGGCGTTAATCCTCAAGGCCAATCTAAGAGAAGTTCACGCCGAACAACATCATCAATGTCTAACCAGCGTAAACATGAATTTCTCGTGACAAAACTAAAACGCGAAGAGGCAGAGAAACAAGAACAAGCTGCCATGCGCCTCGCTGAACAAAAACACGAAATTGCCATGAGAAAAAAGGAGCTTGAAATACAAATGGAACAGATGGCACTTCAAGAATTGGAGGAAGACCACCGCCAGCGTGTTGCAGCAGCTAAATTAGATGAGGCTGATTTAATGGATAATCATTCATTGTTTAGTCACCACTCAAGTGAACTGAATTTGTTTAAAGATAGGGGATCAGATAGAAGTCAGGGACTTGTTCAGGATTGGGTAAATTTGTTTCCAGCAGGTAATTCAAGTGAGTTAAACTTTTCTCGTCCTGGTTCAGCAACCGCCGACCCTCCTGTTAAATATACTTCCCCTAGTAATCCTCCAGAAAACCCAAGTAATGTTGCCGATGACTTACATCATCTTGAAATGCTTTCTCAGTACACACGGCCAGGAGTTGCAATTTCTGTTGCCCAGCAGGAAGCTTTGTAACGGGAATATCTCCAGGCTCAACTGCAGCAATCACTCATTGATCAAAGGGCACATGGTCCCTCAGGCAGTGGTAAAGTGAACCAAGTACCAGTCGACGTACAAAATGTCGCACTCCCACCACCTCAACCACCTATGCAACCTCCCCGGCCACCGACACCCGTTATGGCACCAACTAATTCCATTTTTGTACCTAATGTTTCAACAAACCCACAAGTAAATCAGTTCTTGGGTCCGAAAAGCTCCAGTGTGCCTGGTCAATTACACATGTCGATGCCTCATGTTCCGCAACTACTGAATCCATCTCAAAGTAACATTCCACACCAAACACAAGTCCCTATTGCTCATTCCCCGCATAATATCCCTCCACCTCTAAAACCACTCGTGAACCCGCCTCCCGTGTTCCCATCTCAACATCTATTTATTCCACAGCCTCCCGTGATTACGTCGCCCCCTCCAGCGAGCACAGCAACATACTTACCCGTCCCCAACATTCCACAACAAAACATTGTCCATTCACCTCAAGCCCGCCTGTTACCATGCCCTACCGCACCCAAACTTCCCCTTAACCGTAAACCCGATTTAAATTTGTGGCGTTTCCCTCAGAATATTCTCCCAAACGTAAACCAGGCGAAAAATAATGCAACCGTCTATAACAACGTTCAATCTAACCTACCCCCAAGCACAGCTAACCCCACCATCAGCCATCCCATCTTGCAAATGTGCACAACATAATCCAAAAAGCAACTACGCAGCTAACTGTAGCATTCCTGTTAACCCCTTTAGTACAACTACTAACATCGCGCCACCTTTCGTCACGCCGGTTATACATCCAACATACGGGCATACTGCTCCGATACCATTGTGTTGGGGTGGCCCACCGCATCCCACGCCTCCAGCGCCAGCATCTGAAAATGCAAGCTTGATTAAGGCATTCACTGAACCCTTATCTAGCAAGAGGAATGACCCACTACCCGAATGGAAGTTGTCACAATACAGTGGGGATCCTCTACAGTGGCACGAATGGTATGTTCAGTTTATAAGCGCAATTGACTCTCAGTCCTTAACTGATGATGTAAAATTGACATACCTTAAGACCCTCGTAACAGGTAAAGCTAAAACAGCTATAGCTGAGTTCGCCTACTGCGGCGCAATGTACAAAGACGCACTGAGGACCTTAGAACGTAAATTTGGCCAACCACAGGTGGTTGTAAGTGCACATTTGGACAAACTCAACAACTTTCCACCACTGAAGATGCATAATAGCGATAACATCATTAACTACTCGGGGTGCATTTCAAGTCTTGTCGGGGTATTTAAATCGCTGTCATATGATTCGGATTTAAAGAGTGCTGCGCTTCTCAACACTGCCGTACAGAAGCTACCACCCAACATGAAGGAGTCATGGTCACTCTTCACGGTCAAAAAGCAATGGGTGAAACCTAATCTTCTCGATTTCAACGATTGGTTGAAAGAGAAGGCCAAAGCGCACGATTTAATGAAGAATACCGCAACTAAAGCAAGGACTGAGGATACCAACAACTCAGTAACAAGATCAAAAGTTGCTTCAAAAGCATTTGCTGCAAATACGCAACAGAAGAGTAACCCTAAGCCGCAACAGAGATCTCCGTCAACATCAATCTCTAGTTGCATTGTATGCAAAGGCAGCCACCGGTTGTGGGAATGCCGTGTCTTTAAGGAAAAGACCCCCACACAGAGAGCCAAGGTCGTGGCTGAGGCAAAGCTCTGTTTCTCTTGTTTGCGTGATAAACACATGTTTAGGCAATGCCCAAGTCCCCGTAAATGTAGGAAAGATGGTTGCAACAGCTCCCATAACACCCTACTTCATGGAGCTGAAAGGGTTTTTCCAGCTAAACCCTCAACAAACAACAACATCGATACTTCGAAGTCGAACGCAGGTACAAGTAGGCCATCTACGGGTCAACAGCAACCAAGCAAAACAACCACTTTGTCTTCCGTGACGGATGTTAAAGGCCTCCTTCAGGTCACGGAACTGAAACTTACTAATTCTTCTGGCACTAGTACTACGGCGTTGGTTTTATGCGATACCGCTTGCAGTAACTCTTGGGTGACCGATAGTCTCGCATCTAGACTCGGTTTGCAGGGTACCGCATTAAAACTGACCGTCAAGGGTATAAACACGGAAGAACTCATAGACACAAAGGTGGTTCAATTGACTGTGACACCTCATAAAGACCAAGACTTCGAAGCATTCACTGAGGGAAACATTAAACGTATGTTCCGACATCATTGACGTCAAGTCCATGCAAGAAACTTACCCACATTTGGCAGTTCTAGATCCAGTAAGATATAGCTATGGAGAAATTGAGATGATACTTGGACAGGATGTCTACCATGCCATCCGCCCGTTAGAGTATTTTTCAGCCGACGAAAAGTGCTCACCGTTCGCTGTCCGCTTGCCCATAGGTTGGGTTTTAAGTGGCCCACTCCCGTCAAGTTCAAGTTTAGTCTCGGTGTGTTTCAAAGCCAATATTGAACACGATTTTGAATTAGTTTGTCAGGTTAAATCTTGGTATGATATGGAATCGTACGGCGCGTTCAAGCAAGTTGACCCACGATCCGCATCGGATGCTCGCGCGCAGGAAATACTTGAAACAACAACTTTCCATAACGGCCAAAGATACGATGTCGGTATGTTATGGGCTGATGACAACATCCAGCTCCCGAATAATTACTTTTCGTCACTGGTACAGCTCAAGTCTCTCGAAAAGCGGCTCTCGAGAGATACATCATTGAAGGAAACTTATGCTAATACCATCCGTGAAGACTTGGAAAAGGGTTACTTAATTACAGTCCCTGATGCTCACAAGGTAGAGCAGCGGTCGAATAAAGAGTGGTACCTACCACATCATCCCGTAATCAATCCGAACAAACCGGGGAAAGTGCGTAGGATATTAAATGGTACAGCAAAGTTCCACGGTACTTCTTTGAATAAATCTTCGCTCACTGGCCCCGACCTGCTCCAAAACCTAATCCACGTACTACTTAGGTTCCGTCAACATCAATTTGCCGTGTCCGCAGATATCGAGGGTATGTTCCTCCAAGTGGGTGTCCCTGATTGGGACCAGCCATCACTGCGTTTTTTGTGGCGGGAGGACCCCACAACAAATGTTGTAGTGTATCAATACACGCGCCATATATTCGGGGCTAAAGACTTGCCCACATGCGCTAACTACGCACTGCAACGCACGGCCCGAGACAATGTTAATCAGTACCCGGAGGCAACCAAAGCCGTCATAGTAAATTTCTACATGGACGATTACTTGGATTCGGTGGAGTCACCTGAGAGGGCTCTCAAAAGATCGAAGGAGTTGGTACATCTTCTCCATCTAGGTGAGTTCAAGCTTACTAAGTTTGTAAGCAATGTACCAAATCTGGCTGATCGAATTGATGGGTCAACTCAGTCTACCGAACCAAAAGTAATTGCCTCATCTAAGGAGGATTCTTCGCACGTGCTTGGGTTGAAATGGGATCACAACAACGATACTCTAGTTGTGAGTCGGGGTACCTTCAGTACAGTAACTAAGTCCTTAACACAACGCTTGGTATTGAGTCTAGTGTCTAAGGTGTTTGATCCCATCGGCCGATTGTTACTAAAAGACATCTGGCGTGTCAGCGGGCAGCACTGGGATGAAGAATTACCAAAACACACTGTTGAAAGGTTCCTCGAATGGAGTGTAGAACTACCCAAGCTTGCAGAAATCACTATACCAAGGAGCTACTTTTCGGGAAAATTTAAACATCTGGAACTACACATGTTTGGCGATAGTTCCCAAGAGGTCTTCAGCGCTGTTGCATTCCTCCGAGCTCAAGTAAACACTTCTAGTGGGCCAAAAACAGAGCTTGCATTTGTCCTGGGTAAAGCTCGCGTAGCACCTATGAAGGTGATAACAATTCCAAAGCTAGAGCTGCAAGCTGCTTTACTGTCCGCTCGGTTGAAACAAGATATCTGTCGAGCCCTTACTGTGCATGTCAACAAACTTTATATGTGGACTGACAGCACTACTGTCTTGCAGTGGCTCAACTCCACAAGCAAGCAGCCAATATTTTTTGCAAACCGCGTATGCGAGATTTTAGAACACACTAGCGTTGACGAATGGAACCACGTCGCCTCAAGCAATAATCCAGCAGATGCCGGTACTCGTGGTATGTCCGCTGAGGTTTTGCAATCAAGTAGCTGGGTGAGGGGTCCAGATTTCTTAAGAACCAAGGAATTCCCGTTCGAACCAAGCGTCGAAGTAGTTAAAAACATCAAACTTGGTATAGTAACTAAGGAAACTGACGAAACCAATACATCATTGGCCGCATCCGTAACCAAGTCAACTAAGGAACCACCCCCGCATTTAATTCCCTTTGATAAATACAGTTCTTATCAGAAGTTGCTTCGAATAACAGCATTCATACTCCGGCTGTTACCCTCACACGAATGTTACCGTAATGCCGATGGTAGCATCATAGATCCCACTGAGCTTGACGAAGCCGGGCGTCATCTTCAGTATCTCGTTCAAGGAGAATCTTTTACTTCCGAAAGGAAAGATCTCATGGAAAACAAACACGTTAAACGGAGTAGCCGTATTGCCCCGTTTTCACCCTTCGTCGGACCAAATGGTCTAATTCGTTCGGCTGGCCGCATCAAACGGTTGGTTGAAGTTGATTTTGATGTAAAACACCCTATCGTTCTCGACGCGCGCCATTTCTTTGTAAAGTTGTTCCTTAGGCACACCCACGTTAAACATCATCATCAAGGTATTGACTACCTGCGGGCTAAAGTACAAGAACGATATACCATCCTTAAATTACGTTCCTCAGTACGTTCCATTAAATCTAACTGCCCTACGTGCAGAAAATTTCGAGCTGCCACTATCCAACCAATCATGGCTGACCTCCCAGTAGAAAGACTCGCATACCAGTCTCCTCCCTTCACGAACACTGGGGTCGACTACTTCGGCCCGTTTTACGTTACTGTGCGTAGGACAACCGAGAAGAGGTGGGGTTTCCTCTTCACATGCTTAACCACTCGTGCCGTTCATGGAGTTCATGTTGAAATTGTTCCGTCCATTTTTGTGTAATGGGAGTGGAGCGTTTCGTCTCACGTCGAGATACACCGGCCATTATTTGGTCAGACAATGGCACTAACTTTGTTGGCGCGGAAAAAGAGCTACGCGAGAATATCGAGAAGTGGAACTTCAACATCGCCGTGGAACTTGCCCACAAAGGCATTAAGTGGAGGTTCAACCCGCCCAGTGCGCCACACCAAGGTGGCATCTGGGAGAGGCTAGTGCGTAGTTTCAAGCGCGTACTTTACACAATCCTTGGAACACGTCGCCTCACAGATGAGGTGTTGAACACTACTTTTTGTCTGGTCGAATACGCATTAAACTCACGTCCCTTAACGCCCGTAAGCGCCGACCCGTCCGACCTAGGCGCAATAACACCTAGTCACTTTCTCCTCGGTAACCAAGCACGTAGTCTCCCTTCCATCATTGGCGTAGACGAGTTTGATCACCGTAAACTTTTCGCCCGCGCGCAGTCCTACGCTAACGCTATTTGGTCTCGTTGGATCAAAGAATACGTTCCGGCGCTGAACCGACGTTCCAAGTGGCAGACGCCTGCCGACCATCACCTTAAGACCGGTGATTTGGTTTGGGTAGTTGAAGAAACCAACCCGAGGGGTTACTACCCCACTGCTCGGATCACTGAACTCCGTTACGGTTCCGACAGCGTCGCACGCTCCGCCGTATTGCGCACGTCCTCTGGATCGCTCGTTTGCCCGCTTGAAAAATTAGTACCCATTATCCCAGCATCTTCTTCTGGGCCGGAGGATGTTAGGAACTAAATAAATCTAAGCGAGAAATATACCAAAATGCGTCAATTTTCTTAGCCAATCAGAATCGAGTATTTAAATACGCATAGAAATCGTTCCAATTTACGTACAAAGCTCGAAAAAAGTGCAAATAACATAATTTCGTTAAACCTAATAAATAAACCTATCAAGTAAGAATCGTTTAAATTTAATTAGTTTCGGTTTTTTGCACGGTTTTGAATAGAATGGTGACCAGCGTTGATCACAATTATCAAAAACAGACTGATACCAGTTAAATGAGCAAAAAGACTTTGCCGTCTAAACTCTCACTTGTGGCTATTATCGTACCAATGTTAATACGTTGCAATCGCCATTGCTATGTTTGTCGTAATCTGAATACGTTGTTCTTCTACGTGCTATCATCGATGAGTTATTACGTTGATATGTTCGCCGTAATCTTAATACGTACTAATGCTTATACGTGTTATTAATGCCTATACGTGTTGCCGATAATACGTTAAATTATTGATCTTTGCTTCCAAAAATACGTTGCTCTGTCGATGTTATAATCGCTTGATTGAATTGAAACCTTATCGGTAGACTGTTGTTCCGAGCCATATTTATAGCTACATTTGTGTACGGGAACAAGTTTCTGTTATTAAATATGAATACTCCGCCGAACAAAATGGACCAGCAGCTTAATAGCACTAAACTTGGAATGCACTTAGAACGCCAAGTTGAACCAAAATAGTTAAGTTAATTGTAATCGAAATGTTGTTCGGCTTGTTGTTTATATAGACAGTGCAAACAATGAAAGGTTTTGTTGGATCATCAAACCCATTTGACATTGTTGAAGATAACCAAAACCTACGCGGAGTTGTCTCTTTACTAGTGTATTAAGTGTTTTATACCTTTACAACCGGGACAATTTTATAATTTCCGCAATCAATTTAAAAGTAGTGCTTAGTTTTCTCGATTTATTTTTTATGGTTCTGTATTGATATGTGTGTTGTAGTAGTTGGTTAGCGTACCAATGTCGTTGATTTGTTATTAGTGATGGTCCACAAGATTGAAAAAAAGTTTATGCCTATGACAAAAAAGTGAGTTAGAACAAGGGTAGTAGTTTTAACGAAAGAGAAAGAAAATTTCAGCAGTTATTCGGCTGACTAACAGTTTAGAAGGGAGAAGTGTGGAGATTTGGTGTGAGATGGAGTTGATGGAGAAGTGAGATGGAGAAGTGTGGAGACCTGGAGTCTTTCTCTTGTAGAAAGAGATTTTGTAGTAATAGAGAACAGTATTTCATATGTGACCGAATTTAGTTAAAAAGATAAGGTTGTAAACTATGTTTTATAATACGGTTCTTGGTGAATATTCTTTTTTTTGTTAATCTTTTACGTTTCTTCTTTACTGATTTGATATTATTTGATTACCCGAAAAAAAACATTATTTCAACTTGATTTTCCGGCAGCCTGCAAGAGCAGTGTGGGTACATACGAGCCCTCCTAAGAAAGCCTGAGAGCATCAGCCATCTTTCAATTTGTTAGAGTTTTGGGCGTTAGTCCGTCCCCAGCTAGTCCCCTAAGCAAAATACAAAGTTCTACAACAAAACACCAAAGTTTGTACATATTTAAACTGAAAATGTTAAAATTGGAACACATATGTAAGCACGGGAACACTTGCAAAAAGGACGTCCGCAAAAATGGCTTGTGTTATAAAAAGTGCAAGTGTGCTCAGTGGAAGCTTTGAGTGAAAAAATGTGGCATCGAATAAAGGTGCACTTTGAGAGAATTTGCACCGCGGTTTTTTTTGTCGCGGTTCTTTCCAAAAAAAATTGAATCGCTTGACAGAGCTGTGTGTTGAGCGCAGGATTTTTTTAACTGAGAAAATTGAATTATTTTGCATGGTATATTGGCTTTTGCTAATGAAATGAGACAGAAATGACAGATTAAACTAACTTTTTACAACTTTTGATGATTAAAATCAATAATCTTCATCTTCGTTCCGGATCAATAATCTTCATTTGCAAAATGAAGAGAACATTTCACCTGATAAGACTAGTGTTTAGATTTCAATTTATCTGGTCAGGGTTCATTCGTTCACGCATGAGGAAATTTTCACTAAAGAAGTGCTGATTAAGACCAAAAAGTCGTTCACTGTAGTTTTTTCACAGTGCATCCAAATCCATCCGACAGCGAGAAGCTTTATTGGTTAAGGGAACTATGGCATGCACGGTGATTGAACTTTTTCTCTATTGTTTAACTGTTGTGGTAAAATAGCCTCCAAAAATTTGAATTCAGAAATGTGCTACAAATGGACCTTGTGTATAATTTACAAATATAAAAAATAATAACTATGTAAGCAGCCAACTAAAGCTATCAAAGTTCTACAAAATGAACAATTTCCGAAGCATCGTCTACAGTGTGATCATTTTATTATGTCAAATATTGTTTCTTGGCAGAATTTCAAGAAAGCATCTGTGTGTTGTTACGTAGATTTTGTTGCTGTTGTAAAAATAAAGCTAAACTGCTGTTCCCTGAGGCGTTCTCGGACATGGCAGTCCGAATAAGATCTAAATTGTCACTCGAAGGGTTCCTTGCCAATTGTGGTGCGGTGATTGGTTGTTGGTTTTTCATGGCTTCAGCCATTGCTTTCCTATACATAAAAGAGTTTAGACACAGCTGCAATGCTGCTTGGTTTTGCTGCGCAGTCAATGAGCTAGGGTTCAAAGCTGGGCCGCTGGACTGTTGAATGTTAGCGCTCGATGGCATGATGCTAGTTGGAATTGTTTGTTCATTCGCAGTTACTGGAAGTTGCCTGATGACAGATCGCTGCTGGGCTGGCATCATGTACGGAGGGTACCCCGCTGGAACCCCCGTCAGTGGGTTTGGGAACCCCGCTCCAGGTGCAATTTGGGAGGTCGAAAACATATGAGTGGGTCCCAGAGATGACGGGAAATTACTCGCAGCTGCTAGGGATCCAAACTGAGCAAAAGATGGATGATGGCTTCCATTTGGAGAGATCTCGTTGAGGTTTGTGTTCCGAAGTGAAGACGTTGCCGAGTGGAGAGCAACTGATGAGGGGAAATCGGGAGACGAGTCGTCCCGGTTTACAGAGTTTGGGGTGGGAGGCAGTCCGAGGTTGTCCGAGGGGGAGTTTATTGGGGATGTTGAAGCGGAAGAGAAGGAGGAGGAGGGGAATTTGTGCTCGTGTTTCTTCATGTGGCGTTCAAGGTTAGTCTGTTGTCCAAATGCTTTGTCACACACCTGAAATCAAAGAGAAGGTTATGATGATATTCTAGATATCTATCTTCATTTATTTTGAATTGCAAACATTTGAAATCTTTTTCTCGGGCAGGAAATAAATTTTCGCCGTTTAATTAGAAACATAAGATGAATAAATCTGAATTCCATCTATTCAATCGTGTGCACGGTTACGTAACTGATAAAGTAGCTAAGAAAATTCGGTACCAATGAAGAACTAAGGAGCGGTTCGAGATGCAAGCCAGAATATTGAAGCGAATTTAGGAGTTTGAAATCTGCCAGTGTATATAAAAAATCTGCTACTGCTAAATCTGGCATTGCAGAAATCTGGCATCTTAAAACTTGCACATGCGTGCTTCAATCACAACAAGGGCTTGCTTATTTTGTTTTGTAGATGTTAACACCAATTGTGAACTGTACCTTGCATTGGTATGGTTTCTCCTTGTTGTGGATATTCCTGACGTGGCGTTGGAGGTTGCTAGAGATACTGAATGCACGATTACAGTACTTGCACACGTACGGCTGCTCCCCTGTGTGGGTCCTCAGATGCCTGGTCAGATTTGCAGAGCGAGGAAACACTTTGTGGCAGAATTTACAAACGTATTTCTCCTTGCTTGATGCACAAGGTGACAATGGGTCGCTAATTGCACAGCCCACATGTGCGTCGTGATGACTCGGCGCGGGTTTCAACAACCCTGGAAAATAAGCGGCCGAGACTGGTGAAGTTGTTGACATTCCTTGGGCTAAACCCCCAATAGCTGCCTGGTTACTCGACGCCAAGCCCAGTTGAGACTGCTGCAAAAGATTGAAAACCAAGTTCCGGTACCCAAGTTGGTCAAAAGTGTTCATGCGGACGTAGTCAAAATCAACTGATGAATTTGTACCTAGTTGGCCGAAGCGAAGCAAATGTTGCAGATGAACGAAGGTAGGGTTCGACTTTAATGCGTCGGAACTATTTGCTGTTTGTCTGTCGGTGTTTTCACCGTCTGCTGTGCTCGACGCACCTTCCACGTTATCAGGCTCATTAGACCGGTCTAAGGAGGTTTCCCGATCAACAGTCTCAATGTCAACTAACTCGCTCTCGGCGTCCGTTTTTGTGGTTCCGCTAGCATTTTGCTCATCATTGCATTCCTCTTCGTGAAGGTCACGGGCTAATTCCATTTCGCAATCATATTCAAAGTTTCCATGTGGACCATTTTCAATGCCGTCAGACGATGACATCATTTCTTCGGTTTCAGAATCAGATCCCAGTTCATCATTCAGACCCATTTCTGATTCATTCATAATTCCAGAGTGTCGGCTATGATTACTCAAATCCAGGGGCGATTCTCCAGAGCTTAAGTGTCCGGGAGTATCTTCCTTCCTAGTGTAAATGTCGTCATTCGAACTAGGCGTAGGAGTCGATTGGGCGAGTTGGCCCATATGGCTATTTGGGTGCTCAGTTGCAGAGCCTAGAAGCGAAGCCGAGACGCACGATCGAGGGGAGACCAAATGCTGGCTGGGAATGTGAACACTCAGGTTTTGCACAACGTTGGCTGAAATAGGAGGTCTGACAACTTTGAGGAATTTATTGATGCAAAAACGCCTGTGCTTGTTCAGAGCACTGATTGATTTGAAGCTATCTCCACAAGTTGAACAGGTAACCTTTCGGCAGCAATCAGCGTGCATCCGTTTATGTCGGCATAAGTTAGAGAACTGCGTGTAAGACCTGTTACAAACTTCGCACACAAATGGTTTAACGCTGCTGTGTATATGCATGTGTTGTTTCAAGCCGCTTGTTGTGGCGAAGAATTTGCCACATATTTTGCAAGAGTAGTTCCTGTACGAAGATGCGTGTTCCTTCTGTATGTGTGATTCCATAGATTCGATTGATGGGAAGGATTGGTCACATGATCGACATTGGAGCCGGGCAGAGGAACTGAACTCTGACCCATGGGGTAAGTTTGTCGATGATACCTGCAAACGTGAATAGCGTTTAGAACTGAGCGTCGTCATAATGCTTATAAAATTATCTCAAATGGGCATGTTCTGTTGCAGCAAATCAAGTTTTAATATTTTTATACATGTTTTTGCAGCATTTTACGGAAAGCACAACTTTTAGTTCTTCTGATTGCCGATAGATGATTCTTTTTAATTTACCTCTCATTCGTTAACTAAGTTCCCCAATTCAAAAATCAATTTATTTGTATCGCCAACATCACATTTTCTTGGCCACAAACCGGTCCATACTATTGCTTATAACTAGGATTTGTTTCCAGCCAAAGAGTAGGAATTGTACAAACTCTTACCGACTGCTGTTGTTGTGACTGTAGATCTTTTTCGTCACTCCACCCAAACCTGACGAAAGAGCCGCCACTTGATTGTCCTTTTTTGGATGTTGTGGTTGCTGATGTGGTTGGATGCTCATTCTCATTGGCAGACTGCAGATTACTTTCAATTTTGATTGGCTGGTTGCTTCTTTGCTCGCCAGTTGCTTCATCTATAGCAAAAAAAATGTTCATGATCAATTTAGGGCAGATAATTTAAGGAAATTTTTTTTAAATACGACAATAGGTTGAGGAACGTCGAAATTTTATCTCACTCAAAGAGAAGGGAGACGATCAAATTCCACCTTTTAAAGTGCAAAAACAAGAAATGTGATTCAAAGATTAAATTTTAGTTTCAGAACATTGTAAATCAATCACGATTGCACCAAACTAAGATTTGCTGAATTTAATCATTGTGTCAAAAATCGATTGAGTATGTTAACTTTCATTTGAACTAGGGGAATATATAAGGGAAAGAGAATTAAGGCTAGCAATGACAATATTTGTGAACAAGGTGTGATCAGATTAATTAATTTATTAAGGAAATGCTCCAAGGAAGAGTAAAATTGATCTTTGGCCTTCCTAGCGGAAATGCTTCGGAAAGACTTCTCTTTTCATCTGGGGCTGTAATGATATTAAAAACAAACAGCCCTACACCTTTTTTAATCAACAGTCCAAATTTATACAAAGTCCCCCTTGTTCAAATCAACATCAGCGCCCAAATAGAGAAATCCCAGCAAACAAAAAGCATCTTGGGGGAAATTCTGCAAGGATTGAGGAATCTGTTTGTATTGTTTGTTCAAAATCACAAACAATCAAACCCTCCCACCCACCCCCCCCCCCCACCCCCCTAACTGCACACTACTCAGCAACTCTTTCCTTGTGTTGCATACCCCGGTGATGCCCGGTAGACGCACAGGTAAATAGGGAATACAAAAAGGCGCAGGGGAAGTTGGCCCCCATGTCTTTGATTGAGCCGCTAAGGAGTATCCTTTACAAGCTAACAATGCCCATCTAAATTTAGTTAATTTCACGCTTTGATTAAAAATAGATATTAAACTTAAGCACCCTGGATTGCAACCACAGTTAACAACGTAACAAAATAGAAAATACAAAATAGCTGAAACAAGTTTAAAGTGAGATTTAACAACTTAGCCTAAAAACGACAACAAAAACACAACTTACCAGAAATAAAGTTTTCCATTTGAATTTATGAAAAATGCTAAAATTCTGAAGTGAAAAGATGATCTGCGCAGAAGGATAAGTTTCAACTGTTCTATAGAGAGTTAAAATTGGTTATGATTGAGATGGTCTGTGATTATATAGATATCTACAAATGTACGACTATCATTACAAAATGGAGGCATATTTTAAGGTATTTGTAAATGAAGACTCGAAAACTTCCCTTCAAAGCAGATTTTTTCAGTTTATTATTTGTTATTCAAACTACCAGACATTTAATTATTAAGGAAAATACGCACTTCAAACGACTAGCATTGAGTGAGTGACTGAATTAATTAATCGGTTTATAATTGGTTATTATGCGTATGAAAACTGAGTGATTAATTTCAGGTGGGTGTGCTATTAGGCAGACATATATGTATCTAAACAACTCTTTGATCATAGCAAAACAATTCATTTGGTAGAATTCAATTACAACTTCTAATTCTTTAATGTTTCGCTATATAGAGTTCACATGGAAAAAGTACATGCGTTAATTAACGAGGTATGCTTCTAGAACTTTCTAGAATATTCTTCGCCTCGATTGAATGAAAAAGGGAAGCGAAAACTGCAGGGACCCTGTTCACATTGAAGTGTGAAATAATTATGGGATGCCGCTTTTAAAATATCCATTATTTTGAAATGAGTTGCGATTTAATTGTACGGATGTAGTAATCAAAGGCTGAGTAGTTGTTGACAAATATCAGAATTTTTTTTCGGCATTTCTTGAAAACAATATCTCAAAAGTATGCACTATCCATTATAAGGTATGATCTGGGAAGACATTTCAAATGTGATTTTTTTTCCGTTTGAAGGCGCACTATCTTGCATCAAATCTACCTTTTTTTTTAAAAAAAATGGAGTGATTTCATTAAGCTGAATGGAGCTGAATTAAAAAAACATGGATTTGTAAAATCAGGCAAAAATTTTTTCAAATGATTAGATTGATCGTTTTATTCTTTATATAATAATACAATCTATATAAATTTTCAAAAAAATCAGATTTGGAATATAAAAGGAATTTGTGTTAATTTGACAAAGTCAAGGTTGAATAATCATGAGCTGAGCAGCAACGGCTGTTAATGTAAATGGCACCGAGTATACATACTATACATATACTATAGGTAGTAGTGTTAGTATAATAGGCAGTAACACTATCCGTACAGTGCAATTATAGGGCAACATCTTTCACTCAAAGCACGACACATTTCACTTAAATCCCATTCACACAGAGATAGAGTTCCCTGGGTCGGAACAGATTTCAGGGCTAGCTTTCACTGTAGTGAGGACAGTGCGAGAGAGTCACTGGCTGCCTCTTGTTGCAATATAGATGAACAGATGGAATTAGAAGATGCCTTGCGTAGGATGACTTGAGAAAGAGGAAGCTAACGAGCCATGCACAAAGCATCCGCAGTTTAAGCAGGGGAACCGCCGCATATGTCAAACATATCCAATCAAATTTCAACTTTCTTAACAACACATCAAAACTATCAACCCACATTTTTTTCTTAAAAAATTGGTGGCTTTTTGCAGATTTATGCTAAGGTGTCCATGACATCGTAAGAAGAACACCGCGAGGCCGATGGTGGGGTGGAGGAGGAGGAGGGGGGGGGGGGGGGTGCAATAAAAGGGTATCGATGTTAAAAGCCAGCAGTTGGCAATAGAAGCTGAAGTGAGGCAAGGTAGAGTGAGTTAATGTGTAAAGTTAAAGAGATGGAATGCGAGCGAAGATAAGTGATAATCGATTGTATTATTAGCTTCTTCTTCCCAGAAAGAGAAGGAGAGGGAGAGTGGGGGGGGGGGGGGTGAGAGAAGAGAGATCTTCTGCTGGAGAGGAATGGGGGGAGTGTTAGTGACATGAAGAGCCCATTTGTATCTATCACAGCCCATCAAAGACCGCTCTCTAAACATCTTCTCAAAGTGTGTCAACACTACCAACTGTCAAACACACACATTCACACAATCGCAATCCAATCCACTCTTTTAACCCTCAACCAGACTATTTGGTTCATTTATATCTCCAACTGTTTCTTTTCTTTATTTGCTCTCACAGTTGGCCTTTATTTGAGATGAAACAATTTGAAATGAAACATCCAGCATTAGAGGTGCAAGTTCTCAAGCCATATCTGATAAGTTAATAATTAGAGAAAGTTCTGAGGCAGAAAGAGAAGAAAAACAAAAACTTATCTCGATTTTTCTAATTTTCGGTTTAGATTGATTCATTGAAAGAAAAATGAACTAAACTATGATTTAAAATAGCAGACATATTTCGACAAGTTTTGGTTAAAGAGAAGACGCAATTTGTGAACAAAAAATTGATTTTAATTTTAAACAGTAATAAAACATTATTGTGATTTTTCTGGCGTCAAAAATGATCAAGTCAAAACAGGTAACCAACGCTATACAGCACCATTTGCTAGTTGTCAAAAATAAATAGCCGATCATTTAATCGATCATTTGGTGACGTAGTTATGAATCACTCAAACACATGATTGAGGTCAAAGTTCACCAGGTAGTTACTCGTTATTTGGAAGAACGGGGCGGGGACAATCAGAAGTGGCTAATCATAGAATCACTGATTTCATCATCACCTTGCAAATTGTTCACCCACGTAATCAGACTTTCGGGCAACTCAAAATCAACTGGGCGCCTTTAAATAGCTACAATGGGTTTGCTAACAACGACACACAAAGATGTGATTATTAATAGAAGCAGAGATATAATAGCCCAACAGCAATTGATTAAGTTAACAAAAGATGATAACAGATTAGTAGCTAAACGGATGTTACGATCGCAGTTTTGTTGGTGGGTGGCAGGTTTCGGTGTTTGAAACGTTATCTTTGATGGAATTGATAAACTAGTAAAGGTATTTTATTTAGTCAGAGTTGATTAAAGAACAAAAATTGCTCTCGCTAAGTTTGCGCCTCGCAAATATATCACTTATAACTAACTAATATCATTCATAACTCTTATTGATAACCCCTCAAAGGCTGTTTTGTTATCAACCAGTTAATGGGTAAACAGAGCTAACTTGGTTACAACAAGGTAATCTTGAGCATAAAGACTTATTGTTAAGACTATTTATCATATCATAAGGGGTTATAACCAGCCAGAAACAAATGACCAGCTGCAAACTAACACTAAGTGTCTTTTATATAACTCCTTTATGATTTTAATGTCATGAAACATATGGCTACTTCTTAGAGTTAATTTTAAAAAGAATGATTTTCTATACAAACGAAAAGCAAAGGTTGAAATAAATTTAATTTCCAATATTTGCCGACGTTCATTCAGGCACTAATATTCAAAAAATTTATAAAATTATAGCGAGCACACCAAAACTAGTAGATACACCATATTGATGGTGCGACAAAGTAAAATTTTGTAATTTAAAAGTAGGATGACAATTTTAACACAAGCACTAGCATACACTAAGCAATACTGATTCATTTTAAAGAATAGTGACAATTAACAACAACTCTAAGATTTGTTTTCTTTTCACCAATAACTTCAATAACTATTAATTCGTTTCTAATTGATCAAAAGCAATAAATTATCTCAAAAGATGAATGACCTGAATGGAGCCGCGATGGATATATGCAATATCTCAAAACAAACAAAAACTAAGTGAGGGGGTAGGGCGACAATTTCCATCATTGTTATTGCTTCACACCAAAGGCGTCATAAGTTATTATTTTATCACAAATCCAACAAAAAACTACAAAGTCCAGCAGACTAGGCAGCCATCTCATCTACCAAGCCAAAACAAACTTGAAGTGAAAAACCCCATCAAGTTTTGTTTTGCTGCCGACTTTTGAGATAATTTGGGGCGTCTTGCTATTGAATTGATTGTTAACATATCAATTTCTTACCTAGGGCAAAATGCGGTCTAAATTAAGAACATCAATACGCACGCAGACTAATTAAGAGCAAGAGCATATATTTTGTTTATCATGATCATATGGTTATACACAGGCCATAGTTTGTATTGTTGATTCGCACAATACAAAGTTTGAATTGATAAGTCTTTAAATTGTGAGAGAGCATATTGATATTTGATCATACTCGCTTCCGGTTTCACTTCGTGAACAGGCGAGGCACTCTTCAGCAAAGTGACACACGATCACGCCTTTTTCAACAATGGCTAATTGCTTTAGAATAAAAGACAAGTTGAAACGAAGAGTGAATTCTGGAAAGTTTTCTTTTGCAAATTTACTTCAAAAATGGTATCACAGATCCAAATGATACTCACAAAAAAATATTATAATTTGTCAGATTATTTTGCTATAATAGCGCCATTTATGTTATTCGTGACTAATGTATCGACTTGGCCAACCGCCCAGCGCGAAAATGGTAAAAAAACAAATGGCTCACGTTTATCATTAGTGGCGAGACTTAATTTATTGCAATCTTAAGTTATGCGGACATCTAAGCAGGCCTTGCGGGCTATAGTCTTCAATTACCCAATTGAGAGCCAATTAGCAAAGGTGTGAAATAACAGGTGATCACTTATATATCAAACTTAACTTTACCCAGCGGCGATAATTGAACAAATGTGTTCAAACCAGATGGGTTAAGTGTTCATTCAAAAACACGGAAGAGCGCAATTCCCATTTTCAAAGAGGGTAATATGCTTATACTGCTCTTCTGATTATAAGCCAAAAAGGGGTTTAAGACAAGTTAACGAGGTGGTTATTAAAAAGAGAAACTAGTTATAAACCATGTGGTTCCCATTGTCTTTCACGGACGGCGGTGAAAGTGTTGTTTGATGTTGAGCTACTAAATTTAAGAGTATTATCACAAATAGTGGATTGTTTTGCTTTTTGACATATGGCAGACGGTATAGGAGAGGGGCGCAAACACACAAGTCTCTTCTGTTCACCCCTTCTAGGCAACCCAAATGTCATTTGGTTTCACTCAGTCAAATTTCAAAACTTTTCCTTACTTTTCTCTCTCTTTCCTATCCTTGCGATGCAGTCTAAATTGTAGCCATCTGCTAAAATAGTTAATCATTCTCCTATTAAACAAGTGCTACATTGTATTGTTAATCTTCAATTAAACAAACTCCCTCTGTTTTCCCAAAACATGTATTTTAATTGGATGCCCTGAGCAGAAAAATGAACAAATTGACGAATAGCAGACATCCAAGATCTTATGAATGAAATCTTATGAAAAATGTAACAAGATCTGAAAAAAGAAAAAAATTTCAAGATTCAAATGAATTTGTTCATCAAACTGATATTGTTAGTTCTACCTCCTTTCAATATTCCAATCTCCAATTCATTCCCCCCCCCCCACCCCCCCACCCCACCCACACCCCACACCCTCCTCTATTTTAACACATCTTTTCTTCATCCGCAAACTTTGACCCCAAAAGCCTGTCCACAATGAGAAGTTAGTTTGGGAGTTGAACAATTTCAACTGAACCCAAATGGAGTGTCTTTTGTTTAAAATTATGATTTCTACGAAATAGTGAAAAAAAAGCAAATCACCTGAGATTTTCAAAAAATAGTAATCATTTTATTTTTAAAAAAAAACAACAGTTGACGCACACATGATTTTAGTTTACATAATTTGTCTCGTGAGAAGATTAATGGTAGAAATTCTGGAAGCTAATAGTCATAAAAGTACAAGCTCAGTTACACGTTAGCCCATAATGAGCATCACAGAGTACCCGAGAGTTGAGATTCAGAGCTAAAGACTATAGCTGATGCAATGGTGTAACGCTCAAGACTTGCAAGTAAGAGATGCAGGTCGCAGCCCAAAACTGATCCAGTTTAATATTAGTTGCAACTACCCCTACACGCCCTAACAATTAAATTTGAGATGCAAAAACTTTGTAAGTCTATGAAAAAGTTTTAATGATAGAATTTTTCAATATTTACCCAAGTTTTACCAATATTTTACATTTTGATTTATGAAATTAATGCTCCGTAATATAAAATTCTATGATTATAACTTTTTGTCAACCCGGGTAGGCAGGCTTTTGCCGAACAAAAGAGCAATTAATCCTACCAACATCCTTAAAAGGAGCCTATGACGTCAGTTCACTTCTATTGCTCATACGTTTTATTATTTTTTCCAGCCAAAAGTCTCATATTGTAGATGAGCTTTAAGATACTAAAATAACGCCTATGCATAAACAGAGTAAATTAACTTAATTTTGATTTATTGCTGTCTATTTTTTAGGAATTCTTGGCTTCGAAACTTCAATGTGCAAAGGAAAAAATTGTATCTTTGCATCATTTAAAGGAAATATTTCGCCTGATTGAACGTTAAACATATTTAAGATCAAAATCTCCTCTCATAAAACAGGAATCTCATACAGTTTTAAGGACCTCATTTGTCCACCTGATAAAGTTGAAATTTTTTGACATTGAAACGCGAATTCCACTTGACCTCAACTTAACGTTGCAGAATCACAGAAAGTGCTTTATGAGACGGAAGCTGAAGTTAGCTCCCCGAGTGACCAGTTCCTGGGTTCCATGCAAGATCTCGATATCATACAGATCATACTATATTTATTTCCTAGTACGATCCTTGAATTAAATCCCCGAAAATCATATAACTTGGCCATTGTATCTTACTCGTGCTGCCTGGTTCAGAAAATAGATTCGAACGCGCAAAACGGAAAATGCACTCTCCATTATCCGCCTACATCTGCTATTTTTGTTTGAAACTAGAGGTGGGAATTCTTTCATTTTGTTCGGGGTATTTACGGTTTCGCAAATGCTTTCCAGCAGCTGAATTAGCGTTGTAAACAGGACTTTTTAAGTTTTAAAATGAAGATCTCTGCAGTGCTGGATACTAGAATGCCACATTTTTCCGTGTAAATCTGAGGGTGTTTTAAAACTTGCAAAATGCGTGTTTCAAGCAAGGTCACATAACTCTGCCTAAGTTTATTCAAAATTCTGGCTTATATCTCGAACAGCTCCGGGGTTGTCGATTAACACCCTATTTTCTCGGTGACTTCATCAGAGTCACGTAAACTATGCATTCTTAGATGCCAGCATCATAGACTGAACGAAGTGTAAGAACATGAACCATAAAGCAGGGAAAAAATTAGTTTACTACAAGTAATACACATGTGATCGATTAATTGATTTGATCCAAAACTTACCATCTGCGCTGTTTGGGCTGATAATGACGTCATTCTCCAACTGTCCTCCTTCCATATCTTCAGTTCTATCCATCTGGCTGATTGACACGTGATGTCTTCTTTCTCGCGGACGTGAACAAGTCTTCGAATCTTTTGGTCACTCGCAAAAGTCTTCACGCGTTTTGGGGAGTTTGAGTAAGAAAATGAAGAAAGGCGAACAGATTACAGTTTATGTGACTATTTGTTGAGTTGAAAAGGTGATAAAAATTAATTATAACTGTGAGATGAATTGAGAAGTTGAGATTGGTACGGTTGATTTGAGATTAAGAAAGTGATGAAAATAAAAAGAGAGACTTTATAAGTGCTATTTTTTATCGACCGATCTGTTGCAGCAATTACTTTTTATAATTGTCTCCAGTACTCACAGGTTAGTACAAATTATAAACCAGTTTTATTATTATCATCTACTAATCCAAATTTTTATCCGGCTGATTGATCAGATAGCAGCAGAACTATAGTAGTATATTAATTTTATGTCTTTATATCTTTTGCTTCTCTTTTCAGGCGTCGCAAAGACTTTCGCACCTTTCTCAATTCTTATTGGCTGAGCGGTTTGGAAGCCTTGTAGCGCTCTGATTGGTTAATCGTCCCATTATCAGCAAGAGCTCTTTGACTAAATAGCTTTAGCAGATAAGCGCTTGCCTCTCGATTTAGCTGTCCAGAAGGGCGGGCGGTGCCTGCCTTCTTACTATTTATGCGGCTTTTAGAGGGGCCGGCCAATCAATAACTGGTTAATAAACTGGTTAATTAATGAAAAAACAAACGGGCTGATGATTGCTACGTGCGTGATGGTTTTGGCAATGATTTAGCGCGTCGATTATTTAATCAATTTTTAGTTAGTAATAATATATTTAGTTAGCGACTGATCAGAAAAGTGAAACTAAATGACGAGCAAACACTTGAAAATTGACTAAACTCTTGAAAGTTGATGGGCAAATAGCTTGACCATTAAGGTGAAAAAACACATCAAACAAATCAAGCCACTAGTATTACTACTACTACCACAACCACTACCACTATTCTATTATTTTGTATACCTACTGTATACACATTCAGAAGCTTACTAATTAATAACAAGTTATAATCAATTAAAACTATCCCCATCATGTTAGCTTGCCTGTGTCCACATCTCTATATATCCATATCAATCATCAGCACTGAATGAAAACCATAATCACAATGTGCTTTCATTATTTGTTCATATGTTTACAGTTAGTCGTTTTTGAAGTTCTCAAGTACTTTATATCCCCTACCCCCTCCCCAGGTTAGAACTCCCACTCAAAGTGCTATTCGAAGCTCGGATTCCATTAAGAAGTTTGAACAGTCCCTTTACTTCTGTAAACTCAGCAAAACTACAAGTTTGTTGATTTTGCACAAAATCTCAATTAAAGCTGGCGCGCATATCGCCGCATTGTTTATCAAAGGTAACAACAGATCAGGGGATAAAAACAGCAAACAAAAACAAAATCAACAAACAAATTGAGCAGTGACTTGATAAATTGGACAATACAGCGACAGGAAAATGGTTTTTCAACGAGCAGTGTAAACAATTTGCACAATTTCTCAACATGTTGATCTTTGATGATCTTCAAGTTAAAAACCCATTTTATGACTTTGTGACTCCTCTATCTTTTTCTGAAGTTGCAATCATCAGAATAAACTAGACATAGCAGACAAAATGTCTCAGATCAAAGCTCGCTGTCGAGGTTATCAACTCCCACGTTCATTTGTTATCATTACACAAGATATATTTTAGGACATCAAGCTCAACAAAAAGACTTAATCGACTTAAATATTCACTCCAAATCTTTTGTAATTATACCAAAATTACTGAGCGGCGATTTTTAGTCTTTTTCAAAGGATTGGTGACACGATAACAGTGCTTAGCTGCTTTAAAATTTTCGCCTTAAATTGAAAGAGCACGTGCTGTCGAGGTCCCAGACCGAAACGACGACCTCTGACCAGAAGAACTTCCAGCGCCCAACTGCGCATCGTATGCTTGAATTGCAGTGTCTTGGAAAGAATTTGAGCGCACGAATGTCTGTACAATGGTCTGTGCATGATCTAATAAGAGGCCCTTTTTTCTCAGCAGAACAGGACTTTGGCACACAATAGCCTGATCAAAGGCTAATTTAAGAGTGATCATTATAATGATATAGGCATCCATCTATTTAATCTTTACGAGCCTTTTAATGCAAAAATATGAATATCAAGGTTTAAAGGAGCTGATACACCTAAACGAGCTGAGGTGTGATCATGGTTAATTATCGTCTGACTGAGTATGATCAGCAAGTTGAAAACACACAAGTCTCTTCTGTTCACCCCTTCTAGGCAACCCAAATGTCATTTGGTTTCACTCAGTCAAATTTCAAAACTTTTCCTTACTTTTCTCTCTCTTTCCTATCCTTGCGATGCAGTCTAAATTGTAGCCATCTGCTAAAATAGTTAATCATTCTCCTATTAAACAAGTGCTACATTGTATTGTTAATCTTCAATTAAACAAACTCCCTCTGTTTTCCCAAAACATGTATTTTAATTGGATGCCCTGAGCAGAAAAATGAACAAATTGACGAATAGCAGACATCCAAGATCTTATGAATGAAATCTTATGAAAAATGTAACAAGATCTGAAAAAAGAAAAAAAATTTCAAGATTCAAATGAATTTGTTCATCAAACTGATATTGTTAGTTCTACCTCCTTTCAATATTCCAATCTCCAATTCATTCCCCCCCACCCCACCCACACCCCACACCCTCCTCTATTTTAACACATCTTTTCTTCATCCGCAAACTTTGACCCCAAAAGCCTGTCCACAATGAGAAGTTAGTTTGGGAGTTGAACAATTTCAACTGAACCCAAATGGAGTGTCTTTTGTTTAAAATTATGATTTCTACGAAATAGTGAAAAAAAAGCAAATCACCTGAGATTTTCAAAAAATAGTAATCATTTTATTTTTAAAAAAAACAACAGTTGACGCACACATGATTTTAGTTTACATAATTTGTCTCGTGAGAAGATTAATGGTAGAAATTCTGGAAGCTAATAGTCATAAAAGTACAAGCTCAGTTACACGTTAGCCCATAATGAGCATCACAGAGTACCCGAGAGTTGAGATTCAGAGCTAAAGACTATAGCTGATGCAATGGTGTAACGCTCAAGACTTGCAAGTAAGAGATGCAGGTCGCAGCCCAAAACTGATTAATTTAAGAGTGATCATTATAATGATATAGGCATCCATCTATTTAATCTTTACGAGCCTTTTAATTCAAAAATATGAATATCAAGGTTTAAAGGAGCTGATACACCTAAACGAGCTGAGGTGTGATCATGGTTGATTATCGTCTGACTGAGTATGATCAGCAAGTTGAAAACGAGCAATTTAATAAATTACATAAAATATGCGCTTGCATTATAGCTTGAGGGATGTGATCATTAGTGATTATTGTACTGATGGGTCTCGTCAGTAACGAATACCTCAAACTGAAACGGCATTTTTGAAAGTTTCTTTCTGTATAAATCTTGAAACTCAAATATACAGAACTGTCGAGCAAAAAACTGATTTTGTACACATTAGTACATATTTTTCAAAGACAGATATCAATTTTTTTGGCTTCAATATGAGTTCTTAATTATTTAAGTTCGATGTTCGTCAGTAACTTTTCAATTATCTGCCCTAAAAAACAACAATCTAAGTCGGAGCTGTATCAAAAAATTTAAAAGGCTACTTTATTTGCAATTGTTGATGGAGCATGAAAATCTGAAGCACACATTCAAGTAACTACGCTCTGAAAAAGATGCGTTGCCAAGATATTTTTGGCTAAAGGCGATTAGAAAAAAGAAATATGGATAATCATTTTCTAAAATAATTAATTTTTGTTGCATTCAGTTACTAAATGGAAAATATTCTATGATCGATGATACAACCATCAAAATGATAACCATCAAAATTGTACAATTATAGCCATGATTACCCTAAAAATTTTACAATAATCCAATATAACTGAAGGAGAATACTGCCACTATCAAAACCACTAATTATTTTTTTATAATGTTTTTGATGCTTTTTTACGGGCAATATAAACGCATAGAAAAACGTATTCAGTCAGAAATACAATTTTGTGATTCAGCAGAATGTTTCAAGTTTTTTGTTTTTGCTTAGAGAAGCTGCTTTAAAATTTTCACCAGAAATTAAAAAAAGCACGTGTTTTCTATGTCCCTGCCCAAAACGGCTATCTGAATCTGCGCATTGTATACTTGAATTGCATTTAATTTGAAAAATTTTTTAGCGCTTGAAGGTTTGGACAATGGTCTGGGCATGATCCGATATGAGGCCTTTTTTTCTCGACAGAACAGGACTTTAGCACACAATAGCTTGATCAAAGGTTAACTTAAGAGCAATCATTATAATGATATAGGCATCAATCTATATGTAGTCTTCACGAAAACTTTTAATGCAAAATTTTGAATAACAAGGTTTAAAAGAGCTGATACACAAATCGAACCAATGTGTGATCATGATAGAATATCATCTGACAATTTAATTATAATGTATTCACTTGTCGTACAATAACTTGAGCGTTGCGCTCATAAGCAATTATTGTACTAATGGCTCTCGTCAATAACGAATACCTCAAACTGGAACAGCAATTATCCAAGGCTCAGCAGTTGCGCAAAATTAAAGAAACACAATTTATACGGGATACATAAGGCACTGGAAGTAAATTTTGGAAAAAGGATCCGAAGCGTAGTTTCACTTTGCTCTTGGACAGCACCAAGGAACCAATTTATAATTTTTTTTATCACACCTAAAATATCTAAAACTGCTATAACTGTTTTGTATGCATTTTGTATGCATTTGTGTCATTTCATTCTGTATGGGTCTTAAAACACAAATATATGGAACTGCCAGGCACAAAACGGAGTATATCTTCTCCATATATCAAAATCAATTTTTTGGCTTAAATGTGAGTTCAGAATTTTTAAAATTCGATAATCTACAGCAATTTTTGGATGATGTGGCCTAAAAAATAAATATCTAAATTGGAGCTGTCTCGTAAAATTTTGAAGGCTGCTTCATATGCAGCCATTGATAGAGAATGAAAATCTGATGCATAAATTCCGTAACTACGCTCTGAAAAATGGATGCCAAGATATTTGGGGGGGGGGGATTCATTAGAAACAGGAATTATGGATAACCATCTTCTAAAAATTACTTAAGTTAAGCAGCACTCAAATATTAAGATCAAAAATGATGTATGATCAATTCATGTGTTTTTGTCAGATTGCGTAAATGACAATTATGAAACTTTTACGGTTTTCAGAGCTCTATATAGGAAAATATTACTTCTAACAAAGCCATTACTTATTTTTCTTATATTGTCTTTCATGATTTTTTACAAGAAATTTAAACGCAAAGATAAAAGTCTTCAGCCAAGTACATTATTGTGACTCACTGTATGATTTCGAGTTTTTTTTAAAGAAGCAGTAGTTTATGTCAAAGATTTTGAACAATATTTCTTTGCAGGGCAAAGTAATCATCAACTGAGCACTCTTATTAAAAAAAAAAGATTCCCACTCTGTTTTTCAGACTTCCCAAAATCATTTTATCCGAAACAGCAAAATGAAATGTTTTTTCTAAAGAGGGTGTATGTTAAGCCTTGAAATAATACGTATTTAAAGATGATTGGCCAATACTGCAAAAATATGTAAACTTTAATTCATTCTTTTCTACATTTTCTGTTTATTTCGCCTAAAAAATTTTCTTTAAACTCAGATATAACTAAAAAGTGCACAGTCACGAAACCTTGGAACCCAAAATTGTTAACAAAAAATAATCCTAATTTTGAATCCATTCATTTCATATTTCACAAGACGACATTTTTGAACATATCCGCGTCATGTTATAAAACGAATTCTGAAGTTCAAAGTTCGGGTTACGTAGTTTGATGACATTTTCTAGATATAGTAAGCATGAAACGTGTTTCTTTCTACCAGTTCCTTTTCGGTCGAGACTATTACCGTCTCGCCTATTTATTTATTTAATTTATGAAGTGTGAACTTGAAAACCTCAAAATGAAAACGTTATTCAATTCGTGCTTATGGTAATTAATAGCCTTTCTAATGATACTTTTTGAAATTAATATGAGTAAACTTGGCATTGATGAGTTGTTGATCTACGGTTGGTTTAACGGAGACTAATCAAATTACAGCGGCACCTTAGCATGGCTAAATAATTGAATGTTAAAATGACTGGCCAATGAAGAACATAATGTTCCGCATCCCTCACCTGTAGAAAATTATCATCTATCCTTGCTATTTATAACTACATATAATAGCAGGAATTCAAAAAAGGAAAAATTTAGTTGGATAGTGCCTAGCAACCAAAAAAGGATCCCATTTGGTTTATTTTATCAATCATACGAGGATCATAAATGTTAGAAATCATAATTTTGAATACGACGATTACCACGTAAGGGCTGTGATCGTTTTTGTCTAAGGAAGACGACGAAACAACGACGATTTCTTACAAGTGAAAAACGAAATTCCTCAACACGGGAAAGATATTGCCAAGAAAATTGCTGTCTTATAAGAAATTACTTTAATGGATAAGAATTTTTATCGACGGACTAAGTGACGATTAAGGAAATCAATCAATGACAAATGTACTATGAGTAAAAAAATTTATGTCATTTATGTTGTCATTTTTGTGTCATTTTAAGGGAAATTTGATAGCGTTAATTCCAGAAAGACTACCCACAGAGGCAAAAAGTGGTTCACAGATAATTTCATTCTTTGACAAGGTTTATTTTGAATCTTCAGTTTTTGATGCGCGAATCGCTTGCTCGGACTCTAGTGTAATAATATGTCAGAGCTTGATTAATTACCTTTCAATAATAATTCTCGTAGTCAGACCATGAATTCAAACTAAAGGGTTACTTTGAATCTAAGTCTAAACAATGTAAACTTATACTCTTATTTTTATAAATTATTACTGAACATGATAACCTGTCAAAAGTAATTTAATAAATATATACTCTGTGTTAAATAAATATTGTTCCGACCCCACTTCGAGTTTTTTTCAGTCATTTTTGTCCGACCGATATATTCATCGTAGAGATCAGTGATTGGCGAACAGTGAGTAGATTGCAGATCATTAAAAAGCCCTTCAAGTGTAGAATTTGAAAATAAACAGATTTTTTAAATTTCATATTATTCGAGTTGTTAGAAAGATTATGAATTTTTGTGAACATCTCATATTTGCAAGTGATTTTGTTCACCTTTAGCTTCATTTTTGCCCGATTTTAGATTGTTTTGCATCAAAATGTTAATTCAAAACTGTTTTTTACGATAACATAGGGACCATATGGACAAACTTTGTGTTCCTAAAAGACAAGCAGCGACAAAAGGCTACTTTCGGTCTCATCGGAAAGTTCACAATCTAAAGAGATCTAATTCTATTGGGGAGCTGTTTTTTTTTAAATCTTTTCACATTTTTTTGGTTGTGGCGATGTTTTTCAGGGAAAAGTCACTTTACATCTTTAAATTTTTTTGATGACAAACCCCATTTGCAACCAAATGAGGCCAACTGAGCATATATTTTGTTTTCTGGGAATCATCACACACGGAGTTTATGGCTTGGGCACTGTGTGGTCGTAATTTTTAATGAGCTTTCTTGTTTTTCCTGCATTTGCTGCATTTTTGTGGTCCTATGTTTTAGTCTGATTAATGAAAGTAAATTGCCTGATCAAACATCATTAAACTAGCCTATCTAGTGCTTTAAAAGCATAACTATTGACTGTTGAGGCTTTGAATGCATGGTTTCGAGGAAAAATTGAACTTTACCCAATTTTAAACTCATTTTTGCGAAATTGTAGGCCAGACTCTCTCATGAAAGGCCCCATACGCTTAATAGTTTGATATTAAATTAATGTTTTGCATAATTAGTGGTTTTTCTCTCATATTGCTTTTTATGTCTTGGAAGCTACGAGTTCAAATAAATCATTTTTTTCCGAATTTTTACTAGAAAATTTAGTTATTTTTTGATTTCTTGTCACACTATCACACAAGTTTGAAATTTCCCATTGGTGTTGAAAAGAGTCATAATTGAACATAATTAAGGCTATCAGCAAATAGCTTATGGTTTCAATGAATTCGTCAGTTTCATCTTCTACTTTTCTAATGATTTCTTGGTTTTTGCTTGTATTTGTTGTTCTTGCAGTCCTAAGACGAAATTTGATTAATAATTGACTCATTGGGTTCCAATTGAGGTACAAGACAACATTTTTAAGGCTTCCATTTGAAAGCTATTGATTTTAATGTCTCTGATACTGCAAGTTGTCGTTAAAATAGAGTGATTTTTTTAAAAGTTTATATTTGTTGATTTTTTGAAGTCACATTACAGCAATACTGAGAGACATCAGATTGCTGTAAAAGGAAATTGTTTTTAACATATCCATTTTGTTACACTGGTTAAGTATTTTTTAAAATAATTTCCACGCTCATCCTTCTTTTTTTTATTTCTGCTTTTTGCTTGTATATAAATATTGCTCTTGAAGTCTTTGATTTCAACTGTTCTCAAAATTTAAAGTTTTTTTTGAATTTTTCTGTTTTTGTTCTCCTTTTGTCAACCTGAAGTTTAGGCTCATCATTGAGAGGTCCATCCTTTTTGTAGTGACTTATATTTCAATCTCTTTTGGATTTATGCCACAGCCATTGTTATCCATCTTAGACGCCATGAGTCTTCTTAAATCTTTTGTGGGTGATAAATTTTTGAGGTTCCTCTTTGTCCTTTATAATTTTCCCGTTTGTAACAAGTCCCATTGATTTGCAAACGAGACCCACGTTAACAAATACAATCTATCATTTTTTCGCTAACTGATATATTACAAATAATATTGAAATTATAATAATCCGATATTTTCGTATATTGTTTGTTTATTTTTCTTTATTTCTGTATCTGTAGTTTTTTTCTAGTTTTGCCCTAATGCTTATCATTACAGCACCTATTGGATTCTTTGTGACTCATAAGTGACTTCTACTTAGAATTTTAATTTCGAATTGAATTAAATTTTATAATTTAATTTTTGAATTCAATATTATGCCTATTTTATTTTAAAAAAGCGTTCAAATATTTGGCTGTTCGTGCTGATTGAAACAAAAACACAATGATAATTGTATATTGTTTATATATTGTTTATTGTAAAAGGTGACATGATCATAGTAAAGATACACCCTGACCATTTTTGATTCATTGCAGAATTACTTTGTTACTCTGAACCATGTGGCTAGATTTTGTTGTCTGGGAGAAATATATTTTTTCTTTGTTTTAAATCAATGGTGAACTGACGTAACAAAATATGCTATTGCCTGAAGAATTGCGTTAAGTTAATTCTCTAACATTCGAGATGTACAACCCTGCCTTTTCTATGAAAATTTATATTATCAATACGACCTATGAGTTTAATTGTCTAAAGCAGTATGAAAGACAGCTCGACGTTTATTGTACAGCTGATATTATAAAAAAGTTGTAAATCAGCATAGATGTCGGTTATAATTTTCGACAGCAATTGTATCTGAGGCCATTGGTTATTTTTTTATTTTTATACTTTGCAGATATGAAACCAGCAATATTCTCAACACGTAAAAAATTAGTCCAGGGATATGCGGAATGAGGGGATTGATGTGTCATCGAGGGCAACTATAAGAAATTTTGTTTAAAAAAATCAGATCTGTTGAGCTTTTTCAAATTAGGTCTAAATACTCATAGAAACTGCTCGACTGCATTTCTTCTATGTGCGTCACCCACCTTTAACTAGCATTTGACCTCTGAGAAGAGAAGAGATGAATGCTCTTCCTTTGTCGAACTGTTTCCTCTTCCTTTGATTTACAATTTTGTCTCCTTATAACACACTGCGAAAAAACTAATGCACTATTGCGCTATATTGATAGTTTGGATAATAATAAGATGTCTAATAAATATATGCCATCATAAAGGTGTGAAAAGTTCAATTATGCACTATATTCTACAGCAGAACAGTTTTTGAGACGTTTTTCTGTCTTTTTGTCCGCTAATTTTTTACATTTTTATTCCAATCATTGCGTTTAATTGTCAAGTTCACCCCTTTCATTCCGCGCAATTAATAGGATTTTTGTCCCTCAATCTGCCCCCTTCTTGTATTTTAACCCCACTTATTTCACATATCTTTCCGTTCAAAAAAAGTGATGGCTTTGAGCAGAATTAACTCAGAGTTTTGCTTAATTTTCACTCATTTCCTTTCATCCGATGTTTTTGTGACTCAAAAACTCTTTTAGTGTAGAAGGTTGGTTGGCCTTGACTACTGGTCCCAATTTTCACTGTGACATAGTTTGCAAAAAGTATCCATTCTGATAGAGAAACTATTGGACCTCTTATCGTAGACAGATTTTGTTTTGTTTATAAGGCCTTTTTCACACACAATTGCTCCAACAATTTTAAATCTTTTCTAACTATTCTAGCTTCATTTAGTTGAAGTACATTATTTGTGTGCAAATTATCTTGGCTGCTTCTCTTTATACGTTCGTATACAATCATTCACGGATCATCTAATCAAATAAATGTGTACATTATGTGACCAAACATCTTAAGTGCTCGAACATAATTGATAGCTCCGGACCATTATGGTAGCATTTTATCTGTTTCAATTAAATTTTATCACTTTCATCGATAAAAATTAATTTTCCAGCCAGCTTCTAACGATGTTCACAGCTTTTCTCACACACCTGTACTAATGAGCATTGAGTTTTATTACAACACAAAATATGCTCAGTTTTTGTAGTTTCGCTTTTACTTAAAGATGGTTTATGTTTTTTGTTGGCTTTTGTTTTGTCAAAAGTTTGTGTTAGTATTATGGCTACTATTGGCTAGGTGCTATGGTTAGTATGGTTAGAATGTGGTATATAGGCGGCCCATTAACTTCAGAGGCTTTTGCAAAGATGCGAGATCAAACCGAGATACCACTCAAGCCTTTTCACTTAATTTCTCATTTACCACGAGAGCAATCAACTGGTTAAGAAGGAGCTATGAACTAGTTATGAACGACTTACCAACTAGTTCTTATGCCTCTCATCATTTTCAGCAATCTTCACTCGATTAACTATCGTGAGACTTGATTGAACAAAAATGATGATTTTGCGCCGTTATCAATTACCACCTAGTTAGTGAGGTGATTAATAATTATAATGCTTAAACAAATCACCCTCTTCAACTTTTCAAACCAATTTAAACAGAACTGATCAGCCGTAAAAACCAACTGTGAACAAAATCAACTGAGCGCATTGAGCATAAAAAGTAATTATAATTGAGATTTTAACTTGATTCTTAACCAGACTGTGATAACAATATAACAAAAACAATACAAATGGCATATCGTCTGATTGATGAAACGTGTTTTTCTTTTCACTTCTTTTCTTCACAAGTTATTCACGTTTGCTACAGTTAGCACAATTCACACCTGTGCTGTCTCAAGTGTTTATACACCTACACAGTCATTGCATCATGTAACTGTTACCCCCTCTCCCCCATTGCTTTTCGGATCGCCAAACGCTCACGATAACATTTGAGTGTTTATAATTACCTTTCTTTCGTGTTTTAGTGCTGGTTTGCTCCGTGTGTTATAGCATAACTTGGCAATTTTACGGTCTCCTCCTGCAGGGGGGTTGGGGCTGGGGTTAGGGAGCGGATATATATTGATTGTTCTTAAATTAAACAAATCTGTAAATACAAAAAAAAAACTGTTGAGCAACTTTTAAATAGTCAATTGTTTGTTTGCATTTCATGTAAAAATAGGACGTGAAAATCCTACCTGTTGGCTCAAGGTATGTTCTCAAGCTGACTTAGAGCCAATTCTGTTAACGTTTGTTTAAAATTGAAGCTATCTCGGTACTCTGACCACAGGGTAGTTTGTTCCATTTCTCAACGCTTTTTTATCAGTGATCTGCTATTCGCTTAGCTTTCGCTTCAGTAATATTAAATATTTGGCCCCCTTGTTTGCTGAGGTTTAGTGATTTTCTGAAAGTTTTTTAATCACCCTAGCAAGCAGCCCGGGTCGAGGCCGAATGGTTATCTTGTAAGAACTTGCAAATTTCTGGCAGAAACTTACAAGGCGATGCATCGCCTTGCAAGTTCTTCTTCCAAAAACTTGCAAATTCTTACAAATTAACCATTCGACTTGCAAGTTCTTACAAGTTGACCATTCGACTTACAAGTTACTTACAAAGTAGCCATTGGCACACACACCACACATCACACACATACACACCACACACGCACACACTCGCGCGCACACACACATACACGCACACATACACACGCACATACACAAAAAGATCTGTACTGAAAACATCTCTACTGAAATCTGGATATGAAAATGTTAACCATATGTATTTTGAAAAATTCATAGAGAAGCGTAGATTATACACTGAGAATGCGTTGATGTAAAATTGTAGCAGTGAAAAGTTTGCCACCTTAAAATTGCTTCTTGGTCAAGATGTAGCACAGCTCCCGAAATATGAAAACAAAAAACAGCTTTCAAACGACTTCAACGAGTTCTTTATATCTAAAGTGGAAAGTAATTTTGCATCGATTCCCACTCCGATAGGTCCTGAAATTCTGAAAACTGAATTTAACTCAATGAATTCGTTCACAGAGTTGTCGATGAGTCAGTTTAGAGATTTGATTTCGGTGTCGTCAAACAGTACATCTCCACTGGACATCATTCCGATACATCTTGTAAAGTCATTTCCGGGTTATTAATTCTCGACCTCCTGAAACCTCTTAATCTTTCGCTGAAGGCGGGATATTTCCCCCAGTTCCTTAAAATGGCCACTGTTAAGCCCAACCTGAAGAAAGCAAATTCTGACAATGAAGATTTTTCAAATTATTGAACTATCTCAAACCTAAGTTACATTTCAAAACTATTAGAACGGGCGGCTGTCATGCAAATACGTGAACACCTCAAACATAATAGTCTCTTTAGCAAATACCAAAGAGCCTACAGGAAGTTTTTTCTACAGAAACAGCGCTGCTTAAGGTGACAAATGATTTGCTCCTCAAATTAGGTAGGACAAAAAGCACTTTTTGCATTGGACTTGATCTATCAGCTACCTTTGACACTCTCGATCATGAATTACTTCTTACAGATCTTGAAACATGTTTGGGTTTCAAAGATAAAGTGCTTAGCTTTTTAAATAGTTATCTGAGTAGATCTCAAAAAGTGTTAATTGATGGTGAATATTCGATGCCAAGAACTATAAAAACGGGTGTTCCTCAAGGATCTGTTCTAGGTCCCGTTCTTTTTTCATGCTATCTTGTTCCTCTGGAAGTTCTGTTTGAACGTCTTGATGTCAATTATCATTTTCATGCCGATGATACTGTTATATATTTTGTTTACCAAGCTTCGATAAATCAGGGGGCTTTTGATTTGATATTTACGACTCTGCAAAAGTGGATCAGTGGAGCTAAGTTCCAATTAAACACGAATAAAATCGAATACAAGTTTATTAGTAGAAAGAATAGTTTAAAAAGCGATATTGAACTTCCAACAGGTGCCAATTTTTCTAGCAATGTTACTTTGTTTGGCTTCAACATAGATTTCAGACTTTCATATACAAAACAAGTTAGTTCTGTGTGCCGTAGATGTTATTATTTCCTGCGAAAAATTTATTCCATAAGAGATACAGTTGATAGAAAGTCGCTGATCGAGTTAGTTCGCGTAATGATTCTCTAGCGACTAGATTACTGCAACTCACTGTACTATAGACTACCTGTCTATATTATACAGAAACTTCAGCGTATAATGAACTCAACATGTCGTCTCATTTTTAGGCTATCACCTGGTTCATCAACAGCAAACTATATCAAAGAGCTTCATTGGCTACCCGTGAAACAAGGTATCCTCTACAAAATTCTATTTTTTGGTCACCGTTTAGTTCACCATCCGTGGAAAATTCAGATGTCAATATACGTAAAATTTGAAGGTTCCTAATGTCAAAACTGCATTTAGGCGAAGATCAATCAGTTTTGCTGCTCCTTTTGAATGGAATAAATTGCCTTTTTAGATGAAACTAAAACCCCATGAATTTGAATATCGCAAAAAACTGAAAGCTTTCTATTTAATATTTGATTTTGAAAGCACTTTTGAGTTTGTAAATGGTGCGTAAACCTATAATAATAATAATAATAATAATAATAATAATAATAATAATAATAATAATAATAATAATAATAATAATAATAATAATAATAATAATAATAATAATATAATAATAACACACACACACGCACACACACACACATACACACACATACGCACTAAACCGTAAATAAAACGTTGCAAGACTTGAATGTAAACAGATGTTTGGAAAGAATAGAATCTGGAAGAGTGTGAATTAACTTATAAAAAAGGGTACAAAAATGAAGGGCCACTAATTTATTTTGGGAAAATATTGACATATGAATTCGAAAGTTCAATCGAAGTCAATATTTTGCGAACATTTTTGAAAAAGCAACCGTGAAGAAGCTAATTGAAACCTACAATTTTTTAAGGGAATTGCAAAAGGAACTCTCATGAATTGATAAAATTCAAAATGTAACCATTTTGTCTACTTAGGTCGAATTGTATTATGTTATCCAAACAGAACAACTAACTCCCACGCGCTTTCTACGGTAAATGACTGAATGTTAAATTGAAATAACCAATAAGAGTTGTGCTCGACCGGAACGAACTTGCAGGAAACTTACAAGTTAGCCTTTCACCTTGCAAGTTCTTACAAGTTAACCATTCGGTCTCGACCCGGGAGATTACAAGTAGTATGCATTCCCATCCAAGATTGCTTGCAAGATTTTGAATTCTTCGATCTCTAGGGCAAGTTTCTTTAAGCTAATTTTTGAAATTGAAAGTCTTGCTGGAAGAAATTGTGACAGGAGTAGAATATCGCAACACTGGTTGCTGTTTTCTCACTGACAGAAAAATTTGAAAAAAAAATGAATAGATCATTGCCAGAAGAATTCTGGAAACGACTCGAATTAGAAAATTGACAACCCTTACTAACATAATGCCTAAGTTAAACCTCGGCGCTTATCTTGCAAGATAGCTGTCGTTAATAGACTAGGCTATCATGAACGGCTATCGAATATATGAAACAATTCAAAAACTTTGATTTGACGGTTTTGATTGGTGACTTCCTGCAGGAAGCTCAAGTAGATAATTTTGAATCCGTTACTGCTTCTCCTACTCCAAATGTCTATTTGCGGTTCTCAACTTATTATCTCATTTGATATACTACTGTGTTGGTATATACTACTACATTGTTAAAAATTACAAACTTAAGCTCAATTAGTTATAATCATAAGGTATAATTTTATGGTAGAGATTTTGAGACGGAAATGATCCGATAACTCAACTATAAGCGTCTTTGATTTCTATTCCTGCATTTATTGACTTCTGAAAGTAGTTTGATAAATTGATGTTCAGTCAGTATTACTAGATTTCAGCAAACATTACAGCCAAATGTGATACGATTCTAAACATTTCCATTTACCCAATTCCAAAATACCCAACGTTTCCTGTCACCTTTATTTTGTCCATGCTTTCACTGCTTTAAAACTTATTTGCTTATGGTCTGTATAATTGTCAACGTCTCGTATAGTACTTAGCTAAAATGAAATCCGTATACAATTTTTAGTGAAACGATCTCAAATATAACTTCATTATGCTGGGATGAAGTTTCTAGGTTGAGTACGACGTCCTTCTTCAGCGTTCAAATGAATTTTTTCTGGGGTCTGGCCCGGAGGTACAAACTAACACAGGTTATAAGCATTAAGTACATAAGAGACTAGTTATTACAAAAAGTGTCCGGAGAATGCTAACTCGGTTGTACTAACTAATTAGTGGCCTCCCCTCTTGTGCTAGTTAATTAGGTTAACAAGAGTGAGGATTTAAATGGAAGAAAGGGATTCCTGGGAGATTTCAGATTGGGAGAGGGCTTGAAAAACTAACTGTGACATGCTTTGTTATCTAATTTGGCCTCTTTACTAACACAATTATCACACTTCTCTACTCTTTTTACTCATTCTTATACAGTCATTTATGTATATGATAGAGTAGTGAAGGGACATAGCAACAATAATAACCTCACACATCTATTAAAAAGAGAGCAGCTACCTACTTTAATTATAATTCTCTAATTTTAAGTCGCACCGGGGGTGAAATTGTGCTATAATGTCACTCAATATAATATCACTCAAAACCCGATTATGCGATCATTTTCTGAAAAAAAGGAATTCCGATTTTCAGATTTCTTAAAGTAGGGATATAACATCAGTTCTCTTATATGCGCGATAGAATTGCGAAGAGATCTAGCAACAATGATAAAGGTTTCCTGTGTACCCCCCACCCCCAATTTTTTCACCCCGAGTATTTTTTCATGTAATATAGTTTTGATCAATTTACTCATTTTTCATTATTTCACCTGATCTTAATTTGTTACTTTTATATATGTAATTGGTACAATTAACAATCAAACGAAGTACAGACCTAAGAATTGTTGACACAACGTGTTCTGGAATTAAAACTTTGCCGGCCTTTTGTTGATTCAGATCCAATTTTAAACAAAAATCAAGAAATCACATGTTTTTGATATCTTATTATTGCTTTTGGCCAAACTATATATTACGCTAAGATTTGGAGAAATTAGGTGTTATTAATAATTGTACCGAGATAGCAGGTCTAGTTTTACATCATCATGGAATTTTACAATCAAAAACGCTTAGAATTGTATTGTTCTGAAAATCGTTTTAACTGGAGTTTTGTCGCAAATAGCAAATGATGAAAAAGACTGTCTGAAACGATCTTGAAAAACATAAATTGCCTTCTATTTTCTGCAAATTGTAATAATCCTGTTGACTGCAGGAGAAATTAAGTGTTTGAAGCTATACATTTTTCAATAATAGGTTTACTTCATTCGAAGGACATATTTTTAAAACTGTTTTCATTTTTCCGACTCATACTTTGTTCGCATACTCACAAGGGTAACTCATTTTTGGTCAAGAGGGAAAATCATTGAATAAGATTTGATTGTTCTGCTCCTATTCTTGTTTAAAAATGTACAAATTGTGAAGTATACAAACTGATAGAAGTAAACACATAGAACTGGCGAAGAAATTTTACGCATCATTTTTTATCGAAATTGTTATTTATTATTTTGCTCAATTCTGATTAAAAGATGACCCGTTCTAGCTGACGTAAATTTTGCAAAACGAGAGACTGAAATTTTATTGACTTTTAGTTTGTTTTCTCTACAAAATAGAAAACAGTGACGTTCGAAAGGATGCCCTTTGACTTTTTTCCGGTCATTTTAATGTCGAGCAGAAATTGTTGTGTTTGACAACAAATCTCCAGCTGAGGCGATGAAGACTTCTGTGGTTTTGAAATGAATCTACTCTGAATACAATTACGCTCATCATTTGTCATTAATTGTATTATTGCGATATATGATGGATTGTTGTTATGAGCAGCGGCAGGTATGAATATCACACAATCAGTAGAATAATAGACATGGTCTGTGATTGTGTGTACTATGTTTGAGAGAGCACAAATGAGCAAGTTTGTTCACAAGCAGATAGATAGGTTACAAAAACATCACCTAACACAAACACACTCTCTACGATCACCTATTGAATGTGAAGGAATTTAATGGGTGCTGGCCACTTAGTCGAATAAGTCGAGTACCTTTACCTATATCTTGACTTACTTTTTCGTAATCTATAGGAACAAATGTACAATATTTGACTTTTCTCAAACTTTTGAAACATGCAGTAACAACCGCATTTATTGTGTACTAAACTAATTTGTGATTTTTGTTGAAAAAAACTATAAGATTTGAAGCAGAATCAAGCCATTTATATGTTAAAATTATGATTAAGAAAATGATTGAAATTGTGAGGCGATTTTTCCTTTTTTTTACAGTAAGGGCAATCAATAGGGAGTGTTTTGTTTGGCTAAGGAAACGTTCTGACAGATGATATTATGTCAGGTGAAGTGTTTATTTACCTATTGTTTACTCAGTAACCCATCTCTTGTCATTAAAAAAAGTTAATTAATTGTTTTGGCTGCCCAGTTTCATTTAGTTAACACAAATATCCCCCTGAGTGAGACAAACAAACTGCTTGTAATACACACCAAGCTATAACGAGACAGGATGGGCAAAACTAACAACAATTCGAACTATCAAATCATGGAATTCATAAACCCATAGTATAACAAATGGGTCCATTACAAGCAAAATGGCTCTATTGTAAAAACACAATCATGTCTTTCGCCTGGGTACAGATTCATATCACGCCTTCCGCGTGGGTACAGGTACATAACTTGTTCAGCCCCCACTAATACTGATTATTTACTTTAGGCTTTTTGTTTTTGTATTATAGTGACAATGTTGTTATTGTTTCGATTCTCATATTGTTTCGAGATAACAAAACGATAACAAATAAGAGGAGAATTGCATTGTTTGCTGGTTATGTTATTTGACCACCTTGCAATTAATTGTTACAATTATGAGTTTGTATATTCCATAAGACTGTGATATCGAAAATTTAATGAGGGAGCTCTATTCTTGAGATTGGAAGGGACATCATAATTTCTTGCAGTATATGATCATATGTACTCACTATATAACTATGAAGTAGCATATTAAAATGCTCAGCGCACAATTAAATCTTTTTCCTAATAAACTGGAAAACAACACAGAAGACATTTAAAGATAGGACAACTGCATACAGCTATGAGATACAAGGACTCACCTGCGCTGTTTGAATCCAATTGAGCTCCAGTTGCAATAATACTTCTGCAACAACAAGGAAACTTTCCAACAAAGACACAGAGAACAATTGATGCAGAGAATTTCAGCTAAAAATTTCTTCGCTGCTTTAATGAACGGGCACAAGTTTCCACTGGTACAACTGATAATTACAGGGTAATTAATCCCGAATGAAGTAAGAGTTTATTATTGAAGCGATATAATAATGTTTTCCAGAACTGAAATCTGAAATTTTTGAGCGCTGATAAACCAGATTTTTATATAAACATCATTAAAGTTTTATTGATATTTTTTTTAATTCTTTTTTAGAGAATGAAAAATGATAGCCAACAGGAAGACTAGTTTCTAGAAGATTAATTAACTCTAGAAGTGAAGTTGTTAAGAGTAGGCCCTACTGGTTATTATTTATGAGGCATTTTCAGTTTGTAAGACAATAAAAGTAATTGTACAAATCTACAAAAACTCAGCATCAGAAGAAATAATACAAAGTTCTCTAGTAAAAAAGTGAACGTTTGTTTGCACCTATTTATAATTTGAACGCCTGCAAAACAACAATTTTACTGCCAGCATAAAAAAATAAAAAAGAGAAATTTGTGAACTCACCTCACCAGGCACCAAAACCGTGGAAAAAAAATATATTGAGACGGACTTGACATCTCTATCCAGCAACTGCCAAACTAAAAATCAGCTACTCAATAAGTTTCGAGATATGCACTCATCTTGAACGTTAGAAAAAGTAGCTGTATATATTGTCTGCAGTAACACTGATATCTGCATTCAGGTTCTGCAACACCAATCTTTCTCAGGCCATAAAAATTTCTAGTTGATGTTTCTATTCAGATACATTTGGGGTGATTAAAATTTGTCAAAGCGAATTACCAACAGTTTACAGGCAACTCTGGGTTTCCTTTATTTTCAATCAATTTAAGGAATGCCATTCTGAATCACGTTTTATAGAAAATTGAACATAGTTTTTAAAACTGCAACACCAACCATAACCTATAGAAGTAAAAGTGCCTTTTTTATATGTAGTCAACGAGTATTCACCTTGAAAACAAGTTAGGGATAGCTAAAAAATTCCAATACAAAAAAAACATTTTGAAGTCCCCAATAGTCATTATCCGCAAAAAATGACATAACACAAAAGATTTACTTACTCTAGCCAACCATTCTCCATAGGTGACGCGTATAGATTGATGTGGCAGAACACGGAGGCTTAACGATAAATTCAAAATCAAGGAAAAGACATTTTTGCTATAAAAAATATGCATACATTTGCATACCGACTTCAACAAACCCAGATATTTTTCTGGATGATATACAAATGAAAAAAATTGTTTGAAGGCGAGATTAAACACACTAAAATTCCATAAGACTGTGATATGGAAAAGTTAATGAGGGAGCTCTATTCTTGAGATTGGAAGGGACATCATAATTTTTTGCAGTATATGATCATATGTACTCAGAAAACTATGAAGTAGCATATTAAAATGCTCAGCGCACAATTAAATCTTTTTCCTAATAAACTGGAAAACAACACAGAAGACATTCAAAGACAGGACAACTGCATACATCTATGAGATACATGGATTCACTTGCGCTGTTTGAATCTAATTGATCTCCAGTTGCAATAATATTTCTGCGAAAACAAGGAAAATTTCGAACAAAGACACAGAGCCCAATTGATGCAGAGAATCTTTTTCAGCTAAAAATGTCTTTGCTGCTTTAATGAACGGGCACAAGTTTCCACTGGTACAACTGATAATTACAGGGTAATTAATCCCGAATGAAGTAAAAGTTTATTATTGAAGCGATTTAATAATGTTTTCCAGAACTGAAATCTGAAATTTTTGAGCGCTGATAAACCAGATTTTTATATAAACATCATTAAAATTTTATTGATATTTTTTAAATTCTTTTTTAGAGAATGAAAAATGATAGCCAACAGGAAGACTAGTATCTAGAAGATTAATTAACTCTAGAAGTGAAGTTGTTAAGAGTAGGCCCTACTGGTTATTATTTATGAGGCATTTTCAGTTTGTAAGACAATAAAAGTAATTGTACAAATCTACAAAAACTCAGCATCAGAATAACTAATACAAAGTTCTCTAGTAAAAAAGTGAACGTTTGTTTGCCAACTGCCAAACTAAAAATCAGCTACTCAATAAGTTTCGAGATATGCACTCATCTTGAACGTTAGAAAAAGTAGCTGTATATATTGTCTGCAGTAACACTGATATCTGCATTCAGGTTCTGCAACACCAATCTTTCTCAGGCCATAAAAATTTCTATTTGATGTTTCTATTCAGATACATTTGGGGTGATTAAAATTTGTCAAAGCGAATTACCAACAGTTTACAGGCAACTCTGGGTTTCCTTTATTTTCAATCAATTTAAGGAATGCCATTCTGAATCACGTTTTATAGAAGATTGAACATAGTTTTTAAAACTGCAACGCCAACCGACACCTATAGAAGTAAAAGTGCCTTTTTAATATGTAGTCAACGAGTATTCACCTTGAAAACAAGTTAGGGATAGCTAAAAAATTCCAATACAAAAAATTATTTTGAAGTCCCCAATAGTCATTATCCGCAAAAAATGACATAACAACAAAGATTTACTTACTCTAGCCAACCATTCTCCATAGGTGACGCGTATAGATTGATGTGGCAGAACACGGAGGCTTAACGATAAAGTCAAAATCAAGGAAAAGACATTTTTGCTATAAAAAATATGCATACATTTGCATACCGACTTCAACAAACCCAGATATTTTTCTGGATGATATACAAATGAAAAAAAATTGTTTGAAGGCGAGATTAAGCACACTAAAATCGGTTTGAAGGCCTTCCAGGGAATAAATCAAAAACTATTGAAGCCTTCATCCCCTTACAAATTTTATTATAGCTTGTTCATTTTTAGCAGCTGTACAATCAAATTCGAGTTTCCAGAATTATGGACAAACGTCCATGTGCAACCGCAGTTTGAAAAGGGAAACAATTTAGACGTAACAAACATCAGAGCTTTCGCTATTACAAATGCTCTGAATTTTTGGTCTGAGCTATTAGTTTATAAACAGTTTGGGGGGCTTGTTTGTGGGCAACTTTGTGAGCAACAACATGGCTATAGAAAAAGAACTCAACAATTATTAGACTTGTGATATTTTGCAACAATCTTTATAAACTTGTTTAGGCAAACAAGCTTCCAGCTAACGTTTGTCTTCATATCTCGAATGCCTTTGACTCTATCAAATTCTAAGCGAGTGCTCAGTCGAACGAAAAGTAAGTCCAAAACAAAGTGGGCCACAAGGATGAATCTTTGCAGTAGTTTTGTTTTCAGCTGAAGTTAATGGCTTGCCTGATGTTTTTATGAGCAAATGCCTTCCTTACGCAAATAACCCAATTTGTAGTATCATCGGTTAAACAAATTCAGCTTCAAATAGACATAAAAAAGGCCATCAGATCGCAACTAGAATCTCCTCAATTTCAATGTTATTTACATGGTTTCAATGTAGTCTACAGCAAACGAAAAAGAATGCAAACATGTCTTACCAGACCCATATATTGTGAAATGCAGGTAAAAGACGGCAAAATTTTTTTCTGAAGCTAGCTGTCGTCGGATTATTATCTGGATTCCGCTATAAACAAAAGAAATCCGTTTAGAAAAAGAACAGTTTTGTGCTCAACTTTGAAAAAAAAAATGATTCAAGCTACGTACTTTGCGTCTCATTTTATGGGGGTCTAACACGAATTGCTAGCAAGATAAGCTCATATAAAAAGCCGAACTATTATCAGTTAGTTTTAAATTGGTGTGCTCAACACTTCCTTTCATCGCTGGATAATATGCTGTTTTTTGCAAACACAGAAACTGCTGACAATTTAAATCCAATTAGTATACAAAGATCTCATTTAGATAAAATAAATAATTATTGGTGAAACAACAAAAAAGCTGAGGATTATTGAGAAATCAGAAAAAGGTGTCATAAAACAATGCTTAGCAAAGAATTATTTTCTCAGCCGAAAAGATAGCAGTCGTATAAAATTTCAAAATAATTATTTCACTTGTATAGCCAATTTCAGCAACCCACAATCAGGGAGGTCAGGTTTTTTTTGTTACGATCTTGTTGCTTTTTCAGCCAAAATTAAAGTGGAATTAGGAAACTATTTCTGAATGACTCGACCTTAAATTCCAATGTAAACTTTGCAAATAAGTTCTGTTGTATTCATATGGATGATTAGCTTTCGGAAGTTCTTATGATCGATCTTAATCATTAAGAAAACCGAGATATGATATCCCACAGAGGAGTTTACTAAGTTGTTAGAAACCATGCTTGGTTAAATTTAAATACATACATATAAACATATAGGTAGCACATTTTGCTCATAAAGATAACTTTTATTCTCAATAATGGAGAAGCAGGGATTGATCAGGAATGTTGATAATCTATTCCATTTTAAAATATCATCACGCAAAAAATCCGCTTTTGTTCATTTTCCTGAACATGCTCAGCTCTAGAGGAGAAAAATTGCTTCAGCCGGGATTAGCGAAACATCTTTCTGTGACCAAACAAAGAAAACAGATTGTAGGAATTCTATTGCAATCAAAATTTGGCTTTTAGAGAACTGTTGCAGGCACATGCTTCGATTAGAGGTTCTTTTAGTCCAATAGGTAGTTACAATATGTTCATTAACTTCATTGCTGTGTGTGAACACAAAAAACCTAATCTGTGTTACCGAACTCTCCGACTTTGAATTCTGCAATGTTATTTGTGGTCGGGGCAAATTCTGAATTGAGTGAATTAATCTACGGGACAGATTTATGAGAAAGAGAGAGCTCTTAATTTTGGAAAAGGAGAAAATCCGTCGACTAATAGGATTGGCCCATCGGCTTAACATGGCTTTTAACAATCCAATGTCAATCTGTGAATATAAGGTTATATCAACTTGACAGGGATATGTTTAGAACTGTTTTTCAAATTATTATTATAGGTTTGTATAGATTCGCGCCACCCATATCTGTCATACAAATATGACTCCAAACTATCAAAAGACAGTACGGCGGCAGGTTAATACAAGCATCGCAGGTAATGTTATTGTTGAGAGAGAGAAAGATGGTTTGTTTAAATTATATTAAATTTTGTTCTAATCCTTCCTTCATCTGAAGATACGATTTGTCCTGCCTGACATGATGAGATTGCGTTAGTACAACTTGTCCGACGAGCGTTTTAGCCGAAAATAGATCAAAAACCTAATTGAAACAATATGTTAGTTCTTTAAAGCTGGAATAAGTTCTTGTCATTCAACGCATTCTATTGCAAGCCCGCATCGGTCTGAAGCTTTTGGTTGGAATCGTAAAATGTTTTAGATCCAACAGCGCTTCAAATTATAACAAAAAGTCAGCGAATTCCTCAAACCGGCGAACATTAAGTGAGAAATGAGATTTGATAATTGTTATAGAGTAACAGAAACCAACTCTGATATTGATTGAGTGCCGTGATTAGCTCATGATGGTCAATTCTAACATCGGAGCTACTTCAGAGTGTTTGAAGAGGCAAAAATTGTTTATCTAAACAAAACAGTTAATTCAGGTAAATTATTCATTGTACATATGTTTCTAACAATCGGCTAGAGAGAAGCATTTTGACGCGACAGATATCCGTTTCAGAGATTTAGTGGACAGACAGGATCTGTCGACTGTTGTATAGAATGACGAGCAGGTCACTTGATAATCTCCACAAGTGCCAGACACAGCATCGCCCCAAAACCCCAGATTACAAACATCTCCTGTTCTCCTGAAAAGATGAATTGTCGTCAAATGCAGCTCAATTTGTTGGACGTTGGAAAAAGGGAAAGCAGCAAAGAGTACGTTGCAGTCAAATCTCTCACTTTTCGTAAACACGGAGTGCTATCAGAAATAAACAAGGAACATATGGCAATTTAGGCGCAACAAAATTGGTCAATGGATCGACAGAAGCGAGTCATATAATCCGAATAGCCGCTTTAATCATATCAATCTTTTCATTGTCGTCACTTTTACTTTCACAAAAAAAACAAATCCAATCACGACTTTCTGTACTCATGTTCTTCTTACTGCTTTCAATATTATCTGTATAAATACATAATCTTAAGTATTAAACATTAAGGTCCGTCCATGTATTTAGTCGTAAAGAGTATCAGTACGGTCGGTTTCTTACAATACGAACAAAAACTTTGACATCATGACCTTCGAAGCATAAAAATTTTGCTTTCCTTCACCTACTAAAACCCCACAAAGAACTTGGAAGTCATGCTTGTTTCTATATCGCTACTAATGGTGAGTTGATTGACATTTTTAGAAAACCTAAAACTTTTTAGAAAATTCATGGGAAGCCATATATGTCAATTTGAAAATTAGGGTATGAAACCTATCAACCTGAAGAAATCAAGTAGTGTTTGCAAGTATAATCCCTCTCGACATTATATCTTTCTAATATTCTAATCATGCATTTACATAACAGAATTCACTAACTAGCCAACATATATCAACTGCGAGTTTTCTTTGAAGTATTTTGCTTTGTGAGGCCAAGTTAACAGTTTTTAAAATAGATGAAGCCCGAGCGCATTTTTCTGCTGCTAGTTATATTCACGCTGCGAGTTATTTTCAGAAGCTTTGTATAAAAACAAGCTCGATAATCTGTCAAACAGCTTATTTGAACAGTGGCTGGTTGTAGCAGTTGGAGAACTGGAGTTCTGATCATAGAATCTAATAGACATTTCATGGTAAAATTCAGAGTATGATTATGAACATGGTCTGAACATAATAATTTTTTTACATGGTAAATTTTTGTAAGAATAATTGCGGTGAAACGCATTGAAAAGGTGATGGTTTTAAAGAAACATCAAGAAACTTAGAAGTTTTCTTTATTAAAGTTTCAAAGAACGAAAGAAGACCTTACCTGACGAACTTTATTGCCGTGTCGATAAATAATGGCCACAAAAGTAAACTCAATTCTAATTTTTTGGCGCTATCATTATCTTATTGACCTATCAATCATATGTCAGAAGCAAATTTTCCCACCAACAGAAACCTGATTTTAACATCCACCGACCTCCAACTAATGAACTCGATTGTACCCAAGCCATATATGATTCTCATGAAATTTTGATGAAAATAGAAATTCACCTCCGGGATTTGAAGTTAAGATCTATTCACATGCCAATCATGTAAAATATTTTTAGCTAATCTAAATTTTCTTTGTAGATTTTCGCATAGATAACCATTATAAATACAAGCTAATTTTTGTATATTTTCAGATTAAAATTTAATTTAAAATTCAACTTATTGAATTATTTGACCCGTGTTATCGACCACGACAATGGTGTCCAGGCAGCTACAGACAGACAAATTTTGGATCTACAGAATGCAGAATCAGCTACTGCGTGGATTATGTCTTTTGTGGCGAAATGTCGCGCAGAAAAGAAAGAGGACAAGGTCAACAACGATGGTACTGTACAAGACGTACAGGTAACCAATCTCTTCCTTAGTAGGTGCGGGCAAGATGCAATTATTAAACTTAGGAGCCTAATGAGTCCTAGGAATTTGATAGACACTCCGTATAAAGACATCAGATTGGCGATTCAATACTATATTTCGCCTAAAGAGAGGGTAGTAACGGCACAAAGGGCTAAATTTCTGTCCGTTATACAAGGTGTAGGGGAGTCAGACGACGACTTCCTAGCACGTCTTAGAGAAGAAGCACGCTATTGTGACTTCGAAAACTGAAAACAGCGGACAACCCCGAAAAGGAGTTGGTAAAAATAAAGTTCATCTCAGGTTTGAGGGACCCTGAAGCAAAACTTAGACTACTAGACGGTATTGAAGCAAAACCAGCAATGTCGGTTAGTGAAATGACCGAGAGCTTACAGTTCAGAAGTCAATCAATGGCTTTTGCAGGTTCTTCATCAGGTAATAAGCCCTTTAATGTGAAAGAAGAAGTTGGGTTCAACTTCAAAAAGACCTTTCGAAAACCAAATGAAAAAATTACGGCTAATAAAAACAACAACATTTGCACTAGGTGTGGAGGTAAGCCACAATCTAGTAGACCCTGTCCAGCGCTAAATAAAAAATGCAACACCTGTGAAAAGGTGGGACACTTCTCAAAAATGTGTAAAAGCAGACCCCAACCAAATTCAGGTAAGTACAATAAACAGAATAACTTTTGCGAAGAAGAAAATGTTTCTTCAGAGCAAGCATCTCCAGCATTGGAGATGGGAATGTTTTATGCTAAAGAACAAATCTTTAGCATGTCTGTGACATGGGAATATATCTCAAAAAATAACTGCAAAGTAAAAATGCAGGTAGACACAGGTGCAGATAGCGCAGTGATATCATCAAAAATATGGACTGAGCTTGGTAAACCTCTGTTGGATGGTAAGATAAGACATCTTGAAGCTTATGATGGTCATCAATTAACGCTTCTGAGATCACTTACTTGTGACGTTGAGTGGAACGGAAGCAGGCTCACTCAAAAACAACTTGCAGTTGTGCAGTCTGATAAAGAATTTGGACTACTTGGTAGAGACCTTCTACCCAAGCACCGCGTGAACAACATCATAGCCGAGCACCTACCTGCTGTGAAGGGTTACAAAGCTCATGTGAAGTTGATACCAGGAACACAGCCAATGTTCTGCAAAGCCAGAAAAATACCTCTACCTCTTCAAGACAAGGTCACAGAGAAGATGGAACAAATGGTCAGACAAGGCATCCTTGAACAGGTACAGCCAGGAGGAGTCACTAATGCATCTCCAGTGGTGTGGCAGAGAAAGAGGAGTGGAGAACTGAGACTTTGCGTGGACTTGAAAGTGCACATCAATGGCAAGGTCATGGATGAGGACTACCCAATACCAGACATGGAGACGATCTTCCACAACCTACATGGGGCCTCATAATTTGGCAAAATTAACCTCTCAGATGCTTACTATCAAATTGAACTTGACGAAGAAGCTTAAGATATATGCACAATCAACACATCTCAGGGACTGTTCAAGATGTGCCGACTACCTCAGGGATTGAAAAACTCTTCTTCAATCTTCCAGAATTGCATCGAATCAACACTCAAAGAAATTAAAGGTGTTGTGATTTTTTAAGACGATGTATTGGTGTATGGAACTACCAAGGAGCAGTTCAACAAGAGAATGCTTGCAGTCAGGAGTCGACTACGTGAGAAACACTTTACTATTAATGAGAAAAAATCTAACTCAAAACCAGTCGATAGCGTTAGCTTTTTGGGATACTCCATTTCAAAGGAGGGAATAGCACGAGATCCCAAACATATTGAAAAAATAAAAAATGCAAAAGCACCAACTAACAATAAACAACTCGAATCGTTTGCTGGGCTAGCTAATTTTTACGGAAGAATCATTCCTGATTTTGCAACAAAAATGCTACCCTTAAATAACATGAGAAATAGCGATTTATCATGGGGCAAAATGCAACAAAAAGCCCTTGCAGACATAATAAATGAATTATGTGCTAACCCACTAGTACAGCCATATAGTCTACAAAAAGAAGCAACAGTTACTACTGACGCCTCTGAAAAAGCCATTGGGGGGTTCTTTCGCAAGAAGGACATCCAGTTATATATGTATCGAGAAAATTGACTCCAGTGGAGCAAAACTACTCGAACATAGAGCGGGAAGCATTGGCAATTGTGTTTGTAGTCACAAGACTAAAACAATTCCTTTTTGGAAGACGATTTACCCTACAGACTGACCACAAACCACTCAAACATCTCTTTGCACCAGACAAGGAGATCCCGAAGACAGCATCAGCGAGAATCACAAGATGGCAATAGCTCTAATGGGTTTCAACTATGAGTTGAGGTACACACCAGGAGAGCAGATACCCCATGCAGATGCTTTGAGCAGAATGGATTTTGGCGAAGACGAATCGGACAACGATCGAGTGTGCTTCGCAATCAATAACATCTACTTCGCCCACAGTGATTTGGTGACCCAAGCAGAAATCAAAACTGAACTTGGAACAAAGAGACTCTTCCAGGACACAATGAAACGAATCAAAAGCGGCAATTGGAAACAATGTTCAGAAGCGGAAAAAGGATTCGAACAACAGAAAGATGCACTTACTTTACATAATGGAATCATCTTCAGAGGTGTTGTTCCTTTCATTCCACCCAAACTAGGACACTTGGTTTTGGCAAAAGCGCATGAGACACATCCCGGAAAGAATGCAACCAAGGCGTCAGTCAGAATGATAGCATGGTGGCCTGCCATTACCCAAGACGTTCAACACTTTGTTAGTAAATGTAAGAATTGTCAATTGAACAGGCCTAGCCTGGGAAAAACGGTCTTCACGTGGCCAGAAGCCGACGTTTAGGAACGGCTCCACATGGACTGGGGTTATGTTAAGGACCAAGGCAATATCTTAGTTATTGTTGACGCGGGTTCTGGTTCGATAGAAGCCTTCCCCGCGGGAAATAGAACATCAGAAACAGTTAAAATTTATCTTAGTCAAATCTTTGCAAGATTCGGAATATCAAAAACTTTAGTTTCTAATAATGGTCCTGAATTTGTAAGTGGTGACCTTAAACATTGGTGTGAATCACTGGCAATTGAGAAAATAGAATCACCCGTCTATCATCCAAGAGCTAATGGACTAGCTGAAAGAGCAGTTCAGACAGTGAAGCGGGCACTTCGAGCGTGAAGTCCCAACCTTAATTTGTCATTTGGAGCATTCCTGCAAAGGGCACTGATGACACATCGCAACACTTCAAAGACGAGGAGCAAAACTCCAGTTGAACTCTTGTTGGGACGCAGAGTGAGACTACCAGCAATAGCAGATTTCGACTTGTGCGAACCCATTCTATTCAAGGCCAACGAAAACACAAAGACAGTTCCTGATACCTTCATCATTAGGAAGGGCTTGAACACATCTTTCATACAGCCCGAAAACTCAGCACGGACTATTCTAGTGAGCGACAACTAAATTGCGAGACTAGACGAGGACAATGTGAAAATTGAACCAGCAGTGGAGGAGACCATATCTCAATCAAAACAACAACTTCAGAGCACAGATGTGGGACCTTCACTTCAAGATGAAGCTTCTGCAGCCACATCATCTGCAGAGAACCAACAACCCGAAACCTCACTGCCTTCACGAACATCAACAAGAAACAGAAAACAACCCGACAGATTTGGAGAACCTATACCCACAAACTTGCTTAAAAAAGGAGGAAGGATGTGATGGTTTCAAAGAAACATCAAGAAACTTAGAAGTTTTCTTTATTAAAGTTTCAAAGAACGAAAGAGGACCTTACCTGACGAACTTTATTGCTGTGTCGATAAATAATGGCCACAAAACTAAACTCAATTCTAATTTTTTGGCGCTATCATTATCTTATTGACCTATCAATCATATGTCAGAAGCAAATTCTCCCTCCAACAGAAACCTGATTTTAACATCCACCGACCTCCAACTAATGAACTCGATTGTACCCAAGCCATTTTTGATTCTCATGAAATGTTGATGAAAATAGAAAATCACCTCCGGGGTTTGGAGTTAAGACCTATTCACATGCCAATCATGTAAAATATTTTTAGCTAATCTAAATTTTCTCTGTATATTTTGGCATAGATAACCACTATAAATACAAGCTAATTTTTGTATATTTTCAGATCAAAATTTAATTTAAAATTCAACTTATTGAATTCTTTGACCCGTGTTATCGACCACGACAGAAAAAATTTAAATCTCATCTTTAGTTTTACTTGATTAGTATGAAAACAGCCTGATTTTCAGTTCGAAGTCCTGCTTCAAAATTATATACAACGTCGCCATCAGAGACACGATCCGACAAGTCACTGCAAGAAATTCTTGATAAAAAACACTTTAGAAATGTCAAACTTAATTTACAACAATTTTTAGCTAAACCATTAATTATTTTCAAAAAAACCAAAAAGCTTGTTTTCAATTTCTATATAGGCGTACTAGTCTCTCAAAAGGAATTGAGGGAGTTTGCTACTAGCTGAACAATGGGATCTCTCTCGGCCTTCTTTAGGGTTTTCGAGAAACCTGTACACGTCCAGCCGATGTAGTATTGTCACTGTGTTGGCTGAGCCGACATTGCTCCCAAAAGTAAACCACTCGTATTTCAGAAAAAAGGAAAACGTTCGCATTCAGATCTGTCGTCCCAGTCCAATGTGAAACTGAGATTGATGCAAACAATGAACAATAATGAAAGAAGCCCACAAGAAACAGGCACCAGGAGCAGTAGTACATTGAGCGATAAGCAGGAGGAGTAGCATTAAATACATACAGACAATAGCAGACAACCCAGCTGAAACCATTAACTTCACTTCACATCACCCCCACCCCACCCCCAAACCTTGCTTAACATCTAGTTTGTTAGAGGGTTGAGTTGGAACAACCTAACGTAAATTGTGCATAAGATAAGCTTGACATAGCTTGACAGAAGCTCTACGTGCTCAAAGTACATTGGCTAGGGACATGAAGCCTTGAGTAGCAAAAAAGAGAATGAGAGTTGGTTATAAGAGATGCCCAAGTTTGAGAGCTTAGGAACAGTAAATGTAATGGCTAGCACACTAAGCTGGGAAGTGAGAGATACTGGTTTGAATCCAGTACTGGTCCATTTTCACAGTAGTTGTGCTTGTTTAGACCCCAACATAGTTCATCGACAATAGTAGTTATTTGGCATGGAGGGAAGCTTTTGTACGAATGGTAGAATAGTTGCAATGCAAAAGTCCGTCTGACGAGGCCAGTAAACCGGAGATGTTTTAATGCCTTCAACGAACCCCTTTCATGAGTCAATTGGCAATGTTAACTGACGCAATTGTATTGATTTTACGAGGCTTCAGTCACACATTCTGACTGTCCAGTTACGTTTACGCATTAATGCTCCCAATTTGATGGATCATTTCTTCGTTTCTTGCTTCGATGCGGCTTTGATGTCAAAATCCGCCCCAATTCTTAAAACGAAGTAAAAACTGCTGGAAACATTATTGGTGGTTTGTACAGGAAGTTACCAGTTTTTAGGCTACCTATTTTTTCACTGGAGTAGCATTATTGCACATTATTGCAATGCATATCTTGAATTAGATTTGTTTCATGGTGCAGGAAAATTTAAAGAAGCTACTACCTTAATCTCTTGAACTTTCAAAAGCCAGCCAACTTTTGCGAGATTAATCTTGGTCTATCAAGAATCGGAGAATCCTAAAAGATGAGGTTCCCAGAAAATGATACAAGACTTCAGAAAAACGCAAAACGCAAAACAATGAAAGATATCCAAGATAACTAATTGTGCTTAACCAAAGGTATTGTCAACCATTGTCAATCTTTCATCAACCTTGTCTTCTTCAAAGCAATTTTAAATGGATGCAGCTCTGAAATATCCACCATTGAGCTCAAAATACTCTTCAATTTGCATCTTGTGCCCCTGAGAAAGGTTTAGGCGTAGGAAAAAGTGCTTAAACACATCAGCGTTTTGGTTCAAAATATTATCTAGTTAAACGGCTTGTCTCATTTAATGAATCAGTTAATCTGTCAAAGAAGTTGAAAATTTCTCTGGCAGCAAGTTCTTAACAGCAAAGGTGAATGCAGTGTAAGATAATATGTCTGTCACGCCAAGCTTTCTGATATTTCCACCTTTTTTAGGCTCAGTTTTGGTATCTCACCACGGGGTTTTAAAAATAAAGCCAAAAGTTGTCATTTAATTGGTTAAAGCTGCCTGGTTGTGGTTGTTGATCCCGAGCTCTGTCAAAATGTTTTCCGTGGTTAACATTGTTACGTAGATGGTGGTGTGCTGTTACTACTGTACCTGAAAGACTAAAAATTGAAAGAAAAAAAAACATATTTGAAAAAAAAACTCGAAGATGCATGACGTAAGAACCTGAAAACATTGCCGTTAATACAGATGTTACTTCTAACATATTTGCTCTCAGAAGAAACCTGAACCTAGGTTTTTAATTGAAATTAATTGAGTAGCCAAATCAATCCGCTTTTCCGCATTTAAACTGAAGCATTACTCAATAAATTAGAGAGTGTAAGCTGCTTGACCAGGTGATATTGTGGAATAAAGTATATTAGTGCATTAGAACTTATAAACAGCTATTAGCCAGGTGTAACTTAATTACTATCTGTAAATATATACATGCACATACAGAGTAGAGATTAAATGAGAGTGAGAGAGGGAGTATTTGTTCAGAGGGAGCAACGGGAATAAGGGAAAGATAAGGGGATTTGGAAATGCGTAAAAAGAGAGGAGAATAGGAATTGCAGTACAAAACAGGATCGCACGGGGAGTTGAGTTGATAAGAAAAAGGTGGCTGTTAATCTTCAGCAGCGAGAGAATAGAAGAATAGAGCGAGAGCCACTGAAAAGAGAAAAGACACACATACACATACATACAGGACATAAAGTGGGTTATTGTGGGGAGGTTGCAGGGGGGGGGGGGGGGGGGGGGTGAGATGGAGGGAGAAAGAGAAGTAAATAATCATAACTAATGCTTGTCTGATTAAGATTAGTAGTGATAAGAGAGCAGCTGTGGTCTTTATTTGTTTTATTAGTTTCAGAGATGACTAGAATAATGGACAAAATTAGTAGAAATTTGGCAGCTTTAAGTCGCCACCGCTACATAATAAAGCATCTCTCTTCTCTTTCTCTATCTGTTCTTGTGATCCCTAGTTATCCAGTAGTTACAACAAGCGAATAAGAGCACAAGCCGGCCGGGATTAGAGTAGATAATTCGACGCAGCTTCTCTTCCAAACTAAAAGAATTCAAATAAAGATTAGCAGGTCAACCTTAATCGCACTACTGCTATTATTACTACGGCTGTTTCTTCCTACTTTAGCTACTATACCTGCCTATACCTACCTATATCTACTCTTGCTAGTCTCCGCCACCGAAATTGAAAAGAAAAGTCAGCAAATTCTACTGCCTTTCCCTCCTTTCCTCTTCACATGCCACAAGATATCACATGTCGGAGAGTGTTTTATACAAAATTTATACTGAAATCGATACAAAGGATGCATGAAGTGAACTTTTAATTGGGGTTATATATATATAACGTTGTAACCATTCGCTATAACCAGCAGTAAACGTCAGATACTGGGCGAACTTGAATAACGACGTGTGTACTAGTGACTTCCCTTTCAGTCTTTGCAACAATGATTCCCCCCTTTCCATTCCCATTGCAGCAATGGTAAATATAGGAATGAGCACACGACCATAAGGGTGACCCGAACACTATTATAGTTGATTGCTCAATTCCTATATTTACCATTACTGTACCCTTTTTACACGCTGCGCTCGGCACTTAACGCGCTAGATTCTTATATTTACAATACTCAATAACATTTTTACAATTTTCAATTAACACTAACATATAGATATTTTTTTACATTTTTAGAAAACTAATGGTCATTTTTATAATTCTAATTAAACACTAAGAAATACATGTTATTACCATTTTAATTAAACACTAGACAATAGCCATTTTTACAATTTTAGTAAAACACTAAATTAATGTTCAATGTTGAAAAATGAAAACAATGTTGAAAAATGAAAACAAAAATCTATTTTTGAAAAAAATCTTAATAAAAATTTCAGAGAATTTTTGACAAGCGTGTAACCGAGCGTCTGCAACCCATAATTCAATAAGATAAAAATAAGACTATAAACAAAAACAAGATAATAACAACCTCGATCAAAACATCGTTATTAAATGAGCGACAAAAATTTTTATCGTGGTTCACGAAAAATCTTATCTTCTTTTGGGACTTTAATAAAAAGCGAAATTTGATCAAGACCCCTTGAAAAAAATAATATTATACTGCTGTTCCGTACAATAGATATTTAAACAACGGGGTTAATCGCGGGTCCTTATGTATGAATTGAGAGTTCAACCCCTAGTTCTTCTCTTGGTATATAGTTAAGTATTAAAGAAAGTTAAAAGCAAAAATGAATTAATGGATTCCCTTTTTATCATAGCTTGTTTGAGCAGCGGGTGCTGTAGGCCTAGTTCCTAATGAAAGAAGTACTTTAATTTCTACAGAGTTCCAAAAAGAAGTGGCATCCTGATCAGGGTCATTGCCTGGGAAGGATACAAGTGAAAGGTTTGGATGTGTTATGAGGGTTTCCGGTGGAGCGATAGGAGCTAGTGGGAGACTAGCACTACCAGGCTAGACATTTCCTCAGAGAGACATAAATAATTATATTGAAAAACTGTTAAACAAAGTTTAAACCAAATTCGAATGAGAAATTTATGATTAGATGAGAAGCCTCTAACAGTTTAGTTAGACAAGTTAAGTTTAAGGCCACTCTAATAATTTGAATGAACAAGGGAATTATAAGGCCTCTCTGAAAAAACAAGTCAATTTTAAAACCTCTCTGGGACTACCAATTATAATGCTGGTTCGTACAAAAGATACCTAAACGACGGGGTTAATCGCGGACCACATGTATAAATTGAGAGTTCAATCCCTATCTCTACTCTTGGTATATACTTAAGTATGAAAAAAAGTTAAATGCAAATATGATTTATTAAGTTATGTTAAACGACAATAAATATGAACCGAGCATGAAGGGATAGAAGTGTTAAATTAATATGATTGAAATGCCACTAGTTATCACAGGTCGATTTATTCTAAGTTAAACTGTAACTTAGATGGAATTTAAGAGATGTTAAGTTGAACTTACCTTAATTCTAAGATTCTGCTGAGTTATAATTTTTTGGCTTTGAGAGTTTTTAATTAAGAACTGGTCACAAAATATTCTAATTTAAAATCCATCTCAAACAAGTTGAGATTTAGGCAAGGGATCGATACGGGAGTATGATTTGAATCTAAAGTTATCGGGGACCACATAGTGCTGTTGGTTGAGCGTTCAAAATCTTTTTATACTTGCGGACACGTGTCGCTCTAGTATCCCATTGGATAGAGATAAGAGTGTCGACAAAATTATGAGGGTTAAGTTGGTATTCTCAAAATGGCGTGATACAGTCACGTCAACTTATTTTCAGTTCGAGTTCATGATCTTAAAATAGTAGTTTATTCAAAACTGCTTGCCAATTTGTTCATATGTTAAATTGGACTTTGTCCAATTCAAGTTTGTGCTTCACACACTATAACGTAATTCTCAAGAAAGCACTAAGATTATCAAATAATGTTACTGAGTGTAGCACACTTCAGTACAATATTTCTGATGAACAGTAAAAAAAAAACAAAAAAAACATGTGCAAGGTACTGTTCCAAAAACTGACACGAGTTTGTGAAATTTTTCCAACTTTTTCCGTCATAGTTGTTCACCAGGCCCAACATAATGTACTTGATTGTGCCAGGGACGGACATCATCAAATTCAGCAAATCAGAAGTGATCACAGCCCTAAGTCTGAATCCAGTATAATCAAACTCAAAGCTGAAAGCCTGCTTGTTGCCACTTATCCTAGTTGTTATATTGTGGATTGTGATCTCATCAGGGCCTTACTAGTAGTCAGTTTTTTGTTTATTATTTTCAATATAGCCGCTCCCGTTTCGTGCCATGTACCATTGTAACAATTTGGTTTCGTAGTTAGCAGCAAAATCTGAGAATACGCGGCCTTTTCCTGCACGTCTTGTGCTTATATGCATATTACTAGAATTTTAAATGCTCGACTGAAGCATTATAAAAACACCCAAACCCATAAACGGGTAATTTAGCCCGTCAACAGTCGCAAAATCTGGATTCCCTCGGTCGATTAAAATGTTTCGGAGCCAGTAACCCCCGTGACTGTGTGTCGAAGAGACTTGTAATATTGACAACTTGCTGAGGTTGTACAATTGCCACAACATTGCTTAAATGGCAGAGGATCCGACCAGTAGTGGGTCGCCATGTTTTTGAATGAGTTCACTTGAAGATTCAACCTTCCAGCTCCCAAATCAAAGACCCATCTCTGTTGTAGCAACATTGATTCGAAATACACAGGATTTTATCCGCTTTCGGTTCCAAGCACGTCATGCAGTCGTGGCGACCGGACGCAAAACTCGGCTCCCGAGTTGAACTCACAGTGATCACTGGTAAAGAAACTGGAATTGGCCATCTTCTCTCGAGTTTCGGAGTCTTTTGAACAGCATAGGTCGTATTCCCAGACTTCCAATTTCAACTCTTACTTCTTCATGGGTATATAATGAGTCTTGGAAGTTTCGCCAGTCCCACCATGTACCTGCATCAATTTGTCGAGGACTGCCGTACCAATTGCCGGCCTCTGAGATACACTTTGACAAGTCTTGGGCAGATTCCTCTTGTATCCAACTTTTGCATTGAAGGTTCATTCATCGCGGGTAGCGAGTTGTCACGAACTAAACAAACGCAACACCTCTAGTGATTGGAGAATTCAACACTGAATCTCTTTATTATTAGGGATACTAATCTAAAAGGACCGTTATCAATGGTTAGACATCAAATATGTTATAACATATGGACAGACGCCTATCTAGTCTTGACCCAGAGGTTGTACCTGCAAAGTTTTAAAAACTGACTGAAAACTCTGAGAGACAAACATACGCTGCTGGTATTGAAATGGAAAGGATGTCACGAGAACAGCCATGAACAAATTCGGGAGTCTTAAATCATTTCCGTTACTTTCAGCTCAAACTTAAAAGACAAATTTCAAATTCTTTCGAAACTATATTAAAGCAGTAAATCTGGCGCAGACTAATCAAAAGCTGTCCTCTTAACTTAGATTAATTCGCTAATCTTTATCTCAGAAAAACATCTTCAGTTGAATCCTAGTTGAAACTGATACGATATGAACCACGTAATAAATTGCTGGCAACAAGTGTGTACTCTTCCGATCTGAGGAACTATATACTCAAATGGGTTTTTTTTGTTCAGACAATTTTGGCCGATCGATATATTCATCGCAGAGAAATATGAGCGGTATCATTAAAAAACTCGTCCAGCGTAGAGTCAGAATTAAAAAGATTTTTCTGAATTTCGTGTTTTTCGAGCAGTTATTGAGGTTTAAACTGTTGTGTGAACACGTGATGTTTGGCATAATTTTTTTTCACTTTTTTGTTCAAAATAGGATTTTTTCTTTAAAAATATCACTTCAAAATTAAATTTTATGCTGCAAATGAAAAAATCTTGTGTTTCTAACAGACGAACAGCCAAAAAAGGGTAGTTTTCGTCTCATAGGGAAGTTTACTTTTAAAAAAATCCGATTTCTATTTGAGAGCTGATATTTTAAAAAAATTTCATATTTTGACATTTATTATTAAAGTCTCTTAGAATTTCGTCACTTTTCAAAGCCATGTTCTGTTCATGACAAGCCTCATTTTTTTCAAATGATGCCCCTTGAACAGTTAATTCGTTTTTAAGGAATCGCTCAATTTTTTTTTGGCTCCGATTCCTAGTTTTCGTAATTTTTATTGAAATTTTGATATTATTTTGAGATTTTAAAAGAATTTTGAAAATTGCAAAATCGTTCCTAGAGGGCAGTAAGCGAACCTATGTAGTAATTTGTGTGGACAGCTAATGGCTGTTAGGACTTCAAATTTAGATTTTCGAAAAAAACTGTTTGAACATCAACCGATCTTAAACTTGTTTCTGTGAATTTCAGTCAGTCTCACTTTTGACAGGACCCCCTTCCTTTCTATTGAAGTCAACATACATCTCATTGGCGGTTTTGTTGTCTAACTTTTGCCTTTATTACTTGGACGCCACAACTTTTCCTAATTTGTTTTCAACTATTGGTTATTTTTTCTTATTTTCATAAATTTAAATCAATTCGAAATCTTATCAAATTCTCCTATTAGTGCCAGTTCCCATTGGCATAAAGAAGACTTTCAATAGATCTTTGATAAAGTTTGCAGAGAAAACCGTATGGTTTTAATGACTTCAACACTGTCTTCTTGCACTTTTCTTCTGATTTTTTAATTTTTGCCTGTATTCATTGCCGTTTTTATAGTCATACAACTTATTGTGAGAGTTGTTGACAATTTAGGAAAGACTTAAATTATTGCATTCTCATCGAAGCATGACTGATTATAACTTATTATTTATTGATTCCGGTTCAAAGCTATTGAGATTACTGGCTTTGATGCTACGGGTTTTCCCAAAACTTTCGTGATTTTAAAATATTTGTTCATGTTTGTTAGTTCTTTGAAGTCATTTTGTTACAAAAAAATTCTAATGTTGTTAAAAAATTGATTGAAAACGAAAAAGTGTTTAATGAATATTTCATTTTTAAAGACTTCCTCTATTTTCTCTCTCAATTTTTTTTCAATTGGCTGTTTTTGCCTGTTTTTTCTTATTCTTTATGAAGTCGTAAAAAGCTGAGAGGCCTCATAAGCGTCTAACTGAGTGATGAAGTTACTCAATGCCGTAGGTGTATAGCAAATAGTCTTAAAGTTAATGATGTTATTTGTTTTCAAATGTTTTTTAAACCTTTTTTGTTGTAATTGTCAACTTGTATCTAACTCTCATCATTGAGAGTCCCCATCCACTTGCCTGTAGTGCGAATTTTGAAGAGGTTGCTCATATTACGTTGTAATTGATCCTTTAATTGTAGAACTATATGAGTTTTCATAAGTCTATGTTTGTGTTCCTCTTTCTTTTCTTTAAGCACATTTGCGAATAACAGATACCAATGATTTTCAAGTGAGGTCGAAGTGAACATACCTAATTTTTCAGTATAGTTTTAAATGAAAAAATTTAATATTTGAAATGATAAACAATAATCAGACAACAGCGAAAGATTTTAATGGCTTCAATAATTTGTGTTTTCGCAAATTGTTTGTGTTTTTTTTTTCAATTTTTCTTCATCTTTAGTCCGTTTCGGTGGCTTAGTCTAACGAAAAACAGATTTTATTGGTTTCGTAATGACTTTTTTTTTTAGTAAATTTCGCTTGATTTTTATTGTTAAAAGCTAATGGTTTTAAAACGTTGGTAAACATTTGGTTTAGAAAATATTGGTTGGTTTTTGAATTCCGCCTCATTATTGCTTCTTTGTGTCAACTTTTTACCTATTCTCTTCAATATAAAGTCCAATCTGCTTTGTAGTATCGAAAAAGTAATTTTGTGTAGTTAATTTTTTTTGGTTGTATTTTGAGGTTGTTACTAGGTGCTTTTAAGCTTAGATGTTGAAGCTTTGCCGTAAAAAATGTTTTTTCTTTTTGCTTTATTTGTTGTTTACTTTTTCTCCCGTATTCTTATTAATGGTGTGAGATCTCGTGAGCGCTGAAATGAGGCATGGCATTATGTAATTCATTTAGTAGTTTGTGTAACGATTTTTTTGAACTCAAAGCTCTCTTTTTGATTATCATTTCATTTGGTTGACAGTTATATTAAAATGTAGATGAACGCGGGTCGAAACATCATGTGCAAACGCAGATTAACGAGCCTCCTTGTTGAAGTAAATGTCCTCTAGTGAAAAATTTCTCTCTTTAAGTCCTAATTGACTCCTAATTGCCGGTATGACCGATCTGAAAGAAAGTATTTCGTTATTTCCCATTTGTTAACAATCAATAAATTTGTTTATTTAGAAGTAATTGTTTATTTTGATTGTGGCATTTTGATATTATCCACTTAGAAGGGTAGGAGAAGTTACAAACAAAACGTTGCATTCACCCAGCTCCGATGTTTAGAACTTCGTGATTCATGATGATGAGAGACAGTATTTTCAAAGTTACCAAGAATTCGAAGAATCTACAGTTGAAGAAGATAGTAAATTTGTCTCAATTTTTTCTCATTTTTTTTCATTTTCAGTGCATATTTTTTTTGCAAAATATAGCCTATAAAGAGCTAATTGTGGCAAAAATGTATTTACCTTGCAAGATAACACAAGACGATGGATACAATCCCTTATCTTTCCGACCCCTCTTGCCCAATTATGTTTCAACTTTTAACAATAAAAGTTGAAGTATACTTATTGCGATTAAGATATATTTGGTTTAAGCGTAAATATATTCTGTTGTCACATTTCGTGAAACTTATCAATGGCTTGAGTTCATCACTAATAGTTTTCACGACCGAACACTAAATGTTTTTAAAAAATGTAATTGAATTTTGAGTTTTTAACCTTTTTGTTATTATTTTTTGTTCTCTTGCCCTTCAATCTCATTTATTAAATTTTACATTAGACAAATATGATGCATAGGTGAGTCTACGTTTTTTTTGAGATGAGAGCCGATCATTGATAAAAAAGTGCTTCAGTTATGTTTCGTAAAAATGAGGAGATTTTTTGGGTTTTATATATATTTGGTTTTAAACTCGTTTGATGTTTTCGTTGATTTTGGTCGATTACAATTGAACTAATCGATTAATCCGACTCTTTACACAACCATTTGGCTATTAAAGAGGCGTAATTAAAACTTCTGAATGATTTGAAAACGAATGGTTCAAAACCTTATTTTTGAAATTTTATACAGATTCTGATAGAAAAAATAAGCCCCTCAGTTTTGTTTTGACAACTTTCATATTGTTCTAAATAACAAGAAGTCCTAGCTGCTTTATACTTAAACTTTTTTTTGCCTTTTCTTGGTAGTTTTAGATTTTTTTGCTAGTTTTTTTATGTTGCTTTCGGTTTATCAAATTTTAACATTAAACTTTTGAAGAAATTCATTTTTTGATCATTACTTCTAGTTTTTCAGTATTTGCAAAATGTTCTGTTGAGATCATTTTTTAAAAACTTTTGCGCTCCCTTATAAATCCTGATTGAGCTTCTAGATTCTCATCAAAATTGAATAATGGTCAACGAGGGTGTATAACAATTAAGTTGTTACTTGAGATAAATGAAGGTTCTTCAATAAATGAATTTTTTTTGCAAATGGGATAAATGTTGATTTGCCGATCTCATTTTTCGTGATTTGGTAAAATTAGTCGCTTACTCAATACAAATTAGATTTTAGATAACACAAAAGAGCATTAATTTTGATCAATACTTGTTGTTCCATTGGTTCCAGTATTCAGTCTGTTGATATGAAGACAATTGATCTCACTGGTATTAACCTTCTTTATCATAAATGTCTGTCCCATCCTAAGAATCTGTCAAAGTCTAAATTACCAAAATTTAATTGTTGATTCTAGCAAATGCGATTGATTTGTCCCTATGCTGCTTAGATTCTGTTTTCCTAATTGGTGTGTGGGAAACTAAGGATTTTTTTGACTTTGATACTACGTGTTTTTGTCAGAATTTTGCAAGTTTTGTTTAATTCTTTGTACAGATATTGTATTGTTGCTCAGTCGCCAAATTGAGAGCTCTTCAACGAATAACGACGTCTTATAGATCCAGAAAGTTTGTTCTTTTTGTAGTTTTTGTTTTTGATTACTTTGATGCTATTTGTTTTAGTAAAAAATATTGAAAGTTTTTCAGTTTTCACCTCAGAGGTTTTTATTTGCAAAATGTACAGTCTTAGTAATGAAAACTCTCTTTGTCTTAGGCGCGTAGAAGAATTGTGTTAATGGTTGAAGTTTAGTTTTTAGTCTATAGTTTTAATGACTGAACTCTTTTTTTGGGCCGTTTGTTTTTCTTCTGTTGTCTTGCGCTTTAATCTCATCTAAATAAGACCTCATAAAACTATGAGACATAAAATACTCCTCATAAAACTATAATACGACGGCTCTGATTTTGATTTTGGGTTTCGTTTAATAACTTATTATAGATATTTAATTTACGCCATTTAACTTTCTAAAAAGTTATGATCTCTGAGTACATTTTTGATTTTACACTCTGGTTTTTTGGTTAAACTATATTGCCTACTTCGCGGCTCCCCAACTATTTATATTGCCGACAACTCCAACTTGTTTTCTAAAAAAGCTGAAATGAAACTCTTGAGTATGTCCTTTTGACAGCGATTGATTGCTCTTTAAGTTTTGTTCCTAAATTAATATTCGGTTTTGAAAAAAAAAATAGCCCGTAACCTTTGTTTTGTTGACTCGGAAAACATTCTAAGTAGCAAGATGCCCTGGCCGACCCACACTGAGATCTCTCTGCCTATTTCTAGTATTTTAAGTTTTAAGAAACTGTTACGCTGTTTCTGAACGAAAGATTTTTAATTTACAATAAATTGTAGTTTTTTTCCTGATTAATTGTCCTGTTCTATTCTCTCCTGTGTGTGTTTATTTGAATTGACAATTTGAATTGGCTAGAACAAGTGAGTGCAGAGGTTATTTTTTCCGTTTGCACTGACTTTTTAGTCCAAATTGGGACTATTAAAAACAACTTAAAAAATAAAGAAATTTTTTTACTTAAAAGACCTAAAAGTTTGAGATTTAGATTGAAATCTGTATAGGTTTTGTTATTTGGGTTTAAATTTTTGTATTGGCAAAATTAGCTTTTTAATTGATAAAATTGTTTTTTTTCAGTGTTTTTTTTTGTGTATGTATTTTTTTGTTTTCGAGGTTTCATTCTAGTGAAGAATAGCAATAAACAGACGTCTGACCTTTTGTAAAGGATCTATCAAAGTGTAAAAAGCCAAAAAGGAACTCCTTCTTCAAAGGGGGTTTATATGTTCTTCAACTGGTAAACAATAGAGACAAAACAGTGGATTAGCAGGGTCGGAACATTATGTGAATTGCAAATTAACGTACTTCCTTGTTTCTCTTGAGAATTTTTTTAATCAATCTCGCATTGTTGAAAAGAGCTAATCAATGTTGGAAAACTAAAGAGGCAATATTGCTGAGAATGTGGAAGTTCTCGATGTTTTTTGAGAGTTTTTAGCCAATCCCAAAAACAACCAAATGCAATCAATGATAACAAAAGGACGCCTGATCGTGAGGTTTGACAGCAAATTTTGCTACAAAAGTCGAAAAATACACAAAATGACTAATCTCACGTACATTAGAAACATAGCTTTTCAGCGCGAGGCAAGTGAGCACTTGCCCATATTTGTTCTATATTTTTCTACATATCTCGTGAACAATGATATTTACCATTTTTTAGGAAAAATTTTTTGAGAAATAAATTACTCTCTTGATAAGAAATGAATCTTGCGTTAATAGCACTGACTTGTACAAAAACTTATGAAATGATAAAATGCTACGAAGCACAATACTCATATCCTATAGACGTAGCTGTGTTTTTGTGAGGTTAATTTTTTTTTCGACTAATATCTTACAACCCGATGATAATTTAAGGGATGTTTAACTCTTTTCTTGAACTCATATAAAAAATAAATGAAAACGCATTTTTAATTTTTAATTGACGCAAAATTTAATTAATCTAACTGATTATGAGGCCATTTTTTTCACAAAAATTTCCGCACTGATTGAAGCAAATTTTATAGCAGTAACATTGATTATTACCCTTTTTAGAGAAATTTTTATGAAATAAATTCGGGGTTAATAGAGTTGACTTGTACAAAAGCTTATAAAATGCTGAAACGCTGCGAAGCCCAATACTCATTTATTTTTAATATAACTGTACTTTTGGAAACTATTTTTTGTTTTCGAATCCTACGCCCCGATAATAATTTAATGGATATATAACTTTTTTTCCTGACCTCTAGTGCATTTGATATTGACCTAATTGTTTCCAATATAAAGATAAAACTATATTTTTACAAATTATATCGGAGCTTAAAAATTGAAAGAAAAGAAATTTTCCTTTAGTAAGTGACGCAAAATATTATAGAACCAACTGATTAAGAAACCAAATTTCTGTTACCAACTTGAAAATTTTTTTTTCAGTGTGGAACTTCACAGAAGTTTTCTGCCTTGATTGAAGCAAATTTTGTAGCATTTATACTTTTATTCATAAAACTATGCTCAGTTTTGTTGCTTCAGGACCTTGTTGCCCGGAAGATTTATTTCAAGACGGCTATGTCCAGACCTCTGAGAATTTTTATTGTGCAAGAACTTACAAATTTCTTACATAAATGACATAAGTTTTATAAACTTATGCGTCGCCTGACTGAAACTTTGTAAGACAATTTATCAGGTCTTCCATGAAATTTTTTTTATCAGTTCTGAGAACATCTTACACGATAAAAAATCACTTTTGGCAGATGTTACAAGATAAAGTTTCTCCTTATGAGAACTTGCACGATAAAAATTCTACTTGACAAAAATGTTTATCTTGTAACATATTATAGGAATCTGATAAGATCTTGTAAAATAAACATTCGAAAAGCTATGACTCATTTTTTTGATAATATTTTTATCAGATCTTATACAAAAAAAAATTTTGAAGTGTGGCATGTTCTTCATTTTGAAGACAATTCAGAGTTGCCTTCAAGCAACAGCCAAAAAGCTACTGCATGCAGCACTTAAGCTGTCAGAACAACAAAGAGAAAAGTACCTTATATTGTCTTTTGAGACTTATAAGATATTGTGAAAAAAGTTATTCGAGAGTCAGGTGCTTGCAAAATTTCTACAAATTTTGTGTTCCTTTTTATGCGTGGAAATTTCTCCGTACAGATTGAAGCAAATTTTGTAGCATTTATACTTTTATTCATAAAGCTATGCTCAGTTTTGTTGCTTCAGGACCTTGTTGCCCTGAAGATTTATTTCAATACGGCTATCTCCAGATCTCTGAGAATTTTTATTGTGTAAGATCTTACAAATTTCTAACACAAATGACATAAGTTTTATAAGATCATGCGTCGCCTGACTAAAACTTTGTTAGACAATTTATCAGGTCTTCCATGAAATTTTTTTTATCAGTTCTGAGAACATCTTACACAATAAAAAATCACTTTTGGCAGATGTTACAAGATAAAGTTTCTCCTTATGAGAACCTGCACGATAAAAGTTTTACCTGACAAAAATTTTTATCTTGTAACATATTATAGGAATCTGATAAGATCTTGTAAAATAAACATTCGAAAAGCTATGACTCATTTTTTTGATAATATCTTTATCAGATCTTAAACAGAAAAATTTTTGAAGTGTGGCATGTTCTTCATTTTGAATACAATTCAGAGTTGCCTTCAAGCAACAGCCAAAAAGCTACTGCATGCAGCTCTTAAGCTGTCAGAACAACAAAGAGAAAAGTACCTTATATTGTCTTTTGAGACTTATAAAATATTGCGAAAAAAGTTATTCGAGAGTCAGGTGCTTGCAAAATTTCTACAAATTTTGTGTTCCTTTTTATGCGTGGAAATTTCTCCGTACAGATTGAAGCAAATTTTGTAGCATTTATACTTTTATTCATAAAGCTATGCTCAGTTTTGTTGCTTCAGGACCTTGTTGCCCGGAAGATTTATTTCAAGACGGCTATCTCCAGACCTCTGAGAATTTTTATTGTGCAAGAACTTACAAATTTCTTACATAAATGACATAAGTTTTATAAACTTATGCGTCGCCTGACTGAAACTTTGTAAGACAATTTATCAGGTCTTCCATGAAATTTTTTTTATCAGTTCTGAGAACATCTTACACGATAAAAAATCACTATTGACAGATGTTACAAGATAAAGTTTCTCCTTATGAGAACTTGCATGATTAAAATTCTACCTGACAAAAATGTTTATCTTGTAACATATTATAGGAATCTGATAAGATCTTGTAAAATAAACATTCAAAAAGCTATGACTCATTTTTTTGATAAAATTTTATCAGATCTTATACAAAAAAAAATTTTGAAGTGTGGCATGTTCTTCATTTTGAAGACAATTCAGAGTTGCCTTCAAGCAACAGCCAAAAAGCTACTGCATGCAGCACTTAAGCTGTCAGAACAACAAAGAGAAAAGTACCTTATATTGTCTTTTGAGACTTATAAGATATTGTGAAAAAAGTTATTCGAGAGTCAGGTGCTTGCAAAATTTCTACAAATTTTGTGTTCCTTTTTATGCGTGGAAATTTCTCCGTACAGATTGAAGCAAATTTTGTAGCATTTATACTTTTATTCATAAAGCTATGCTCAGTTTTGTTGCTTCAGGACCTTGTTGCCCTGAAGATTTATTTCAATACGGCTATCTCCAGATCTCTGAGAATTTTTATTGTGTAAGATCTTACAAATTTCTAACACAAATGACATAAGTTTTATAAGATCATGCGTCGCCTGACTAAAACTTTGTTAGACAATTTATCAGGTCTTCCATGAAAATTTTTTTATCAGTTCTGAGAACATCTTACACGATAAAAAATCACTTTTGGCAGATGTTACAAGATAAAGTTTCTCCTTATGAGAACCTGCACGATAAAAGTTCTACCTGACAAAAATGTTTATCTTGTAACATATTATAGGAATCTGATAAGATCTTGTAAAATAAACATTCGAAAAGCTATGACTCATTTTTTTGATAATATCTTTATCAGATCTTAAACAGAAAAATTTTTGAAGTGTGGCATGTTCTTCATTTTGAAGACAATTCAGAGTTGCTTTCAAGCAACAGCCAAAAAGCTACTGCATGCAGCACTTAAGCTGTCAGAACAACAAAGAGAAAAGTACCTTATATTGTCTTTTGAGACTTATAAAATATTGCGAAAAAAGTTATTCGAGAGTCAGGTGCTTGCAAAATTTCTACAAATTTTGTGTTCTTTTTTATGCGTGGAAATTTCTCCGTACAGATTGAAGCAAATTTTGTAGCATTTATACTTTTATTCATAAAGCTATGCTCAGTTTTGTTGCTTCAGGACCTTGTTGCCCGGAAGATTTATTTCAAGACGGCTATCTCCAGACCTCTGAGAATTTTTATTGTGCAAGAACTTACAAATTTCTTACATAAATGACATAAGTTTTATAAACTTATGCGTCGCCTGACTGAAACTTTGTAAGACAATTTATCAGGTCTTCCATGAAATTTTTTTTATCAGTTCTGAGAACATCTTACACGATAAAAAATCACTATTGACAGATGTTACAAGATAAAGTTTCTCCTTATGAGAACTTGCACGATAAAAATTCTACCTGACAAAAATGTTTATCTTGTAACATATTATAGGAATCTGATAAGATCTTGTAAAATAAACATTCGAAAAGCTATGACTCATTTTTTTGATAAAATTTTTATCAGATCTTATACAAAAAAAAATTTTGAAGTGTGGCATGTTCTTCATTTTGAAGACAATTCAGAGTTGCCTTCAAGCAACAGCCAAAAAGCTACTGCATGCAGCACTTAAGCTGTCAGAACAACAAAGAGAAAAGTACCTTATATTGTCTTTTGAGACTTATAAGATATTGTGAAAAAAGTTATTCGAGAGTCAGGTGCTTGCAAAATTTCTACAAATTTTGTGTTCCTTTTTATGCGTGGAAATTTCTCCGTACAGATTGAAGCAAATTTTGTAGCATTTGTACTTTTATTCATAAAGCTATGCTCAGTTTTGTTGCTTCAGGACCTTGTTGCCCTGAAGATTTATTTCGATACGGCTATCTCCAGACCTCTGAGAATTTTTATTGTGCAAGAACTTACAAATTTCTTACATAAATGACATAAGTTTTATAAACTTATGCGTCGCCTGACTGAAACTTTGTAAGACAATTTATCAGGTCTTCCATGAAATTTTTTTTATCAGTTCTGAGAACATCTTACACGATAAAAAATCACTATTGACAGATGTTACAAGATAAAGTTTCTCCTTATGAGAACTTGCACGATAAAAATTCTACCTGACAAAAATGTTTATCTTGTAACATATTATAGGAATCTGATAAGATCTTGTAAAATAAACATTCGAAAAGCTATGACTCATTTTTTTGATAAAATTTTTATCAGATCTTATACAAAAAAAAATTTTGAAGTGTGGCATGTTCTTCATTTTGAAGACAATTCAGAGTTGCCTTCAAGCAACAGCCAAAAAGCTACTGCATGCAGCACTTAAGCTGTCAGAACAACAAAGAGAAAAGTACCTTATATTGTCTTTTGAGACTTATAAGATATTGTGAAAAAAGTTATTCGAGAGTCAGGTGCTTGCAAAATTTCTACAAATTTTGTGTTCCTTTTTATGCGTGGAAATTTCTCCGTACAGATTGAAGCAAATTTTGTAGCATTTGTACTTTTATTCATAAAGCTATGCTCAGTTTTGTTGCTTCAGGACCTTGTTGCCCTGAAGATTTATTTCGATACGGCTATCTCCAGATCTCTGAGAATTTTTATTGTGTAAGATCTTGCAAATTTCTAACACAAATGACATAAGTTTTATAAGATCATGCGTCGCCTGACTAAAACTTTGTTAGACAATTTATCAGGTCTTCCATGAAAATTTTTTTATCAGTTCTGAGAACATCTTACACGATAAAAAATCACTTTTGGCAGATGTTACAAGATAAAGTTTCTCCTTATGAGAACCTGCACGATAAAAGTTCTACCTGACAAAAATGTTTATCTTGTAACATATTATAGGAATCTGATAAGATCTTGTAAAATAAACATTCGAAAAGCTATGACTCATTTTTTTGATAATATCTTTATCAGCTCTTAAACAGAAAAATTTTTGAAGTGTGGCATGTTCTTCATTTTGAAGACAATTCAGAGTTGCTTTCAAGCAATAGCCAAAAAGCTACTGCATGCAGCACTTAAGCTGTCAGAACAACAAAGAGAAAAGTACCTTATATTGTCTTTTGAAATTGTGAAAAAAGTTATTCGAGAGTCAGGTGCTTGCAAAATTTCTACAAATTTTGTGTTCCTTTTTATGCGTGGAAATTTCTCCGTACAGATTGAAGCAAATTTTGTAGCATTTGTACTTTTATTCATAAAGCTATGCTCAGTTTTGTTGCTTCAGGACCTTGTTGCCCTGAAGATTTATTTCGATACGGCTATCTCCAGATCTCTGAGAATTTTTATTGTGTAAGATCTTACAAATTTCTAACACAAATGACATAAGTTTTATAAGATCATGCGTCGCCTGACTAAAACTTTGTTAGACAATTTATCAGGTCTTCCATGAAAATTTTTTTATCAGTTCTGAGAACATCTTACACGATAAAAAATCACTTTTGGCAGATGTTACAAGATAAAGTTTCTCCTTATGAGAACCTGCACGATAAAAGTTCTACCTGACAAAAATGTTTATCTTGTAACATATTATAGGAATCTGATAAGATCTTGTAAAATAAACATTCGAAAAGCTATGACTCATTTTTTTGATAATATCTTTATCAGCTCTTAAACAGAAAAATTTTTGAAGTGTGGCATGTTCTTCATTTTGAAGACAATTCAGAGTTGCTTTCAAGCAATAGCCAAAAAGCTACTGCATGCAGCACTTAAGCTGTCAGAACAACAAAGAGAAAAGTACCTTATATTGTCTTTTGAAATTGTGAAAAAAGTTATTCGAGAGTCAGGTGCTTGCAAAATTTCTACAAATTTTGTGTTCCTTTTTATGCGTGGAAATTTCTCCGTACAGATTGAAGCAAATTTTGTAGCATTTGTACTTTTTTTCATAAAGCTATGCTCAGTTTTGTTGCTTCAGGACCTTGTTGCCCTGAAGATTTATTTCGATACGGCTATCTCCAGATCTCTGAGAATTTTTATTGTGTAAGATCTTACAAATTTCTAACACAAATGACATAAGTTTTATAAGATCATGCGTCGCCTGACTAAAACTTTGTTAGACAATTTATCAGGTCTTCCATGAAAATTTTTTTATCAGTTCTGAGAACATCTTACACGATAAAAAATCACTTTTGGCAGATGTTACAAGATAAAGTTTCTCCTTATGAGAACCTGCACGATAAAAGTTCTACCTGACAAAAATGTTTATCTTGTAACATATTATAGGAATCTGATAAGATCTTGTAAAATAAACATTCGAAAAGCTATGACTCATTTTTTTGATAATATCTTTATCAGCTCTTAAACAGAAAAATTTTTGAAGTGTGGCATGTTCTTCATTTTGAAGACAATTCAGAGTTGCTTTCAAGCAATAGCCAAAAAGCTACTGCATGCAGCACTTAAGCTGTCAGAACAACAAAGAGAAAAGTACCTTATATTGTCTTTTGAAATTGTGAAAAAAGTTATTCGAGAGTCAGGTGCTTGCAAAATTTCTACAAATTTTGTGTTCTTTTTTATGCGTGGAAATTTCTCCGTACAGATTGAAGCAAATTTTGTAGCATTTATACTTTTATTCATAAAGCTATGCTCAGTTTTGTTGCTTCAGGACCTTGTTGCCCTGAAGATTTATTTCAATACGGCTATCTCCAGATCTCTGACAATTTTTATTGTGTAAGATCTTACAAATTTCTAACACAAATGACATAAGTTTTATAAGATCATGCGTCGCCTGACTAAAACTTTGTTAGACAATTTATCAGGTCTTCCATGAAAATTTTTTTATCAGTTCTGAGAACATCTTACACGATAAAAAATCACTTTTGGCAGATGTTACAAGATAAAGTTTCTCCTTATGAGAACCTGCACGATAAAAGTTCTACCTGACAAAAATGTTTATCTTGTAACATATTATAGGAATCTGATAAAATCTTGTAAAATAAACATTCGAAAAGCTATGACTCATTTTTTTGATAATATCTTTATCAGCTCTTAAACAGAAAAATTTTTGAAGTGTGGCATGTTCTTCATTTTGAAGACAATTCAGAGTTGCTTTCAAGCAACAGCCAAAAAGCTACTGCATGCAGCACTTAAGCTGTCAGAACAACAAAGAGAAACGTACCTTATATTGTCTTTTGAGACTTATAAGATATTGTGAAAAAAGTTATTCGAGAGTCAGGTGCTTGCAAAATTTCTACAAATTTTGTGTTCTTTTTTATGCGTGGAAATTTCTCCGTACAGATTGAAGCAAATTTTGTAGCATTTATGCTTTTATTCATAAAGCTATGCTCAGTTTTGTTGCTTCAGGACCTTGTTGCCCTGAAGATTTATTTCAATACGGCTATCTCCAGATCTCTGAGAATTTTTATTGTGTAAGATCTTACAAATTTCTAACACAAATGACATAAGTTTTATAAGATCATGCGTCGCCTGACTAAAACTTTGTTAGACAATTTATCAGGTCTTCCATGAAAATTTTTTTATCAGTTCTGAGAACATCTTACACGATAAAAAAACACTTTTGGCAGATGTTACAAGATAAAGTTTCTCCTTATGAGAACCTGCACGATAAAAGTTCTACCTGACAAAAATGTTTATCTTGTAACATATTATAGGAATCTGATAAGATCTTGTAAAATAAACATTCGAAAAGCTATGACTCATTTTTTTGATATTATCTTTATCAGCTCTTAAACAGAAAAATTTTTGAAGTGAGGCATGTTCTTCATTTTGAAGACAATTCAGAGTTGCTTTCAAGCAACAGCCAAAAAGCTACTGCATGCAGCACTTAAGCTGTCAGAGCAACAAAGAGAAAAGTACCTTATATTGTCTTTTGAGACTTATAAAATATTGCGAAAAAACTTATTCGAGAGTCAGGTGCTTGCAAAATTTCTACAAATTTTGTGTTCTTTTTTATGCGTGGAAATTTCTCCGTACAGATTGAAGCAAATTTTGTAGCATTTATACTTTTATTCATAAAGCTATGCTCAGTTTTGTTGCTTCAGGACCTTGTTGCCCTGAAGATTTATTTCAAGACGGCTATCTCCAGACCTCTGAGAATTTTTATTGTGCAAGAACTTACAAATTTCTTACATAAATGACATAAGTTTTATAAACTTATGCGTCGCCTGACTGAAACTTTGTAAGACAATTTATCAGGTCTTCCATGAAATTTTTTTATCAGTTCTGAGAACATCTTACACGATAAAAAATCACTTTTGGCAGATGTTACAAGATAAAGTATCTCCTTATGAGAACTTGCACGATGAAAATTCTACCTGACAAAAATGTTTATCTTGTAACATATTATAGGAATCTGATAAGATCTTGTAAAATAAACATTCGAAAAGCTATGACTCATTTTTTTGATAATATTTTTATCAGATCTTATACAAAAAAAAATTTTGAATTGTGGCATGTTCTTCATTTTGAAGACAATTCAGAGTTGCCTTCAAGCAACAGCCAAAAAGCTACTGCATGCAGCACTTAAGCTGTCAGAACAACAAAGAGAAAAGTACCTTATATTGTCTTTTGAGACTTATAAGATATTGTGAAAAAAGTTATTCGAGAGTCAGGTGCTTGCAAAATTTCTACAAATTTTGTGTTCCTTTTTATGCGTGGAAATTTCTCCGTACAGATTGAAGCAAATTTTGTAGCATTTATACTTTTATTCATAAAGCTATGCTCAGTTTTGTTGCTTCAGGACCTTGTTGCCCGGAAGATTTATTTCAAGACGGCTATCTCCAGACCTCTGAGAATTTTTATTGTGCAAGAACTTACAAATTTCTTACATAAATGACATAAGTTTTATAAACTTATGCGTCGCCTGACTGAAAATTTGTAAGACACTTTATCAGGTCTTCCATGAAATTTTTTTTATCAGTTCTGAGAACATCTTACACGATGAAAAATCACTTTTGGCAGATGTTACAAGATAAAGTTTCTCCTTATGAGAACTTGCACGATAAAAATTCTACCAGACAAAAATGTTTATCTTGTAACATATTATAGGAATCTGATAAAATCTTGTAAAATAAACATTCGAAAAGCTATGACTCATTTTTTTGATAATTTTTTTATCAGATCTTATACAAAAAAAAATTTTGAAGTGTGGCATGTTCTTTATTTTGAAGACAATTCAGAGTTGCCTTCAAGCAACAGCCAAAAAGCTACTGCATGCAGCACTTAAGCTGTCAGAACAACAAAGAGAAAAGTACCTTATATTGTCTTTTGAGACTTATAAGATATTGTAAAAAAAGTTATTCGAGAGTCAGGTGCTTGCAAAATTTCTACAAATTTTGAGTTCCTTTTTATGCGTGGAAATTTCTCCGTACAGATTGAAGCAAATTTTGTAGCATTTATACTTTTATTCATAAAGCTATGCTCAGTTTTGTTGCTTCAGGACCTTGTTGCCCTGAAGATTTATTTCAATACGGCTATCTCCAGATCTCTGAGAATTTTTATTGTGTAAGATCTTACAAATTTGTAACACAAATGACATAAGTTTTATAAGATCATGCGTCGCCTGACTAAAACTTTGTTAGACAATTTATCAGGTCTTCCATGAAAATTTTTTTATCAGTTCTGAGAACATCTTACACGATAAAAAATCACTTTTGGCAGATGTTACAAGATAAATTTCTCCTTATGAGAACCTGCACGATAAAAGTTCTACCTGACAAAAATGTTTATCTTGTAACATATTATAGGAATCTGATAAGATCTTGTAAAATAAACATTCGAAAAGCTATGACTCATTTTTTTGATAATTTTTTTATCAGATCTTATACAAAAAAAAAATTTTGAAGTGTGGCATGTTCTTTATTTTGAAGACAATTCAGAGTTGCCTTCAAGCAACAGCCAAAAAGCTACTGCATGCAGCACTTAAGTTGTCAGAACAACAAAGAGAAAAGTACCTTATATTGTCTTTTGAGACTTATAAGATATTGTAAAAAAAGTTATTCGAGAGTCAGGTGCTTGCAAAATTTCTACAAATTTTGTGTTCCTTTTTATGCGTGGAAATTTCTCCGTACAGATTGAAGCAAATTTTGTAGCATTTATACTTTTATTCATAAAGCTATGCTCAGTTTTGTTGCTTCAGGACCTTGTTGCCCTGAAGATTTATTTCAATACGGCTATCTCCAGATCTCTGAGAATTTTTATTGTGTAAGATCTTACAAATTTCTAACACAAATGACATAAGTTTTATAAGATCATGCGTCGCCTGACTAAAACTTTGTTAGACAATTTATCAGGTCTTCCATGAAAATTTTTTTATCAGTTCTGAGAACATCTTACACGATAAAAAATCACTTTTGGCAGATGTTACAAGATACAGTTTCTCCTTATGAGAACCTGCACGATAAAAGTTCTACCTGACAAAAATGTTTATCTCGTAACATATTATAGGAATCTGATAAGATCTTGTAAAATAAACATTCAAAAAGCTATGACTCATTTTTTTGATAATATCTTTATCAGATCTTAAACAGAAAAATTTTTGAAGTGTGGCATGTTCTTCATTTTGAAAACAATTCGGAGTTGCTTTCAAGCAACAGCCAAAAAGCTACTGCATGCAGCACTTAAGCTGTCAGAGCAACAAAGAGAAAGGTACCTTATATTGTCTTTTGAGACTTATAAAATATTGCGAAAAAAGTTATCCGAGAGTCAGGTGCTTGCAAAATTTCTATATTCTGTTCCTTTTTATGCGTGGAAATTTCTCCGTACAGATTGAAGCAAATTTTGTAGCATTTATACTTTTATTCATAAAGCTATGCTCAGTTTTGTTGCTTCAGGATCTTGTTGCCCTGAATATTTATTTCAAGACGGCTATCTCCAGACCTCTGAGAATTTTTATTGTGTAAGATCTTACAAATTTCTTACACAAATGACATAAGTTTTATAAGATCATGCGTCGCCTGACTAAAACTTTGTAAGACAATTTATCAGGTCTTCCATGAAAATCTTTTTTTATCAGGTCTAAAAACATCTTACACGATAAAAAAATCACATTTGGCAGATTTTACAAGATAAAGTTTCTTCTTACAAAAACTTACACGATAAAAATTCTATTTGACAAAATTGTTTATCTGGAAGATCTTATAGGAATCTGATAAGATCTTGTAAGATAAACGTTCGAAAAACTATGACTCATTTTTTTGATAAGTGTAGCATATTATTCATATTGAAGACTATTCAGAGTTGCACGCAGCACTTAAGCTGTCAGAGCATATTGTCTTTAGACACTTATAAGATATTGTGAAAAAGTTTATTCGAGAGTCTGGTGCTTGCAAAACTTCTAGACTCTGTTCCTATTTATGCGTGGAAATTTTTTCGTACAGATTGAAGCAAATTTTGTTGCAGTAACACTGATTATTACCTTTTTTAGAGAAATGAGATCTTCTCTTTTTTGGAAATAAATTTGGGGATAAAAGCGTTGACTTGTGCAAAAGGTTATGAAATGCTGAAATCCCGCGAAACCCAAAATTCATTTATTATTAAAGTAACTGTGTTTTTGGAAACTAGTTTTTGTTTTTGAATGTTATCCTGCGCCCAGGTAATAATTTATTGGATATTTAACTTTTTTTCTTGATCTCTAGTGCTTTTGATATTGGATTAATTGTTTGCAATATAAAGATAAAAATATATTTTTACAAATTATGTCAGAGCTTAAAAATTGAAATAAAAGAATATTTCCTTTACTAATTGACGCAAAAAATTATAAATTCAACTGATTAAGAAACCAAAATTCTGTTACCACTTTGAAAAATTCAATTTCAATGTGGAACTTCACAGAAGTTTTCTGCACTGACTGTAGCAAATTTTTTAGCAGTTATATTTTATTCATGAACCTATGCTCACTTTTCTTGCTTCAGTATCTTGTTGTCATGAAGATTTATTTCAAGACGGCTATCTCCAGACCTCTGAGAACTTTTATTGTGTAAGATCTTACAAACTTCTTACAAAAATGACATAAGTTTTATAAGATTTTGCGTCGCCTGACTAAGATTTTGTAAGACAGTTCTTCAGGTCTTAAATGAAAACTTTTTTATCAGGTCTGATAACATCTCACACAATAAAAAATCACTTTTGGCAGATCTTACAAGACAAAATTGCTGCTTATAAGTTCTTACACGATAGAAATTCTACCTGACAAAAATTGTTATCTTGTAAGATTTTATTAGAATCTGATAAGATAAACATTCGAAAGCTATGACTCATTTTTTGATAAGATCTTGATCAGATCTTATTCGATAAATATTCTTGAAAAATGGCATATTCTTCATATTGAAGGCAATTCAGAGTTGCTTTCAAGCCACAGCCGAAAAGCTACTGCATGCAGCATTTAATTGTCAGAGCAACAAAGACAAAAGTATCTTATATTGTCTTTCAGGACTTATAAGATATTGTGAAAATGGTTATTCGGGTGTCAGGTGCTTGCAAAATCTTTAGGTTCTTTTCTTATTTATGCGCGAAAGTTTTTCCGAACTAATTGAAGTAAATTTTGTAGCAGTAACATTGATTATTACCTTTTTTAGAGAAATAAGATATTCTCTTTTTAGAAAATAAATTCGGGGATAATACCGTTGACTTGTACAAAATCTTATGAAATGCTGTGATGCTGCGAAGCCCAATACTCATTTATTTTTATTGTAACTGTATTATTGGAAACTGATTTTTTGTTGTTTTTCAGTAATATCCTACGCCCCGATAAAAAATTATTGGATATTTAACTTTTTTCCTGACCTCTAGTGCATTTGATATTGATTCAATTGTTTCCAATATAAAGAAAATCTATATTTTTACAAATTATATCGGAGCTTAAAAATTGAATGAAAAGAAGATTTCCTTTGCTAATTGAAGCAAAATTTTATCATTTCAACTGAATAAGAAACCACAATTCTGTTACCAACTTGAAAAAATTCAGTTTCAGTGTGGAACTCCACAGAAGTTTTCTGCACTGATCGAAGCAAATTTTGTAGCAGATATACTTTTGTTCTTGAACTTATGCTAACTTTTCTTGCTTCAAGATCTTGTTGCCCTGAAGATTTATTTCAAGACGGCTATCTCGAGAACGCTAAAAATTTTTATTGTGTACGATCTTATAGATTTCTTACAAAAATGACATAAGTTTCATAAAGTTATGCGTCGCCTGACTGAAACTTTGTAAGACAATTTGTCAGGTCTTCCATGAAAATTTTTTTATCAGTTCTGAGAACATCTTACACGATAAAAAATCACTTTTGGCAGATGTTACAAGATAAAGTTTCTCCTTATGAGAACTTGCACAATAGAAATTCCAGCTGACAAAAATGTTTATCTTGTAAGATATTATAGGAATCTGATAAGATCTTGTAAGATAAACATTCGAAAAACTATGACTCATTTTTTAGATGAGGTCTTTATCAGATCTTATACAAAAAAAATTTTTGAAGTGTGGCATATTCTTCATATTGAAGATAATTCAGAGTTGCTATCAAGCAGCAGCCAAAAAGCTACTGCATGCAACACTTAAGCTTGATCAGATCTTATTCGATAAATATTCTTGAAAAATGGCATATTCTTCATATTGAAGGCAATTCAGAGTTGCTTTCAAGCCACAGCCGAAAAGCTACTGCATGCAGCATTTAATTGTCAGAGCAACAAAGAGAAAATTACCTTATATTGTCTTTTGAGACTTATAAGATATTATGAAAATAGTTATTCGAGAGTCTGGTGCTTGCAAAAATTCTAGGTTTTGTTCTTACTTATACGTGGAAATTTTTCTGCACTGATTGCAGCAAACTTTGTACGAGTAACATTGATGATTACCTTTTTTAGCGAAATAAGATTTTCTCTTTTCAGGAAATAAATTCGGGGATAATGGCATTGACTTGTACAAAAGCTTATGAAATTCTGAAATTCTGCGGAGCCCAATACTCATTTATTATTAATGTAACTGTATTTTTCGAAACTAATTTCTTGTTTTTGAGTAATATCCTACGCCCGATAATAATTTAAAGGATATTTTACTTTTTTCCTGACATCTAGTGCATTTGATATTGATTTAATTGTTTCCAATATAAAGATAAAACTATATTTTTACAAGTTATACCTGAGCTTAAAATTGAGTGAAAAGAAGCTTTCCTTTACTAAGTGACGCAAAATATTTTAAATTGAACTGAATAAGAAACCAAAATTCTGTTCCCAACTAGAAAAAATTCAATTTCAATGTGGAACTTCACAGAAGTTTTCTGCACTGATTGAAGCAAACTTTGTAGCATTTATAATTTTATTCATGAACCTATGCTCACATTTGTTGCTTCAGGATCTTGTTGCCCTGAAGGTTTTTTTCAATACGGCTATATTCAGATCTCTGAGAATTTTTATTGTGTAAGATCTCACAAAATTCGTACAAAAATGACATAAGTTTTATAATATTATGCGTCGCCTGACTAAGATTTTGTAAGACAGTTCATGAGGTCTTAAATGAAAATTTTGGACATCAGGTCTGATAAATGAAAATTTTTGGACATCTTAATATCAGGTCTGATAAAATCTCATACGATAAAAAATCACATTTGGCAGATCTTACAAGACAAAATTTTTACTCAAAAGATCTTACACGATGAAAATTCTACCGGACAAAAACGTTTCTCTTGTAAGGTTTTTTTTTTGAAACTGATAAGATCTTGTAAGATAAACTTTCGAAAGCTATGACACATTTTTTGATAAGAGCTTGATCAGATCTTATTCGAAAAAAATTCTTGAAAAATGGCATTTTCTTCATATTGAAGACAATTCAGAGTTGCTTCCAATCAAAACCCAAAAAGCTACTGCATGCAGCACTTAAGCTGTCAGAACAACAAAGACAAAAGTATCTTATATTGTCTTTCGGGACTTATAAGATATTGTGAAAATGGTTATTCGGGTGTCAGGTGCTTGCAAAATCTTTAGGTTCTTTTCTTATTTATGCGCGAAAGTTTTTCCGAACTAATTGAAGTAAATTTTGTAGCAGTAACATTGATTATTACCTTTTTTAGAGAAATAAGATATTCTCTTTTTAGAAAATAAATTCGGGGATAATACCGTTGACTTGTACAAAATCTTATGAAATGCTGTGATGCTGCGAAGCCCAATACTCATTTATTTTTATTGTAACTGTATTATTGGAAACTGATTTTTTGTTGTTTTTCAGTAATATCCTACGCCCCGATAAAAAATTATTGGATATTTAACTTTTTTCCTGACCTCTAGTGCATTTGATATTGATTCAATTGTTTCCAATATGAAGAAAATCTATATTTTTACAAATTATACCGGAGCTTAAAATTTGAATGAAAAGAAGCTTTCCTTTACTAAGTGACGCAAAATATTATAAATTCAACTGAATAAGAAACCACAAATCTGTTACCAACTTGAAAAAATTCAATTTGAGTGTGGAATTTCACAGAAGTTTTCTGCACTGATTGAAGCAAATTTTGTAGAAGTTATACTTTTCTTCAAGAACCTATGCTCACTTTTCAGGACCTTTTTGCCATGAAGATTTGTTTCAAGACGGCTATCTTCAGACCGCTGAGAACTTTTATTGTGTAAGATCTTACAAAATTCTTACAAAAATGACATAAGTTTTATAAGATTATGCGTCGCCTGACTAAGACTTTGTAAGACAAATTATCAGGCGACTTTGTAAGACAATCATCTTCCATGAAAATTATTTATCAGGTCTGATAACATCTTACACGATAAAAAATCAGTTTTGGCAGATCTTACAAGATAAAGTTTCTTGTTACAAAATCTTACACAACAAAAATTTTACCTGACAAAAATGTTTATCTTGTAAGATCTTATAAGAATCTGATAAGATCCCTTTAAGATAAACATTTGAAAAGCTATGACTCATTTTTTGATTAGGTTTTTATCAGATCTTATACTATAAAGTTTTTTGAAGTATGGCATGTTCTTCATACTGAAGACAATTCAGAGTTGCTTTCAAGCAGCAGCCAAAAAGCTACTACATGCAGCACTTGAGTGTCAGAGCAACAAAGAGAAAAGTATCTTATATTTTCTTTTGAGACTTATTGGATAGTCTGAAAAAATTTTTCGAGAGTCAAGGGTTTTCTCTGAAGCGGTGATTATCAAACTAGGCTGAAAAGTTTTCTTCAAGGACCAAAACTATCTTGCACTGCTAATTTTAGCCCTAGTACCTAGTTAAGACACACAAAAAATTGCCGCCAAAATATAATCAACAAACTTTTTTGTTTCATAATTGGTTAGTTGACTGATATTTTTTTCAAAGGAATTTGACTACGTTATACGGTTATTATGAATTCAATAAAAATTGTCTTATCAGATCTTACACAGTAAAAATTCTGCCCTACGTAAACTTTTTATCGTGTAAGATCTGATAAGATACTTATCAGATCTTTTGAGATAACAATTCAGCAAAATTGAATTGTTATCTTATAGATCTAAGAGGTATCTTATCAGCTCTTACACGGTAAAAAATCGTGTAATTCAGAATTTTTATCGTGTAAGACCAGATAAGATTTTGCACGATAAAGCTTTTTAATCAGCATCTTATCAGATCTTACACGATGAAAACTCCCGAATAACTGGGGATGTGCTTTTGAAACCTCCCGCCTGTTTTAACAACAGAAACTATTTAAAATATTTAAAAAAGATATTTAAAAAAACTTAAGTATTTTAGTGAAACAAAAAGGCAAATTTTTATGTAAATGATTTTTTGGTACTCTGCAGTGTGTAACAGCAAATGAAAAATGCCCCCTCCAAAAAATTGGTAAAGTGATTGTTTGTTTTGCAAACTTAAAAAAAGATCCATATACGCATATCTTAAAGTTTTTTTACCGCATTACTGCATTGTATTTCATGGTAATCATTTACTTTGAAATGAGTCAATTCGAGAAAGAAACAAAAAATTCTACGCTTAATCTGAATGATTATGAGCAGAAACATCAATTATGCTCTCCTTCTTAGGGTAAGAAGAATAAAAGTCCTCTGTGCCAGCTATATGGAGTAGCTTGGCTGTAAATAAAAATTTAATCAGACAACATTTGTAGAATAAGAAATTCTGTTTAATCTAATCTGCGTCAAAGCGAAACGCAAAACGTGATTTGCGTATTTGTTAGAATACACCTTAAAAAGCTTGTAAACCCTTTTCAAATTTAACTCATTAGTAAAATTTAGTTTTTACTTGGAACGTAGATGAAACTTAGAACGTTTTATAACAGTTTTTAACCGATCTCCATTCGATTTTTTTTTATTTTAAACAAACAAAGCAAAATCGTTATTAAAAAACCAATGGTGTTGACAAACTAATTTAGTATCAAAATCATATCGGTCATGAAATAAGAAGAAAACTTTTCATTTTAAAACAAATCAGCCACGCTGCAACGTTCTAATCACTTGTAAATTGTGTTGCTTCTTCTTGCAAAGTAGACGATTTTCTCCGAAAACTATCAACATCATGCAAGATAATCATCCATTCTTGCCCGGGGCACTTTGTTCTTTGAAATTCGAGATTTGTTCTTTGGATCTGATCACACACTGTTGAAGCGCAACTGGACCTGATCATAAATATTTCGAGCGCAAGATAGTCGACAATCCTGTGCTCGAACCCATTCGATTGAAGTCCTTTTGAGTGCAACTGAATCTGATAAAAAAACGATTTCGAACGCAAGTGGGTCTTATCAGAGAGGGTTTCGATCGCAAGAGAAGTTATAAAATAGAGAAACAAATGTCGTCAAGTCAAATTGAAAAACTGATTTCTCGAGATCATTCAAGTATGTTTTTGATTTCCCCCTGCTTCTCTCAACGGGACTGGGGACAGGCTACTGTGGATTTAAAGACACACAACAATAGCAGATTTTGAGCAGACCACTAGGCAAAGAAACCAAGCTCAAACTCTATCGCTAAAGAAAGCAAAACAAAATAAATCAAAACACAACAAAACGATATTTAACATAGCGATTCAAACTTTTTCCCTAGCAATCTGGATCTAAAATTCTTGTTGATTTAAAATGCACTCGGATTGAAAAACCAATTTGCAAAAAATGAGAATTGCAATATCTCGAAAGTTTCCCTAGGCAATTTTGGTCACAAATTTATGCTGTTTTATAGCACGCTTTTATTGGGGAACTTAGGGTTAGAGTTTTATTTGATTTGAACAAATTATTCATCCAATTGATAAACCACCTGCAAAAATAGAGAGTTTCAATATCTCGAATGTTAACATATGAAAAATAGAGTTTTTTCATAGGCAAGCTAGATAAAATTTTCTGTCTGTTGCACAACACACTTTTATTGCGAAACTTAACGTTAGAGTTCCACTTGATTTGAACAGCTAGTTGATCCAAGTGATAAGATCACTCTGCAAGAATATGGAACTGCAATATCTCAAATAATAACATAGGAAGAATTAAGTTTTTGTCCTCGGCATGTAGATCGATAAATCTTGCTCTTTTACAGCTTTATTACGCAGCACAATTCTATGCTGTTGAATAGAACAACGCGTTGATCTGCTTGCAAAAGCTGACTGCTGAAAATACAGAAGTGCAAAAATCTCGAAATTTATGCAAGCCTAAGTTTTCTCTAGGAAAAATAGACCAGAAAGTTCTTGCTGTTTGAGAACCCGCTTGCATAGTGTGACTTCAGCGTCAAATTTCAAATAACATGGACTACTCAGCGTTATAAAGAAAGCTATATTTAAAAAAAATATTTCGTTTGCTCATTTATTTTGATCATTAACTAACTAAGTTCTAATTTTTTTCCGAGGTATCTCTCACTTTTATTGGGTAATTTTGGGTATTAGTTTTATTTGACTTCAGCAACTATTTGATGCTGTTGACAGAAAGCTTTATAAAAAGCCATCGCTTATATCCATCATTTCCCATGATATTTGAACTTTCTTCCTGGACAAGCCAGACCGTAATTCTTTTTTTCGTTTCAGTACCTACTTTTCTAGCGTAATTAGAATAATAACTTTGATTTGATTTGAGCATTCCAGGACTTTTTTTAAAGAAAAATTATATATATATATATATATATATATATATATATAATGACTATATTTTTACGAGCTGGAACATAAAACCTCGGCAAGATACGCTTCAATTCCCAACAAAACAAAACTAAAACAAAATCTAAGAGTTAAAGCAAACAGTTCCTTTTTGTAATGTTTCAACATAGAAATAAGTTAAACTGAATCGTTAACAGGACGCCGAAATAGTTTTCCCCTGATGGCAGACATTGGAATTTCTACTTTTTCCTCAGCATCACCAACGTCGAATCCATAAGGCGAGAAATGAAGGAAGTTAATCTTACCAAAAGCGATTCTCTGTAGTATTTTTGCTTTTCGAATAGCGCATTCTGCCTGTTCATTGCCAAAAAGAACAAAATATCGCCATCCCAAGATCTGCTTGAAACTTCCGAGGGAACAAAATTGTCTGCCATTGATCTCCTTTCATAGCAGCTGAACTCAAATAGTGCATTTGAACGTTCAACAAGAAAGCTCCGCCTATGGTTTTTATCCAAGAAAGCCTGCGTTTCTTCGATTTCAACAAATCCCTTGTCCAAAATATGGTGGAGGCTTTTTATCGTAGAAGATATAAAATCATCGTCTAGTCAAGCTTTCCAAACCATCTTGGCACAACTGAAACCCCAAACAGTGAAAAATTTTTAACTGTGCCCTTCAACAGTGCAATGAACAATTGGTTAGCCGACTCAAATATACAAGCCGAATTAGAGAACAGGAGACCCACCTCCTAAATTTGCTAAGACAATTGTCTGAGCAGACGGAAGTTGATAAATTCGAATGTTTGGCTTTGCCGATTATACTTAGATTCAAAAGAAGACCTTGTTGCAAACACAAGTTGTTCAAGATCCATTTTGTAGCTGCCTCGATTCTCCCCGTACTCTAAGGTGCAAATATCACAGGAGAGAGATGGAACAATATCGCCTTCACTTCTTTTGTTATATAGTTTTTGAGTTATCTGGGCTCCGTATTTAGTTCATAATTTCTTTGAAGGGTTGGATTGTTGACGTAAAAAAAATAGATTTTTTGTGGTCGGTAAACATTATTTTGAAGATGTAGCTAAATAAATCTTTCACAACGCCAAAAAAAAACTGGTGCACTGGATTGATTCGGAACAGGGCACAAAGTTTAGCTGCAATCTATGACCCCTGCGTTTCAATCTCAAAATCCTCTTTCAATTTTGCTTTCGTTTTTTGGCTCTTTTCTGTTATTGCCCCCCCCCCCCCCCCCACGTCCGTTTGCACCCCCACTTATACATGTTATAGCATATTGGTTTCATTTCATACACTAAACTATACAATTATATACAAACGACATTTACAATTTAATTGTGCAGCCAAGTTTTTAAGTTAAGGCGTATACGGTAATCAAACTTTGCTTATAATGTAAGCAGACAAAGAATAATCGGGCTTTTAATATTTTTTCGTTTTTCTTTTGCACGAATAGCTCTATGGTACTAGTTTTTTTGACAACCGAAAACAATAATAAATTCATCCATTCGTCTACCGGTACCGGCAATTTATTATGACTAAAATAAAGGATCTCTAAGGACCAAAAAGAACATATTTGGGGGGTGCAAATAGACTGGCTATATAAGGCTGGGGCGGCAATAACAAAATAGCCCATTTTTTTCAATATTCCCATTTTCAATTTCGCGAATGTTTTTCAGGAAAGATTTTTTTGAGCGCACAATGAATTGTTGGTCGTGAGGAAAATAAGGTGCACTATAGTGATGAACACCCTTTCAGTGCAAAGAGTGCAATCTTATTATCCATTAAACTGCTTCAATTTGCGAACCTCTTCTTTGGCTGGGAAGATCAGCAATGTCGATTTTTGGCAGGAACACACCAGATATAGTTGCACCTTCATAATGTATGCTTTCTACTTTAGACAGCCCTTTATTAAAAAGATCACAAACTAAGTCTTCTTGCAAAATCTTCCAATTTGTAACTCAAAGTTTTTTGTACATTTCCTTCTTTGGAATTGCAAAATAAAACTTGGAATTTTTCTAGATGTCTCGTTCGATTATGTGAAGCATATGGTTCAGATTCTATGTTGGCTTATGCAGTGATATCTACCAATTTCATAGTTGTTGATAGTTGTCGGAAAGAATTTAGGCTTTAACAATTTTCCATTCCCCTGCTGGGTTCTTTTTGGCTGCGATAATGGATTTCGGTAATATGGCTTTCTTATTTATCGAAAAATCACAGATTGTTTAAGTGTTGAAATTCTTGTGAATCTTCTTCTTCTGTTATCATATCTGTTGACAGACGTTGATTGCCTCATTTGTGAAGAGTTTCCATTTTTCTCAATCTCTGGCCGCATGTATTATGTCATTCGGTCTTCCAGTAAACTGTTGTAGGAAGAGGGTCCTCTGTTTGCCTCTTGCTTCCTTCCCATCTATTTTTCCGGAAAGTGATAGCGCTTCTAGCTCCCCTTTCCGTATAACATGACCAAGGAAGCGCAATTGTTGTCGTTTGATTTCCTTGAGCAAGCTTTTCTGTTTGCAGGTGATTCTCAGAGCTTCTGCATTGCTCATTTTGGCTGTCCAGGATATCCTTTGCATGCGTCGCAGACACCACATTTCGAAAGCACAGATTTTGTCTTGTATCACTTTTGATATTGTCCATGTCTCGCTGCAATATGTGTATATCGGGTGCACATATTTCAAAACCCGATATCTGCATTGGAAGGACAATTTTTTTTATACAGCACACTCCTCAGCTGGTTGAAAGCTGCTTTTGCCTGGGCGCTCCAGACCTTGATTTCGTATTCGTCTTTGCATGCCCCCGAGATCGTACAGCCCAAGTATTTAAAATTTTCTATCTGGTTCAATGTACTCCCGTCCACCAGAATCTTGCAAACTGGGGTTTCTGCCTTCTTTGATACAACCATGACGTCTGTCTTTTTGATGTTGATTTGCATGCCAAATGTCTTGCTCACACAGTCGAGTTGTGTTATCAAGGCTTGTAAGTCCTCTTGGTTTTTGGCAATTAAGACTGTGTCATGCACTGTTTTTTAATGATATGGCTCTTTTAATCAAACGTTTAAATATTTTTGAGAATCTTAAAATTTCTCCTTTTGGAGTCAACTAAATGAGTAGCTAGATTAACTTTGCAAACTCTTGTATTTCGATGTGTTCCATTTTCAAAAGGGTTTTGTCTGGTTTTGCACTGTGTACACAATCTCCTCCCTTTGGTTCGAGTCTTCTATTTGCTGTTTTGAAGAACTATTGAAATCAAAAACCTTTTGTTCTCTCAAAGTTAATATTAGGTATCAAAATTTAAAGATAGTTAAGAGAACGCAAATAATAATATATAGAAGCTCCCCAATATATGACTTGGACCTGCCTGCTTCCAATTATACAGTTAAAATGTTTTTGAGTGGTCGGGTAGTCCGGCATGCGAAGGTTGACTTGGTTTTTTCCATGGTATATGAATGATTTTCTTTCTTACAGAACTAAACTTTAGAAATGTCTTCAAATTCCAATGCGTTGTCTAACCACAGTTTTAAACTTTGTTCTCATAATTTGTTTGATAGCACTGATATACTCAGCTGCATATACATGCTTTCTTTAGCTGAATACTAAAATATCACGCCAAAGCGTCAAAAACAGTAGGAGATATTTTACTCTCTTGTTCTGTTGAGCCGTCCTTATATACGTCGGCGGCCAGATCAGCTGTCCAAGTCTAATTTGGTTTGTGAGAATTGAGTTTGAGTCGAGGAAAAACTTTTCTGAAATTATTGTGATATTGGTGAAAGAATTTTTTATTTGCGGGATTTGTCTTGAATCGCAATTTTGGCAGATAGACAACAATTCGGAACGTTGTTATGCTTGTTGTGGAAAAATGTTTAAGTTTTTCGACGTCATCTGAAGTCCTGTTCGTAAGTGGACGAGTGCTTGACTCCCTCTGCTACGTTTGCAGACTTTTCGCCATCAACACTAGCGGTTTTTCTTGCTTCTGTTATCTCCACCACAATCACCTGTTTTAATCAACCCTGATTCCTTTTAATCTCAAAAACTTCGATGAGCTTTTCGCACATAGATGTTGCTCCTAAGTGTTATGGAAATTTTTAGAATTTTGGTACAAAAGTTTTGTGTTCTGACCTGATCTAAGCAAGAAGCTTTTATTTTCTAAAAACTATGACTACTTGCTCGCTTCTAAATTTTTGCGTTTATAAGTTGTTAGTGTTGGAGAAAATGGTCTGAAGGTAATATGTAAATCAATGGCTCCTGATCAATTTGATTTGAGCACGTCGTGAAATTTAAACTCCATTTTGGATCCCAGTCGATAATCAAACTTCTTTGGGGCTCAGAAGACTGTAATGTATTGGTTCCTGTATCCAGATTAGGACTTTCTCAAAATTGTAGTTAGTGAATGTCATATAAAGATTTGAAGACAGTAATGTGAGTTCTACTTAAGTCATTTTTGCTGGACCATTTCCTCTGGTAAAAACCAATTGTGTTTAAGAGAGACAAGATGTTGTTTTCTACGTTGTCACGTTTTTTTTCAGTTACTACATTATTTCACTGA
>NC_134472.1:44694741-44786409 GCF_964194025.1 Convolutriloba macropyga
GTTGTGGTTTTAGTTTGCGTTGTTGTGGCTTTCTCTTGCTGGGTCCTGGGATGTCTAGTTGATGCGAGGGTCCTGGTTCGTTTGGGTAATGGAGTTCACTAGTGTTGTCCATGCATTCGAGTCTCTCCAGTTGGTGTTTCTGATGTGATTGTTTGGCTTGCCTCTTTTCTGTTAACAGAAATTGTTTTTTTTTCTAGGTTTCTATTAAATTCTCGTACTGTCTTACATGCTACGAACTGCATTAGTCTTGGTTTAATTTCGTTTACGATTGCCAAATCATTTTTTCTAATCACCGTGTTTTTTCTGGTGTTTGTGTCTAGTGTTATTGTTGTTGGTGAATAGTTAGATATTGTACCATCTGGTATAATGTTCTATAGTGGTTTTAGTGTACCTCGTGGTTCAGGCGTTTTTCGTGCGAGTGTTGTTCGTGCTACTCGTTTTCTTGTGTTAGTTATTGTTGTGGTTTTATCACCGAATGTTGCCATTAATTTATCAGGTATTAATTTGATTGGAGAAATATTCTTATGTTTGATAGCGTTCTTCAGTATATTTTGCAGGGTTGATTGGTCCAATGAATTCTTTTCGTCAATGGCCTGTTGGAATTGAATCTCTAAATCGGGTTCTGAATCTGATTCGAGGTTCAAAATGGTCTCTGTTGAGCATCGGTTGTTTCAGCCCCCTTTTGTTTTATCTAAATAGAACTTTGTTATATCTTTGTATGATAGGTTTTTTGTGGATGTTTGTGTTGTAATGTTTGATATAGGTGTGTTATGTTTTCTACCGAAGCGTGCTGTGAATGGTGATAATTTTGTTGTTGAGTTTGGTATTATTTTTATTTCCTTGGATGATTTCTGCAATTTTATCTGCGAGTGTAATTTTTGACCATTTGGGGTCATTGTTTAATACTGATAGCGGTCGTTTAATTGTTTGTATTAGTCGTTCTATCATGACGTTTCCTCTGTGGTCTCCAGCTGGAGCTAGTATTAGTTTTGTGTTATTGTTGTTACAGAAAATTTCAAATTGTCTTGATTTGAATGCTTGGGCTTGGTCGCATCTTATATTTCTAGGTATGCCGTGAAATTTTATGTATTTTTCTAGGTATTCTATTGCTGTGTCCGTGTCGCAGTTATGGTAAACTTTTGCATGTGGGTTTGTCGAGAATCTATCAACTGAGGCTAGTATGTGTGAGTCTTTTTGTTGTTCGTCCGTTATTGGGACTGCGAAATCCAATTGGATTTCTTCGTTTGGTTCCTGGAGTGGGGGTAATTGTGCTCTTTTAGATTTTGGGATTATTGGTTTTAATTTCTTACCAATCTTGATGCATGGCTGGCAGTTCTGTGTTAGTGTGACTATTTCTCAATGGATTCTTGGGAACCATATAAGGTTAGCAAGGTGAATCATTCCTGATTGTCCGGGGTGGTTGCAGACGATTGAATTCATGACTAGTTTACGTAATTGCGTGGGTATGAATAGTTTTCCGTCACAGAGGATGCAACCAGTTGGTGTTGTGCTTAGGTCTCTTTTGAGGGATTGCCAGTATATGCTAAGGTGTTTGAGTGTGTCCCATTTCTTCTCTTCGATTACTTGGAATAAGTTTCTGCTTTGTGGGTCGCTTCTTGTGGCTTCTGCAATGAAGTTTTCTCCAAATTCCCTGTAAAGTTGCTTCAGATAATCGGGGGAGTTGTAGTAGTTTATTTCAGGGATTGGGTTGTAATGTTTTTTCTCTGAGAGTGGTAGTCGTCCTTGTCCTGGGTTGGAGGTTTCATCAGTTTGTGTATGTTTCGTTGGGAGTAGTCATACTTTTTGTTTTCTTCTTGTTTGGTCCCCGGTGTCGTTTTTTAATTGGAACTGTATACGTGTTTAAATCTGGTTTATTTCTCATTTTAATGCGGATTTTTCTGCTAAATAAAGGGTTAACTAAGGGCTCGTTCTACTTGATAATGATTTAAATAAATGATTTGTAATAGATGGATTTGGAGATTTATATAGATGATTTGTAGTAATTGAATTTGGATTGAAATGATTTTGGTTTGATTGTGTATTGTTTGAATTGTTCAATGCAAGAGAACGCAACTGTTTGGTAGCGTGTAAATGGCGAAAAGCGCCTTGTTTTTGTTTCGCTCAGATTGGAATGACTTATGACGTCATCTAATGTTCTTCGCTTTCGTGCGATTTGATTGGTCAATTTTCTGTGTGTTGTGTGTAGAGTGTAATGTACGGCTTCTATGGTATTTATTACATGAATTTCGTCTATGTTTTCACCAGTTGGTTGTGAGTTTGGGTGGCGGCTCAAATAGTCCGCAAATCCCACATCTTTTCCGGCAAAATTTTCGACTTTGAAATGGAATGGGAGTAATCTATCTACCCATCTGGTTAATCCGCTCTGGTATGTTTTTTTTGCCTCTATTGTTTTTTAGGGCTGAGAGAAGTGCTTGGTGGTCGGTTTGTAGGGTGAAGTGGGATCCGAAGAGGTAATATTTAAAGTGTTCGAGTGACCAGACAACGGCTTATAGTTCCAATTCATTTATGCTGTACCTTTATTCGTTTTTGTTTAAAAATCTGCTTGCATAGGCTGTTGGTTGCTATGTGTTATTTTGTTTTTGTTCTAACTATGCGCCTAAGCCTTCTTTGCTTGCCTCGCTTTTAACTCGTGTTTGGCAGTTTATGTCGAAGTGTTTTTGTTCGACTATGTTCCTGATCGCTTGTTTTATTTTTTGAACGCTATTGTGTGTTTGCCCTCACATTCTAATTTTTTGGGTTTTTTTGTTGATTTTGTTAGTAGTGGTCGTAAAGGTGCAGATAGTGCTGCTGAATTTGGTATAAATTTAACCAAGTGGTGTATGCTGCCCATAAATGATCTCAATTGTTTTAGTGTTTTGGGATTCTCCAATTGGATAATTGCGTCTGTTTTTCGTCTTGTTGGTGTGATGCCTTCAGAGTTAATCTTGTATCCTAAGCATGTGATTTCTGTTAGACCGAATTCGCATTTATGTAAGCTGATGGCTAGATTTTTGTTGTCTAATCTTTCGAGGGTCTTATCAATTTCATTTTCGTGTTTTTCTAGTGTTCCTTTTGAGATGATTATTATGTCATCTAGGAATGCGTTGGTGGCGTTTATTCCGTCTAGTGATGTATCCATCATTTCTGGAATGTTGCTGGGAGGTCGGTTAGAACGTAGAAACCGTTAAGAAATCTATATGTTGCAGTGGCGTTTCCTACTAGTATGTTGAAATTGCAATGTTTTTGCAATGTATCAGGGTGTAGTGATAGTTGGCTATAGACATATTTGAGGTCTATTTTACTGAAGTATAGTGTCCCCTCTGTTTTCTTATGTTCTGAGATTTGCATTGCTATTTTGTTCATTAGGTGGTCTATGCTTTGCATTTGGTATTTGATTTTGTGTATTGCGTCGTTAAGGATTTTTGAATCTAATGCGATTTTGATTGATTGATCTGATTTGACTGTTATTACTACTGGGCTTATGAAACATTCGTCTGTACATGACGTTAAATTTTTGATTTGTTTTTCTTCAATCGATTTTTTAAGATCGTTTTCTACTTTTTCAGTTAAGTGGAGTGGTACTCGTCTAACTTTGTGTTGTGTTGGATTGAATTCTTTTTTGAATGTAGAATTTGCTACATGTTTTCTTGATCTGCCTAGTCTCGTACATAGGTGTGGGTATTTTTGGAATATCCATTTGCATATTTCTTGGTGTACGTTTGATATATTGAGTAATTTTTTCTCACCTTGTTTTTGTTGCGGTGCCATTGTTAGGTGTAGGCCAAGTATGTTCATGATGTCTCTTCCCATGATGTTTATTGTATTGATGTCTACCAATAGTATCGTGCAGTTTTTTGCTGTTGATGTTCCTGAAGTGATGTACACTTGGATTGTGCCAAGTATATTGATCTTGTTGTTGTTGAAACATCTAAATTCTCCTATTGATTTCTCTGGTTCGTGGATTTTTGTGTTGCCATTGACCAGTAGGTTTTGAGCTGTTTGGATGTTCATGCAGCTTCTTGGGCTTCCCGTGTCTGCTAGCCAGTTCGTTTGTTTTTTGTTTGTTTTTGTTTGTATCCAGAATTCTCCTCTTCTTGTTTTGTTGATGTCGGTGAAGTTTTCATCTGTGAACTGTACTGATTGTATAAAATTTGCCGTGTTTTGCCAGTCTTCCGTCATTTCCCGTATGTAGCAAGTTGATTCAGGGTCTATTGTCTCTTCTGCTGTGTCATGTGCGTCCTCAGATTCCTCTTCATTTATATGTCTCATCCTCTGTGGTGTTTTTCTTGTAACCAGTTGGTTATTTTTTTTTGTTGTTGGCCGGAGTAATTTTGTTGACCGGAGTAACTTTGTTGGCGTCTCTGTTGCATATTGTGGCCAAATGACCAATCTTTTTGCATATTCTGCATGCCTGGTTCTTTGCTGGACATACATTTGGGTGTCCCGGAAAGAATTTATTGCCGCAACGTCGACAATCTTTTATTTGTCCTGATTGGGGTGTTGGGAGAATAGGTACTCTGTTTTGTCGTTTTATATATTGTATTTTTTCTAAACATGAGTTTGATGTGTTTGGGTTTGTTTTTGTTTTTATCATTTTTTGTTGAGTCTCTTGTCCTCTTTCACGTGCTAGTGCATATTGTAGTGTTTCGGATAGGGTTTTTTCTTCTGACAACAGATCCATTTGGATTTGTTGGTTGTTGGTTGTTCATGTCTTGTATGAAAATACTTTTTACTAGACTTTCTTCTAAGTGATTCCAGTTACATACTGATGCGTATTTTTTGATTCGCGAGTACAATACTTCTAATGATTCGCCTTCTTTTTGTCGGCATCTGAAGAAATGAAATCTGTCAAATGTTTCGTTCCTTGTTTGTATGAAAGCATCTCTGAGTTGTTCCACTAGTGGGTCTGTGGTGCATTTTTGAATGTCTGTGTGTGGGAATCTTTGATGAAACATGTTTTTTGCTTGTGCTCCAAATGAAAGATATATGTGGCTCTTTGTTTTGTTGTCAGCTTCGTCCCACGGTATGTTGTCTACCCGGGGTCCTTTGTCCTCTGTTTCTTTGCAAGTGTTTTTCCAGTCGGTGCGTGTTTTGACATTTCGTTGTTCTCTTTGCCTTCTTTCGGCTGTTGTTTCATCTGGTAGTATGGGTTCGTAATGTGGCTCTGTGGGGTAGTCTAGTTCTTCTTTTTCTGGTTTGGGTTGAAGCAATTTGTCCACCTGGATATTTTCCTCAACCATTATTGCGAGCTTTACAGTTGCTAGTCATTTTTCGCAATCTAGTTCTGGCTGGTGACTTTTGTCCCAGAAGAAATATGTACTCCTGGTGGAGAACGAGCCATAGCTGACTGCGCCATATTGTATAGAGAACGCTCAGTAATCAAAAGAGCAAGAATGAATATTGAATTTATTATCAACTGTTTTCAATCGCGATAAGGCAGAACTGCGATTGTGTGTTTTCACAACTAACGGCCAACGTTGTTACTGTGTTTAACTACGATCAATGATGTCACTCAAGATGTAAAAATCATTACCTATGGGTGAGGTGTTAAATGGCAACAGAGAAATAATACGAAACAAAGGACGATTGTTCTCCAAGTGGAGATTACATGGAATAAATATATGTACATAGTTTAACAGTTTTTGTAATAATACTTGATGAGCTTGGTTACTATTTGTGGACTGCTCCACCACCACAATAATAATAATAATAATAATAATAATAATAATAATAATAATAATAATAATAATAATAATAATAATAATAATAATAATAATAATAATAATAATAATAATAATAATAATAATAATAATAATAATAATAATAATAATAATAATAATAATAATAATAACAATAATAATAATAATCATAATAATAATAATAATATTAATAATAATAATAATAATAATAATAATAATAACAATAATAATAATAATATTAATAATAATAATAATAATAGTAATAATAATAATAATAATAATAATAATAATAATAATAATAATAATAATAATAATAATAATAATAATAATAATAATAATGATAATAATAATAATAATAGTAATAACAATAATAAAAATAATAATAACAATAATAATAAAAATAATAATAGTAATATTAATAAAATAGTAACAATAATAAAAATAATAATAATAATAATAATAATAATAATAATAATAGTAATAATAATAATAATAATAATAATAATAATAATAATAATAATAATAATAATAATAATATTAATAATAATAATAATAATAGTAATAATAACAATAATATTAATAATAAAAAAAATAATAATAATGATAATAATAATAATAATAACAATAATAATAATAATCATAATAATAATAATAATATTAATAATAATAATAATAATAATAATAATAATAATAATAATAATAATAATAATAATAATAATAATAATAATAATAATATTAATAATAATAATAATAATAGTAATAATAATAATAATAATAATAATAAAAATAATAATGATAATAATAATAATAATAATAGTAATAACAATAATAAAAATAATAATAACAATAATAATAAAAATAATAATAGTAATATTAATAAAATAGTAACAATAATAAAAATAATAATAATAATAATAATAATAATAATATTAATAATAATAGTAATAGTAATAATAATAATAATAATAATAATAATAATAATAATAATAATGATAATAATAATAATAATAATAGTAATAACAATAATAAAAACAATAATAACAATAATAATAAAAATAATAATAGTAATATTAATAAAATAGTAACAATAAAAATAATAATAATAATAATAATAATAATAATAATAGTAATAATACTATTAATAATAATAATAATAATAATAATAATAATAATAATAATAATAATAATAATAATATTAATAATAATAATAATAATAATAATAATAATAATAATAATAATAAAATAATCGTAAGAATAACGATAAAGATAGTCGTAAAAGTAGATTAGAATTTTTTACGTGAGTATAAGGGTGTTAGAGCCCACATAATATGTTTGCAAATGAGTTATGTCTACAGGTTTTACTGGATAATAACAAATTTCGCAAAAACATAGTATTCTCCAACTGCAGGTGTTTGTCTCGTCATATAATACTCTACTCTATAGTACTCTACTTTATATGGTACTATACTCTAGTGATAGTCTCGCTCCTCCTCACCCGGGTCCAGAGGTCACCGCCTTTCAACGCAAAGTTATGTAAAATAAGCGGTGAATGCGGGAAATTTTGTAAGATAAGCGGTGAATGCCGTAAAATTACAAAAATCAGGCTGTGAATGCGGTGAAAAAAGAACTTTATCGCCTGGTTGCGGTGAAAATTTCACCGCCGCAATAAGCGATGAAATTACAAAAATTCACCGGTTTAAAAAATGTAACCAACTTATGTTAGATAAGCGGTGAATGCGATGAAATTACATAAATTCACCGCTTAATTTAGTGGTGAACTAACATAAATTCACCGATTAGAAAAAAGTGCTAGAAATGCGCGAGATCAACAGTGACTGCAGTGAAATTAAGGGAGAGTAAGGGAGGATATGTTAGATTTAACCCCCCCTAAATTACCCCTTAATCTTGCATCTTTTTGACACTTTTTTCTAAGCGGTGAATTCATATAATTTAACCACTAGAGTAAGCGGTGAACTTATAAAAATTGACACATTTCACCCCTAAAATTTGTAATCCCGCCGCTAAAAATCGCAAATCATACAAAAAACTCACCGCTCTTGTTTTACAGAAAGTAGTGTGAATTTGATCTATATTCAAAACAAACATACTAGAAGTTAGTGAGAGTTGGCGCAGTGGAAGAAAAAGTGGATGTCATGCAGGAGATGAAAGGTTCATGTAAGGTTGATTTTGTTAGTAGTGGTCGTAAAGGTGCAGATAGTGCTGCTGATATTGGTATAAATTTAACCAAGTGGTGTATGCTGCCCATAAATGATCTCAATTGTTTTAGAGTTTTGGGATTCTCCAATTGGATAATCGCGTCTGTTTTTCGTCTTGTTGGTGTGATGCCTTCAGAGTTAATCTTGTATCCTAAGCATGTGATTTCTGTTAGACCGAATTCGCATTTATGTAAGCTGATGGCTAGATTTTTGTTGTCTAATCTTTCTAGGGTCCTATCTATTTCATTTTCGTGTTTTTCTAGTGTTCCTTTTGAGATGATTATTATGTCATCTAGGAATGCGTTGGTGGCGTTTATTCTGTCTAGTGATGTATCCATCATTTCTGGAATGTTGCTGGGAGGTCGGTTAGAACGTAGAAACCGTTAAGAAATCTATATGTTGCAGTGGCGTTTCCTACTAGTATGTTGAAATTGCAATGTTTTTGTGTATCAGGGTGTAGTGATAGTTGGCTATAGGGATATTTGAGGTCTATTTTACTGAAGTATAGTGTCCCCTCTGTTTTCTTATGTTCTGAGATTTGCATTGCTATTTTGTTCATTAGGTGGTCTATGCTTTGCATTTGGTATTTGATTTTGTGTATTGCGTCGTTAAGGATTTTTGAATCTAATGCGATTTTGATTGATTGATCTGATTTGACTGTTATTACTACTGGGCTTATGAAACATTCGTCTGTACATGACGTTAAATTTTTGATTTGTTTTTCTTCAATCAATTTTTTAAGATCGTTTTCTACTTTTTCAGTTAAGTGGAGTGGTACTCGTCTACCTTTGTGTTGTGTTAGATTGAATTCTTTTTTGAATGTAGAATTTGCTACATGGTTTCTTGATCTGCCTAGTCTCGTACATAGGTGTGGGTATTTTTGGAATATCCATTTGCATATTTCTTGGTGTACGTTTGATATATTGAGTAATTTTTTCTCACCTTGTTTTTGTTGTGGTGCCATTGTTAGGTGTAGGCCAAGTATGTCCATGAAGTCTCTTCCCATGATGTTTATTGTATTGATGTCTACCAATAGTATCGTGCAGTTTTTTGCTGTTGATGTTCCTGAAGTGATGTACACTTGGATTGTGCCAAGTATATTGATCTTGTTGTTGTTGAAACATCTAAATTCTCCTATTGATTTCTCTGGTTCGTGGATTTTTGTGTTGCCATTGACCAGTAGGTTTTGAGCTGTTTGGATGTTCATGCAGCTTCTTGGGCTTCCCGTGTCTGCTAGCCAGTACATTTGTTTTTTGTTTGTTTTTGTTTGCATCCAGAATTCTCCTCTTCTTGTTTTGTTGATGTCGGTGAAGTTTTCATCTGTGAACTGTACTGATTGTATAAAATTTGCCGTGTTTTGCCAGTCTTCCGTCATTTCCCGTATGTAGCTGTTGTTGTTGGCCGGAGTACTTTTGTTGACCGGAGTAATTTTGTTGGCGTCTTTGTTGCATATTGTGGCGAAATGACCAATCTTTTTGCATATTCTGCGTGCCTGGTTCTTTGCTGGACATACATTTAGGTGTCCCGGAAAGAATTTATTACCGCAACGTCGACAATCTTTTATTTGTCCTGATTGGGGTGTTGGGAGAATAGGTACTCTGTTTTGTCGTTTTATATATTGTATTTTTTCTAAACATGAAATTGATGTATTTGGGTTTGTGTTTGTTTTTATCATTTTTTGTTGAGTCTCTTGTCCTCTTTCACGTGCTAGTGCATATTGTAGTGTTTCGGATAGGGTTTTTTCTTCTGACAACAGTTCCATTTGGATTTGTTGGTTGTTGGTTGTTCATGCCTTGTATGAAAATACTTTTTACTAGACTTTCTTCTAAGTGATTCCAGTTACATAATGATGCGTATTTTTTGATTCGCGAGTACAATACTTCTAATGATTCGCCTTCTTTTTGTCGGCATCTGAAGAAATGAAATCTGTCAAATGTTTCGTTCCTTGTTTGTATGAAAGCATCTCTGAGTTGTTCCACTAGTGGGTCTGTGGTGCATTTTTGAATGTCTGTGTGTGGGAATCTTTGATGAAACATGTTTTTTGCTTGTGCTCCTAATGAAAGATATATGTGGCTCTTTGTTTTGTTGTCAGCTTCGTCCCACGGTATGTTGTCTACCTGGGGCCCTTTGTCCTCTGTTTCTTTGCAAGTGTTTTTCCAGTCGGTGCGTGTTTTGACATTTCGTTGTTCTCTTTGTCTTCTTTCGGCTGTTGTTTCATCTGGTAGTATGGGTTCGTAATGTGGCTCTGTGGGGTAGTCTAGTTCTTCTTTTTCTGGTTTGGGTTGAAGCAATTTGTCCACCTGGATATTTTCTTTAACCATTATTGCGAGCTTTACAGTTGCTAGTCATTTTTCGCAATCTAGTTCTGGCTGGTGACTTTTGTCCCAGAAGAAATATGTACTCCTAGTGGAGAACGAGCCATAGCTGACTGCGCCATATTGTATAGAGAACGCTCAGTAATCAAAAGAGCAAGAATGAATATTGAATTTCTTATCAACTGTTTTCAATCGCGATAAGGCAGAACTGCGATTGTGTGTTTTCACAACTAACGGCCAACGTTGTTACTGTGTTTAACTACCATCAATGATGTCACTCAAGATGTACAAATCATTACCTATGGGTGAGGTGTTAAATGGCAACAGAGTAATAATAGGAAACAAAGGACAATTGTTCTCCAAGTGGAGATTACATGGAATAAATATATGTACATAGTTTAACAGTGTTTATAATTATACTTGATGAGCTTGGTTACTATTTGTGGACTCCTCCACGACCACAATAATAATAATAATAATAATAATAATAATAATAATAATAATAATAATAATAATAATGATAATAATAATAATAATAATAATAATAATAATAATAATAATAATAAAAATAATAATAATAATAATAATAATAATAATAATAATAATAATATTAATAATAATAATAATAATAATAATAATAATAATAATAATAATAATAATAACAATAATGATAATAATAATAATAATAGTAATAACAATAATAAAAATAATAATAACAATAATAATAAAAATAATAATAGTAATATTAATAAAATAGTAACAATAATAAAAATAATAATAATAATAATGATAATATTAATAATAATAACAATAATAATAATAATAATAATAATAATAATAATAATAATAATAATAACAATAATAATAATAGTAATAATAATAATAATAATAGTAATAATAATATTAATAATAATAATAATAACAAAAATAATAATAATAAAAATAAAATAATCGTAAGAATAATAATAAAGATAGTCGTAAAAGTAGATTAGAAATTTTTACGTGAGTGCAAGGGTGTTAGAGCCCACATAATATGTTTGCAAATGAGTTATGTCTACCAGTTTTACTGAATGATAACAAATTTCGCAAAAACATAGTATTCTCCAACTGCAGGTGTTTGTCTCGTCATATAGTACTCTACTCTATAGTACTCTACTTTATATTGTACTATACTCTAGTGATAGTCTCGCTCCTCCTCACCCGGGTCCAGATGTCACCGCCTTTCAACGCAAAATTATGTAAAAGAAGCGGTGAATGCGGGAAATTTTGTAAGATAAGCGGTGAAGGTCGTAAAATTACAAAAATCAGGCTGTGATTGCGGTGAAAAAAGAACTTTATCGCCAGGTAGCGGTGAAAATTTCACCGCCGAAATAACGGATGAAATTACAAAAATTCACCGGTTTAAAAAATGTAACCAACTTATGTTAGATAAGCGGTGAATGCGATGAAAATACATAAATACACCGCTTAATTTAGTGGTGAACTAACATAAATTCACCGATTAGAAAAAAGTGCTAGAATTGCGCGAGATCAACAGTGACTGCAGTGAAATTAAGGGAGAGTAAGGGAGGATATGTTAGATTTAACCCCCCCTAACTTACCCCTTAATCTTGCATCTTTTTGACACTTTTTTCTAGGCGGTGAATTCATATAATTTCACCACTAGAGTAAGCGGTGAACTTATAAAAAATCAACACATTTCACCCCTAAAATTTGTAATCCCGCCGCTAAAAATCGCAAATCATACAAAAAACTCACCGCGCTTGTTTTACAGAAAGTAGTGTGAATTTGATCTATATTCAAAACAAAAATACTAGAAGTTAGTGAGAGTTGGCGCAGTGGAAGAAAAAGTGGATGTCATGCAGGAGATGAAAGGTTCAAACCCGTTTAAGGGCGGTGAGAAGTGGTGACTTTTTGTATGTTGAAAAAAAAATTTTCACCGCTTATCTTACATATTTTTCCTCAACATGTGCAGTAGAAAGTAGCGCAAAAAGAGATCACTAATACTTGATTTCCTGTGCTCTGGATCTTATATCTTTGAACGTTTGCTAATGATATTGAAAACTCTGGAGATGCGTGACCGAAAGCTTTTGTCGCTCCCACTCAAACGAGTTTTCAGTTTTTTGATCTCGCCGCTTTTTCTTTGTGTCGTAGGTTTGTTTTCAATAAAACTTATATGATGAGAGATGTTTTTTTGTATCCATCGTCAATAAGAACTGATTTTAGCTCGAAGTATAGTGAAAGTGCTAACAATTTTAGTTTAGTTAAGCGTCCATTTTATTTTTCTTTTGTTACTACGATTCAACTAGCTACGCTTTTGTAGAATTTTTTTATTGCAAATAGATCTGTTTTGGTTGCATAACTGGTTTGACAGCCGTACGCGTGTACAGGGACAACTTAACCTACGTATAGATTTAACTTCGAAGTTTTTGTTGTCTTACAGAGGATGTTCATTTTCAGGAACCAAAGATCCCTTTCGTTTTTCGATCTTCTTTGTATTGAATTCTCATGCGATATTGGGTTTTCGCTAGCAAAAATTCAGAAATCGTTCTGTGATGCTCCATTTTGATTGTGCATTTTGCATTGTTGAATTTTGATTCTTTCCAAGGCTGATAACGTTGCACTTGTTATCATGCAATCTCATTACATTTTCATTTCTCCGATTTTCCAGATATTTGAGAATTTTTCTTTGTTGATAAAGGTAATAACAAGCGATGACAGGTGTAGCAATTTACAAAATCTTTCTGCTAAATTTTTAAGACACTAGTTGCCTATGCCGCCTTTTTTTACTTCGTTGACATCTAAATATTCCATTATGTTAATGATATCGGTTTCGGAAAATAGACAGTTGTTTAAATTTATTTTAGCAAAAGTTGACTGGGCGAGAGCTTGATTGGACTTCGGCTTGCATACGGTTTGAACAAAAAGATTGAAAAATTCTGATTATTTGTTGTTGTCAGTAGATGCTACTTTTTCTTGAAGATGAATTTTACTGTCAATTGGTGGACACTTTTAGACTTTTAGATTGATCTGAGGTAAGATTGAACTTTGATCAACTTTCGAGCACTGAAACCGTCCGTTTTAAATTACTGCTTATCATATCAACTATTTTAGTGGATTTCCTCATCGAGTGCGAATATTTTATCTATTCCAATTCTTGATGAGGCTTTGGCTTTGCTCACTTCTGACTGATTTTTTTTCAGTTTTTAAACCTTTTTAAAGTGGAACTTAAAATCTAGGTTGGGATTTCCGAACGATGGGATGCAACTTTGATACGTTTTTGTCAAACAGTTTGCGCCCTAAATTGTTTTAATTGTTTCGTTGATCCAAGATTGAGGATCATTTGTTCAAAAAACACTGACTTGTTTGCTGTTGCCCAACACAGCGGTAAAATTTAGGGTTTCATCGAAGTAATTTTCATTGAAGAATGTTAACCAATGGGCTTCATCATCGTTGGATGATATCATTGGCTTGCAGTTTGTACAGTAAAGATTGAGATCTCTGTTGAAAATGGTGGTTTTATTCTTTTTTGATACTTTCTTGGTCAACCAGCAAAACTTCGGACATGTTGGTCCCATTGGTAGTAGCACCCTTTCGAAGGGTCCTAAGCGCAAATGATTTTTATAATTGTTTTGTTGGGTTTTAATTGTGCAACTAAAAAATGGACATCGTTTTCCGAGTCATTCAAGAAATTGGTCCTAGAATTTTTTATTAGCGATTATTACTCCATGTCTTGTTGAGCAGTCATCGATTCAAAACATGTTAAATTTATCAAGAAAGAGGGCGTCATTGGGAAAGCTAGAACTTAACCGGGTTTCTGTTAGACATAAGATATCACAGTTAAAGGGCGTTATGGCGTTTGATAATGAAAATTGTCTTATTAAATTGACCGGGCTGTGAATTTTTGAAACTGCTATATTCGATTGGTTGTGTTTGTTTCGGCATCTTCTCTCTTACGTAGAATAAACTGTTTGATTTTCAGGTCTTATCTGGAAAGACCTTAGTCTACCAAGTTATATATCGTTCGAGTAACTGTTTATAATTTCATTTTCTTGTGGGAAATTTTTTTTGCTTAGATATATGGAGATTGCGTAGTTTTTCAACTTACATAGTGCAAATAGCAATAGTCTCTTATCGCGTTTGCCAAGTATTGTGGCTAAATTTTTTCACTTTTTATCCTGCCTATAGGGACTTTTTTGTATGCAGTCACACACTTTGCAGGTAAGATATAGGAACTTTAGAATTTGCCGTACTTGTGTTTTTTCATGCCACGATCTTGGGCGAGCGATCTTGTCATCACTTTCATTTATTGCAGGTATTCATAGTACAAAGTCATTTGGTGCTAATGGTTTCGTTAGTTGATTTTCTCTTTTTCTTATTTAAGCTTCTTTGATTTCGCTAAACTTGGGGGATTTTTAAGCATGTCCAAAACAAAATATCGCTTGTTTTGTTGTGCGCATTCAATGCATATTCTAAATAGAGTTTGGCTGACTTGTTTTAGTGTGTTAAAGACCACGTCGAATACGTTTTGTGAAATTGGGGTAACTGTTGCCGCAACAGACGAATAAAAAAAAACATGCTTTTAATAGATTGGCTTGTTGCAAGTGGTGCACTTGATGCTAACACATTCTTGAGGCTGATTACTGTTCATAACGTTTTTTTTACTCATTTGGGTTTTCATTCGGAGCAAATTGTTTATTGCTTTATTCTTTATTTTTTGGAGTGGATTGACTGCTCTTGAAAACTGTGGAACCAATACTGACGGTTTTTGTATTTTCTATGGGTTATGAGTAACCTACAAACTAGAACTGTTACTAGCGTAAACGTAAATTTGTTGTTAGCCTACGCAACCAGTACTGCTACCGTTGGAAACGCTTGATAAAGAAGATTTTGAAAATGATTAAACTTATGGAATCAATACTGCTATCGGAGGTTTTAGGCTAAGTAAAGAAACTAAATAAGGAAATTTAAATTTGGATCGAATACTGGAATCGTCAGCTCTAATTTTGAAAGCAACCACACTTGCACTCACTTGTATATCTGGCGATGGCCTTGGTTTTCAATCTTACCACTGATATCGATTTGAGGAATTTTGTTCATTAGCTTTGTGTAAGCACCACAAAGAGCTACACCGTTTAGATGAACATCGTCCGTTTTTTTAGGTGCTTTTAGGAACAAAATATTTCTTTGCTGGCACCTCTATACTTTTGAATAATGAATAATTTGCGATGATTACGTTTGAATATTTGTTATTAGTTGGTTTTATGAATAACACATTGAAACTTGCTAAATACAGCTCTTAGTTATTATCCAAGTGACGCTTTTTACAGATGATGGTGCGGCCCAAATAACAGGGTCTGTTAGTTGATATATCCTCACTATAATTTGGACTAGGGTTACAAAAAATTCAGATCAGAGACCGCAGTCCGGACATTAGTCGCACTAAAATCTGAACACTGCAAAAGAAAAGTTGTTTAACTTTGTTTTCGATGCTGGAAACGTCCGCTCTATATTTAAACGCAAAAACACTCCCACACTCCGTCCTTACACTCGTATGTCTGAAGATGGTATTGGTTGTCGATCGTAATGCTGAATTTGTTCCAAAGAATTTTGTTCTTTAGGGTCGTGGAAACGCAATCAAGAGCTACATTTTATGTGTACATCGTCGTTTTCTAGGTGATATTAGGAACAATATGTCTCTTTGCTGACACCTCTATACTTTTGAGTTTTATTCTTTTCGATGCTTCATTTGAATACTTGTTATAAGGCGGTTTTTTGAATAACACTTTGAAACTCGCTAAAAACAGCTCTTCATTATTGTCCAAGGGTCATTTTTCTACAGGAGATGGTTCTCATAAGTTAGGTCACACTCCCAAGCCATTTCTGATCAGAGCAGCAACTCCATGAGTGACACGCGGAGGTTAAAATGCGACCCAAATAACAGGGTCTGTTAGGTGATATAGCCGCACTAGAATTTGGACTAGGGTTGCTAGCACTAAGATCAGAGACCGCAGTCTGGACATCAGACGCACCAAAATCTGATCACTACAAAAATATAGTTGTTTAACTTTGGATCCGATACTGGAACCGTCGACTCTAATTTTAAAGGCAACCACACTCGCACACTCCGTACTTACACATTTATGTCTGAAGATGGCATTGGTTGTCGATTGTACCGCTGAATTTGTTCCAAAGAATTCCATTAGGTGATATTAGGAACAATTTATCTCTTTGCCTAAACTTCTATACATTTGAATATTTAATATTTTACAATGCTTACTTTTGGATAGTTGTTATTAGTCGGTTTTTTGAATAACACATTGAAACTCGCTAAAAACCGCTCTTAATTATTATCCAAGGGGTCAAGGAGCGTTTTTTACAGGGGAGGGTTCTCATAGGTTAAGTCGCATTCCCAAGCCACCTCTGATCAGAGCAGCAGCTCCGTGAGTCGGTGGTTATAATGCGGCCGAAATAACAGGGTGTGTGGAGTGATATAGCCGCACGATATTCTGGTAAAGGGTCACAAGAAAGTCAGATCAGAGACCGCTGTTTGGGCTTAAGTCGCACCAAAATCTCATAACAGAGCGCATTAACTTACCGTTTTCAATATCACTGTAGTTTATACTCTTTATACTGTTTTTGGTGACTCCAAAACAAAATTGCAGGCAGTTCGAAAAAACGTTTGTGAATAATTTCATCAAATTATTTTTGTCGTATACTGAACAAGATATACTATCTTAATCAAAATTAGGTCGAGTGCTATTGGTCGGAATTGCATATTTTATAGAAATTCCAGGTGATTTTAAGTAATAGAGAATGGTCTAATCGGACCACAATTTCCGGGGGATATAGTCTTATCAGAGGGAGCGTTGGTTGCACCAAAGTTGCGCAAAAACTTTACGACGACGAAAATCGCTCGAAAAACTTGGTCGCACGAAGGTCTGATCGGAGGTTGCTTTGGTCATTGTCTGATCAGAGATGAAAGTATGGACATATTCTGATCAGAGGGGGCCTGGGCTGTGAGGATAACCTGGGCTCCTCCTATTACAGAGACTGAAAACTATTATATGCTACTGGTGACTCAAGTCAGTTTTGGCAACGCAGCTTTTGGATCGTGGACCTGGTACTGCGGGTGCAGTGTGCAAAATCTGATCAAAATCATTTGAAACATACTTTCAATATGTGAACCAACGAATAATGAATTGAAATAAGAGACCATTTTTCACCTAATTGTTGTGAACAATCGATCACCACTGCAGAACTTCAATTTTAGATCATATGACTAATTGTTCTCGTGATTAAATACTATTTTGATGAAAACTTTATATTATCCGAATAGTTTAATGCCATAAAATAAGTTAAATTGAACTAGAAGACAAAGAATTGAAAGCGAACGTATTGACCGAAAAAAGCTACTGAAAAATATTTTTGAACTTGTGAAGTATGTGCTTTGAACATTTGAGCTCTAATACATTGAATTTGAAACGTACAGCAAGAAAGCTTTTGTAGCTCACTGAGTTTTTATTTGTTAGTTTTTTGAGAGTGTTCTATATTGTTTCAATCTTTGGTAATCATTCTTTGATATAATTCACTTTTACCTAATTTTAAGCATGGATTTATGAAAAAGACCTCGACTAAATTTTTGGCAGAAAAGTATTATGATCCATTTAGACAATTTACAGAATATTGCTGAACTTAATGAAACGTGCTGACACTTTGCTTTTTCTTAAAAAGGCATAAATTAGTTTTTCTCCACTAACTTTGTTGATCTGGAAATTGTCTCAAGTCGAGGTCTTGACGGGGGTCGGCGCTGCAAAGCAAGATTTTTGATACCTCTTCTGCCTTTTGAGATGAAATTAAATTTTCCCTGAATCCAAAATAATGGGTTCAAGTCGAGGCAACAGTTCTATCAGGTCCAGAAAGTCCACAGCCTCTAATGTCGGCCAAAATTCGACAGCTGAAAATGATGTACCACCATCCCACTTAAATAACCCAACAAGACGCAAGAAAAGTGGCTTCCCTGGTCGGAGGAAAGCATTGGTTCCACAGGCCTCAAAGGGTCCTCAGAAGACACTGGTATCTGACATTCTGAAGAAACGAAGTCATCAGTACCACAGTTATGACCCGAGTTTAACGGCTGGCGAAGACAACAAAGAGATTCAAATTCTCGTGCGAAATGAGCAGATGAAAGGTGGGTGGAACTTCTAAGATGTCTGCAACAGAATTCCTTCCTCACAGACTCTGACTAATCATTTTCAGAACACTATTTTTTTAGCTCTACCCAAAATTAAGTGGGTCAAATTTGGCGCAAAAAAAAGCCAGAATAACCAGGTTGACGTCCCAAATCAAGAGTTAATATGTCCAGACCGTCCCAGAAAAAAATTTCTATGCCCAGACGGTCCCAGACGGAAAGTACCGATGTCCGAATTTTAGTGCGTGCAAAAATTTGTTCGTTCTTCGTGCGTTCGAAAGACCATATGTCCAGACTTTCGCACGTTCAAAATTGCCTATATCAAGACTGTCTTCTTCAAAAAACCAGTGGCCTGACTTTTGTGAGTTCATTTCTTCTTCCCGTTTGATGTTTGGTATTGCACCTCATCGAAAACATAAACGCACTCAAACACATAAATACACTCACACACACACGCTGCGACATAAAAACACTCAAATAACACAAACCACACCATGCCACGAAACACACATACACACATAAAGAAAAACACAGAAACAAACAAAAACAATCACAAACCAAACCAAGCCACACGCCACTCACACCCACAAAAAACACATACAAAAACAAAAACAAACATACGAACATATAAATCCCAGCATGGCACAGACACACACACACACACACACACACACACACACACACACACAGATACAACAAACAAATGCACACATACAAACCACACCACGCAACGCACCACTCACACACAGACAAACACATATCCCCAAACACAAACACACTCATAAATACACACGCTCAATTACACACGCAAACCCGCAAATACGCGCACATGCAAAAGACGCACACTCACAAACATGCACTCACACACACCCACACACGAATTAACTCACCAAAACACAAAAATACATACCAACACGAACACACGCACAAAGCCATTCTTAAAAACACATACTTTCAAATAAATACACACACACACGCAAACACACAAACATATAAAAACGCACGATGAGAATCCGAACCACTTCACGTACACACACAAACACACAGACGCTCAATTACTCATACAAGAACAAAAATACGCGCACACTGAAACACGCACCCAAACACCCACACACGCACCCATACACACACGAATACAGCCTCAAAAACACATACAATTAAAAAAACACATGCACTCACATACACGCAAACACACACATGCACAGCCAACACCACTCCACGCCAATGACGCACACGCATTCACACACACACACACAAAAAACACAGACACACTTCACGCACACACACACTCTCGCGCAAACACACACACCATAAACTACACGCACATAATATCACACTTATACACACATAAACAAACACACGCATAAACACACAACAAACCACAACACTTACATCACGAGAAAACCCAATCATTCATAAACATATATACAGACACATAGACACAACAATACAACAACGCAATTACAAAAAAAGAATAAAACCACACCGTGTCGCGCACATATACACATCCACACAAACACACATAACCTCAAATGCTCCAAAACAGCGCACAAAAACAAGGATGCGCGCACATCATCACACACAAATATACACAGGCACGCAAACGACATCACACTCATCAAAAGCAAACACCAACATGCACAGTTACATTCTCACATATGCAAATACGCAATTGCACCCACACACACACATATACAAACAAACACACAAACAGAAAGAGGCACTTATGCCCACGCACAAGCACACACACACACATACATAAAAAACGGACACACAAACCCAAACACACACACACACACTCACAAGCACACACAAAAACACACACTGACAAAAAAACACAAGCACCGACAGCCAAGGACAAGCACAATTAAATACGATGAAATGCAAACACACGCTTGTACCCAAACACATACTTTCCCACAAAGACACACTCGCATATGCACATGTAGGTAAAAACCACACATAACACACCAGGACGCAGAGCCAACACATACACACACAAGCAAACACACACACACGCATAAACACGCATGCAAACACACACACACTCAAACACGCACACAAAACCACGCACACGTAAACCGAACCACGCCAGATACCCCAACACATTCAATCGCTTAATTAAACACATAAAACAACAAGTTCGAACACACAAAAACACACACACACACAAGGACGCACAAACAACACACACACATACACGCACATGAAAACACATAAACACACACACAAACACACGATACCACACACAATCAGAAAAAACATACAGGCACAAACATACACAAACATGGCCAAACACAAAAGGACACACATAAGCACACAGAAACACAAACAGGCCCACGCAAAGCACAGAGGCACATACAGACACCAAACGCAATCACCAGCAAAAGCACAAACAACACAACATCAACGCAGACTTACGCTCAGCCGCAAACACACACATATTAGCACAAACACACACATACAATCATACGCACAAACTAAATTGCCACACACCACACACAAAAACACGCACAAACACAGACAAACAAACAAACACTCACACACAAATGCCCACCACAACGCGCCATACACAAAAACACACACGCACATGAACACCAACACAGAAAAACAAACATGCACACAAACATGCACACAAACTCAATCAATGATTCTCACAAACCCACCCATACACACGGATATTCAAAAAACATTTGCATACACACGCATAGAAAATTGCACACACACGCATTAAAGCATAGATCTACGCACAAGGACGCAGACACAGAAGCGCACGCACAATCGTGAATGTAAACACATAATTAGCTCACACAAATACAGAAAAACAAACCAAAAAACACCAATCACACGCTAATACATATACGAAAACACCCACACTCACATACATATACATTCACTCACACTCATAATTACTCACATTCAGGCACACAGTCGCACAAAACACAGAAGCCACCTAAAACAAACCATTACCCACGCGACACGCATGCCAACAAACGCGAACAAATACACTCAATCAAACCGAGCCACACGCCACTCACACGCACACAAACACACAGAGAACCCCCACAACACAGATATCATAAGCAAATGCACAGAAGCTTCGACGCATACACATACGAAAACACACACTAGCAAACACACACATATAAAAACACACACCCACACACAGAAACACTAACAAAATGAAACCAAGTAATTCACGTATACATAAGAACCCAAACCCTCGGTTACTCACACAAACTCACAAATGCGCACACACGAACATAGATACACACAAACGTAAACATACAAACGCACGTGCAAACAGAAACAAACACAAACATCCACCCTTAAAAACATACATACAAACCCCATACACAGACGCAAACACACAAACACGCATACTCACACACAAAAACTTACACACAAGCAAACAAAACCACTACACGCACACACACAAAAACACACAAATGCTCAATTACACACAAAAATACACGCATATAAACACACAGATATAGACACACATACACAAATGCGCAAACACACATATCTAAAAACAAACACAATCAAAGAAACAATCAAAAACAATCAATCACACAAATTCCAAAAATTACCCACAAAAACGCACATACCAAAAATTAACCCACAAAATCACACAAACCACAAAAATAAGCACACGCACAAACATCAACCAAACACAAACACAGAAACATATACGCCAACAAACACCTGCAACCACAATCAATTACTGTCATACACTTACAAACGCATATATATATATATATATATATATATAAATCTATATATATATATATATATATATATATATATATATATATATATATAAAATATATATTTATGCACACATGCAACACGCCACAACACGCACAGCAGAAGCAAACAAAATCATACATCAACATAAAGACATTCAAACTTTTGGACAAACACACATACACACACGCACTCGCAAAAAACAAACTAAACATGGCACGCCACACACACAAATACACCTATACAAACTCCTATACACCTATCACAAATGCTGAAAAAACACCTCAACACACATACGCAAAAATACTCCCATACAAACACATACACACATAAAACCCACATCAGATACGCCACGCGCAAATACACATTACACCCACACATAAACACACATACAAGCAAACACGCACAGACATAAATTGTCACGCATGCAAGCACGAACGCAAAGACACATACATGCAAACCACACGACGCTACTTAAAAACAAGCTCACACGATCAATTACACACACAGATCCACAATAATTTGCGCACGGAAACAAACATACAAACATGAAGACACTCATAAACAATCAAAATCAGAAACACACACGAACACAAACACACAAACGCGCGCACACACACCAAAACACACACACGCACATCTATGCGCAACACCACACAAACACATACACAAACACAAGCAAACGCGCACACGCACGGTTATAAAGAAGCAAACAAACACATCTAACCTCAAAAATACAATCAAACAGACCCCAACATACAAACACACATACTTACGGACACAAACACACGCACAAAAGCCAATAAAACTAATTTACACACGAAAACACACGCAACTAAACACTCAGATATAGAGACGCATACACACATGCTCAAATAAAAATATAAAACGCAAACACACAAAAACACACGAAAATACAAGCAAAAACACTATAAAAACACTCACACACAAAAATTCAACCACAAAAACACACACATACAAGGACATGCACACACGCAAACACATACACACAGGCGTGCACCACATCACACAAATTAAAAACAAACGTACACGCACACACATCAATCACACATACGCACAAACATAGACTTAAACACACATAACTAAAACCACCAACACGTCCTCTCACAAACATACACACGCAATTATATTTATACACGCACACAAAACAAGCCAGAACACGCTCAACAGAAACAAAGGAAAAATACATCAACATAACGATATTCAAACTCATACACACACAGATACAAGCACACAATTGCTAAAAAAACAAACCAACACTCATACGCACACATACTGCCTTGCAAACACACACAGTCAAAATCAAAACCACACCACATACGTCACGCTTAAACACACCTTTACACCCAAACATAAACACACAATCATACACATACACAGATGCAATTTACAACACAAATACGAAACACAGGCACACACACATAAACCGTCTGGCATACAAACACAAACGCACATATACACGTAAACCACACCACGCTACAAAAAACAAACTATACACAATTACTAAGGCAAACAAGCAATTACGCGCACACGAAACACACAAACACAAACGAGCACAAATACACAAACATATAGACACACATAAACACAAACAATCAGAAACACAAACGGACACAATCATTCAAACACACAAACACGCACACCCAAAAATACACACACATCTATTCACAAAACCACACAAACACACACACGCAAACAAACACAACCAAAAAAAACACTTGCAAGCAAACTAATACACAAACACACACGCGATTAAACATCACGTTACGTCACTTACACAAACAACACATTCGCAAGCTCCAAAAAGTTCAAAAACTCAAAAAACGCGCACACGCAAACATACACACACATAAAAAACACACACAAAATTACACGTAAACACACAAACACTAACATACACATGCACGTACAAAAACAAACACATACACACCCACCCACAAAAACAAGCACATATTAACACACACAAAAGACACACACGAACACAAACATGCTCTACCGGGCGCAAACCAAACAATCCAGATTCCACCACACCAAAAACATCCCAGATATCATAAGAACCTGCAGAAAACCACACCAAGTCAGATAAACACACAAAACACACGCGCAATTACCCTCAAAGCCCAAAATTACACGCACTTGCAAACGCACACATACAAACACGCAAATGCAAACACACACACACACACACACACACACAAACTCACACACACATACACAATTGCACACACGCGCAAAAACACACACACACACACATACACCAACACACAATCGCACGAGAAAATCGAAACACTTCAATTACACACAAAAACAAACTCGCCCAATTACCCACCCAAACCAGCAAATGCCCACACACAGATACGAACATACACACGCATATACACAAACAAACACACTCCCACCCTTGAAAACGCACACATACAATCCCATACTCACACGCAAATACACAAATACACTTAAATAAACACACACACAAACCCACGCACACAGAAGCAAACAAACAAAACCAATTCATGCACACACAAAGAAAAATACACACGCTCAATTACACACACAAATGCACGCAACAAAACACACATATATCAGCACACATAAACACATAGACGCAAACACAAACATGCAAACACACACACGCACAAACAAACAAAAACACACACGTCTACCAACAAAAACACACGCACAAATTCAACCAAATAATACACAAATGCAAACGCACACAAACTTGTAAACAGACACATGCAGAACCAACACCACCCCACAAAATTCACACACAAGAGAACGCACACACACACACAACGCGCACACATAACCAACAGACTTGTAACTACAAACGCGCACTATTACACACATACACACATCGACACACAGACATACACGCTCACACAAATGCGCACGCAAACACACACACACACGCAGCTGCATCCACAAACACGCATTCATACACACATACACACACATACACACGCACACTCTTGCATGCATACACAACACGCCACACCAAGCATATCAGAAGCAAGTGCAATCACACATAGACATGCAGAAACTCAAACTAATTCACGCACATACACGCACACAATCGCAAAGAAAGAATGAAACCTCGCCACGCCACACACACAATAGTTGAAAAACACCACAACACACATACACACAAGAACCCAGAAGCGCTCACACATTAATACACATACACATAAACACAAATATACACACACACGTGCATACAAAAACAAACGCACACTTCCCTCTTTTAAAGAACATACAAACAAACCCATTCACACGCAAACAAAAAAACACATTTGCATACACACAAACACACACAAGCAAACAAAATCACTTTAAATACACACACAAAAACGCACACACGCTCAATTACACAAAAAATACACGCGAATAAACACACAGATATAAACACTCATACCCAAATTCGCATATACACATATACAAACACAAAAACACAAACAAACAAATTTAAGCAAATACAAAAGCAAGTTCTCACACACACAATGTCCAAAAATTCACCCACAAAAAGACACACATTCAAGGACATACACACTCAAGCACACACATTATCAACCAACGACACATCACACAAACCACAAACATACGTACAAACACACTTCAATCAAATACACACAAAACACACACGCAAACACACATACCTGCAAGCAAAAACAAGTAAACTAACACATATGCTCACGCATATATATTTATACACACAAACACACAAAACACACCACAACACGCAGAGCAGAAGCAAACAATATCATACGTCAACATAGATGCATTCAAACTCAAAGACACACACAAACATACACGCACGCAATTGCAAAAAAACAATAAAAATTGGGCATGCCACAAAAACACACACGTTTAAACCGACACAAAAACCGACACTCTCACAAAAATGTGCCCAAGAAATTGCACCTACATTCATAAAAACATCACAAACACACATAACCTGTCACGCAAAGAACACGAGCACACAGGCGCGCACACGACGTTGCACGCAAACAACCACTCACACTCAACTACACAGACAAACCCACAATGACTCGCACACGGAAACACACACAAAAAGCACAAACGCGCAAACTGACAGACACACATAAAGACACACACACCAGCAAACACACACTCACGAACACAATCACACAAACGCGCGCACACACACCAATACACACACACACGTCTTTATACAAAACCACACAAACACATACACACACAGGGAAACATGCACACGCAAGTGCTTACAGAAACAAAGACACACATCCACTCTCAGAAACATATTTAAACAGACACATACATATCCGCAAACACACAAAAATACATACCTACACACACAAACACACACAAAAGCAAACAAAAACAGTTTACACACACACACAAACACGAACACGCTCAAATGCTCACAGAATGCACGCAAATAAACACACAGATACAGACACACACATACATATATGCACAATTACACATATTCAAACACAAACACACACAGAGAGACACACAAGGACACACAAACAAACACACACGATAACATACACACACATACCTGCAACCGCAAACGCGTAATCCCCCACACAAACACACGTATATATACCTATTTACGTACACAAAACACTCCACAACACTCCGCAAACAAAAACATATATAAACCTAAAGACATTGAAACACATAGATACACACATGCAAGCACGCAATCGCAACAAACAATCAAAACTTGGCACGCCCCACACACACACATACCCACACAATCACACACAACCAGAAATGCAGAAAAAACATCCCAACTTATATACGCACACTTACTCACATACAGACGCACGCAGAAAAAAACTACATTCCGCATGTCACGCGCAAACACACACTCACACCCATTCGCACACCCAATTACACACACACACATACAAACAACACAAACACACACACATAAACTCTCACCCATACAAACACAAACACACAAACACATACACGTAAACCACACGACGCTACACACAATAAAACTCACACGCTCATTTACACATTTAAATCAGCAATTACGCGACCCGGAAAGACATAAACAAACATGCACAAACAAACAAACATATGGACACATATAAACAAACGCAAGCAAAAACACACAGAACACAATCACACAAACGCGCATTCAAACACCAAAACACACACATATATACACAAAACCACACAAATTCATACATACACACGCAATAACGCACAATCATAGACACTTACAAGAACACAAATGCACAAGCACAACACGTCACGTCAGATACACAAACAACACACACAAGCCTCAAATATTTCAAAAACACACGAAAACGCGTTCAAGCAAACACAAACTTACAAACACACACACATACAAATACATGGAAACACACACACACTAACATACACACGCAAGTTCAACAACAAACACATACACATCCACCCAAAAAACCCACGCATACGAACACACATGCTCTACCAGGAGCAAACCACACATACCACCCATACATACAGGCATAAAAACATCAGTCACACACACGCAGACACGCAGATTCCCGGAACCACACAAACATACTAATACACAGATACACAAAGATACATGTACACACACAAAAAACGCACAACAGAAAACGCACATCAGAAGTAAACATGCTCAGAGACCCACAGACGCAAACAAACACAAACGAAATTGCACACAAATGCTCAAACCACACCACACCGCACACACACACATAAACACGCAAAAACTCAAAAACAAATACTCACACAAAGCACACACATACAGAAACACAAAACAAACATAAGCACACATATACACAAACAAAGACGCACACAAACAGACACACAATCACTGACACGCACGCAGAAGTACGGACACACACACACATACACAGACGCCCAACAAAACCAAAACTCACAGATACGCACATACACAATCACTAACACGCACACACACACCGGCACAAACACACACCATACATATCAAACGCAAACACACACACAAGCACTCCCACTCATGCACACATATCTCACCGTGCCACACACCACACAAACACTTATATGTAAATACACAATCTCACAAACACACATCCACACACAGAAACACACATGCACACAAACCAAACCAAGCCACACGCCACTCACACACCAGAAAAACACAAACACAAAGAATCAGATTCCACCACACCAAGCACATCACAAGCACCTGAATTAACAAAATCAGATATACACACAAAAACCCACACGCCCAATTACCCTCAAAAATCCAAAAATACACGCACTTGCAAACGCACACATACAAACACGCAAACTCACACACAAAAACACACTCAATCAAACACACACACACACACTCACACGCAAACACACTCCAACAATTACACACACGCGCAACAACAGACACATACCAAACAAATAAACAAACATACACTCACACAAGCAAATCAAAACACTTCCATTACACATGCAAACACAAACACACTCAATTACACACACAAACCAACAAATGCAACACAGAAACACAAAAAAACAAACACAAACATGCACACGCACATACACACACAAACAAACATAACTATCCTGAAAAAAAACACACACATACAAACACATACACACACGCAAACACGCAAACACACATACATAAACACACACACACAAATGAACACACACACACACAGAGAAACGAGCAAACAAAACCACTTCACGTATACACACAAAAACACACAGACGTCAACTACAAAAGCAAATAAACGCAACAAAAGACGCAAATATAATTACACTTACAAACACAAACACAAACTACCAATCGACCCACGCGCAAACTTGCAAACACAAACACAAACACGCACAAACAGAAAAAAAAACACACACACCCGCACAAAAAGCACATACATTCAACCAAAACACATACACACACTTACTAACGTACATAAACATGCAAACACACACATGCACAAACAACACCACCCCACAAAATTCACACACAAATGAACGCAGAAACAGACCACGCGCACACATAACCATCGTACCCACATACGCGCACTATTACACACATACACACATCGACACACACACACACACACACACACATACACGCCCACACACATGCGCGCGCAAACACACACACACACACGCAGCTTCATCCACAAACACGCATTCATACACACATAAACACACATACACACGCACACTCTTACATGCATACACAACACGCCAAACCAAGCATATCAGAAGCAAGTGCAATCACACATAGACATACAGAAACTCAAACTAATACATACACATACACGCACACAATCGCAAAGAAAGAATGAAACCTCTCCACGCCACACACACACACAATAGTTGAAAAAACACCACAACACACATACACACACGAACCCAAAAACGCTCACACATGAATACACTAACACACAAACACAAACATACACACGCACGTGCATACAGAAACAAACACATATTTCCCATTTTTAAAGAACAAACAAACCAACCCATACACAAGCAAACACACAAACACTTTCTTACACGCACAAACACATACAATTAAAAAAACCACTTTAATACACACAAAAAAACGCACACACGCTCAATTACACAAAAAAATACACGCAAATAAACACACAGATATAGACACACATTCACGAATTCGCAAATGCAGAAATGCAAACACAAACACACAAAAACACACATTTAAACAAATACAAAAATCAAATACTCACACACACACAATGTCAACAATTTCACCCACAAAAAGACACACATTCGAGGACATACACACGCGCAAGCACACACATGATCAACCAACGACACATCACACAAACCAAAAACATACGTACACACATACTTCAATCACATACACACAAAACACACACGCAAACACACACACCTGCAACCGAAAACAGCTAAACTAACACATATACCCACGCATATATTTTTAAACACACACACACAAAACACGCCACAAACAAAACAAAGAGAAATTCAAACTCAAGACACACACACATACATGCACGCAATCGCAAAAAACAATAAAAATTGGGCACGCCACACACAAACACACACATTTACACCCACACAAAAACGAACACTCACACACATATGCACAAGCAATTGCACTCACACTCACAGAAACCTCACAAACACACACAAACACACATAACCTGTCAAGCAAAAAACACGAGCACAAAGACGCATACACGACGCTGCAAGCAAATAAATTCACACGCTCAATTTCACACATACATACACGCTCACAAACACACGCAAGCAAACACACAGATGCACACATCTGCAGCCTGCAAACAACCGTTATCACACACATAGAAACACACAATTTTAAACGCATACACACCACGCCACAGTAGGCACATCAGAAGAAAACACAACCCCAAAAAAACATACTGAAACTCAACCTGGTACATACACATACACACTTGCAAAGAAAGTATCAAATCTGGTCACGCCGCAAACACAAAAACAAAATAGTTGAAAAACAACACAACACAAATATTCACACATACTCGCATACAAACACACACACAGACACAAAAACCGCACCACATACGTTACATGCAAACACTGACACAAACACACACTTATGCACACGCAAAAGCACACACATACACAAAAACAAACAAACAGACAAGCAAACAAACACACACACACGGCCTAACACACAGACACACACAAACAGATAACAACGCACATACACAAACGAACACAAAAATGCAAAAACCCACACACAAACTCTCAAAGAACAACACTACGCACACATTCGCACACGCACAAGAAAACAAGCTTAGAGAAACAAACCACGCCGCACACACTACAAGCAAAAACACGCAATCTCACGCATGCATACAAACCACACACATCCGCACAAACACAGACACAGACACAGGCACACACAAGGACACACGCACAAAAACACCATAAACACGCACACAGAAACACACACACCCGTAAGCCTCACAACGCAACACACACCATCACAAACACAAACATGCACGCACATGAACACACACACACACGCAAACAAACACACATGCACGCGCACACATGCACTCCATCACTTACACGGACAAAAAAGCACACCGACACTCAAGCCATATAAATGGCATGACACCACGTCACACACACACATACTCACACACACACACACACACACACACACACACACACACACATATATATATATATATATATATATATATTCTCTCTCACACACACACATAATCAAACATAGACGCAAGCATACACACACACATATTCCGTCTCACACACAATGAGACACGTACACAAATGCGTACACACGCACAAACCAACACTCTCACACACACTACTTTCAAGTTAAAACTTTAAAACACCGAAAGTAAAAACCAAAACACAAACGCGGTAAATATTACAAATATATTTATACTCACAATATACTCGCGAAACACAAGACTCCAAGATAAATAAAAATTTTTGCTGGGATTCATAAAATTCTCACTTTTTTCCGGAGCTGCGTACATTTACCTCGATACGAAGAGCTATGGGCATAATGAATTTCTCTAACGTAGCCGTTGTCTAAACCATCCATCACTTTCAATTGTTCCAGCATTTTGATTTAAATTTTAGGGAATATATATGCGAGGCTGGCTTTTTATACTTCAGTCAAATTTTCACTTTGTTTACGATCGTAGAGAAAAAACGCTTTGTACCCCTTAGGATGTCATTTTGATTTAAATAAACTAATATCAGAAAATTGAAAAACGCGGAGCGCTTTAATGTTTCGAAGGAAAAATTGAAAAAAGAGGTGCAGGGGATTAACTGATCGCGTTGAGATAGACGATAACGGAGATATTTATTGCAAAAATATCTAGCTCAAAGAAAGCGTTGATTTGCAGCCGTAATTCTGTGCTGCCTCCTAATTCAGCCTAAAATTTGACAATTTTGACTATTTGACGAAACATTTGTAAAACAAAAAATCATTTTTTTTTGTTTTTTTTTTGCAAAAATTTTTTTACTAAATTCTTTCTCCACTCTGCTTCTGCAGATGAAAAAGTGTCAAAAGAACCGTCTCTGTATCCAACAGATCTTTTTTGGAAAAAACGGTATTTAAGTAATTTTGAGCTGTCAAAAAAATAAAACTAAACTTTGAAAATTTGAACACAAAAAGCAGAAAATTGTATTCTTTTCCAAATTCTAGGCTTGTTTTAGCGAGCAGTTCCTGTTATTTCTTCAGAACTAACAATTCGGAGAAGTAAATAAAATCGTTTTCATGGAACCAACGCAAATCAGGGAAATTAATTTCTGAAGAGTCAAGATGGAAGTCTTTTCTCATTTTTTTTTTCAATTATTTCCTTGTGTTGTCAAAGTTCCTTGAGTTTGAGGATTAAAGCAATTTCTGTTCATACTTTGAAAATGCATTTCAAAATAATCTTTTCCATACCATGGGCGTTTCTGTCATTTGGAAAACAATAAAATTTACTCATTGCGAATTTACGTACAAAGAAAAACTTCTTTTTTTTCAGTTCCTATAAAAACTTTTAATATTTCCTATTCTTTGAAAATACTAGGAAGTGTGAAAAAGCCGAAATTTAGATTTCACTGAAAACAAGTTTCCTATAGTACTACTATATCAGAGCCGATGAGGAAAACTTTCAACGATCCCTTGGTTGTTAGAAGCAAGTAGAGGCAGAATTCAAAAACTGTTAGAACTCTTACAAAATATGAATACTATGTAGTATTTGTTACAAATTGCGGTTTTAATTATCTTCCCTGACCAAAATTTGGTTTTTAAATTAGAGTTCGTTAAGCACTTGCGAGACTTTTTTAAAAAAAATTGATTCGATCCCTTATCCTCATGAAACAGCAATGTTCGTAAAAAAATTTTTGCACAAATATCAAGTACGTTCATTTCAAATTTTTGTGTCAATTTTAAAATTACCAATACAGTTGCTTCAAAAAAGTACGCACAAACACACGTACTTAGTTTGCCAAACAAAACAAAAAAACCTAAATTGAAAGATGAAGTTCCATAAGTAACGACCAGTTGCCAAAAAAAACATTTTTGATTTTTTTGTTTTTTTTTTGGTTTCGAGGATTGTATTTGTGCTTTTGTGTTTGTGCACATGTGCCTGTGCTTGTTTGGGTGTATGTATATCTCTGTGTGTGCGTGTAATGTGTGTGATATATTTCTTTATCATGTAAAAAGTAACCTGGTTTGAGAGCGTTAGTTCACATGTTAGATACAGATAGAGACAGAGTGCAAAAACTGTAAAAATAAGCAAACAAAAATTGAGATTATAATTATTTTCTGTTACAATTTGTGCTTTTGAAAAATTTGCAATTAAAAAAAGTTTTTCTTAACTCTGGCTAGTTGCCCAACTGAGAGATTGCGAAAAAACGATTTGGCCCATCATACTCATGAAACATCAAAAAAGACCAAAACTTTTTGAAAAAGTTTCAAAAAAGTTGATTTCAAAATCTAGTGTCAATTTTTACAGTTACAAAATAATATTTAAGGGAAGTCCGCACCTAAATGTTTCAATAAAAGAAAAATGGTATCAATAAACGGTGCGAAAGATGGCTGAAGATCAGTTGTCATAACGATATTAGAAAAAAAACTTTTGTGTTGTTTTTATTATTTTGTTGTGTTTGTTTGTGTGTGTGTGAGCTTGTGTGTTTATGTATTTCAGGGCAAGTGAATTCATTGTAGGGTATGTTTTTTTTGTGTGCGTGTAAGAGATAGAGAAAGGGAAAGTTAGCCAGAGGTAGTTAGTTCCCTTAGATGTTAGACACAAACAGAGGCAGAGTGCAAAAATTGTTTAAAATAAAATAAATGGGAAAAATTACATATTATTTCTAACAAATTGCGGCTTTAAATTTTTTCCAAAACCAAAATTCAGTTTTTCCAATCTTTCTGGAATCACATGGGCGAGATTTTTTTTTTAAGAAAACGTTTTCATTGTGCTCATGAGTTTATATTATGCAAAATAGCAAAGTTTTCGAACAATTTTTAAAAGATTCTTTCAAAATATAAAGCAAAAATGAAAATTACCGAAAAAGATGCCTCAACCAGTCCGCACGTAGTTATATGGAAAAAAACACAGAAAACCTAATTGAACGTGACGAACCTTGAGTAAAGATCAGCTGCCAAATAGATAGCTTCTTTAAAATTTTTTTCTTGTTGTTGGGGTTTGCATTTGTGTGGATTTAGTGTGTGATGTGTGTGTGTGTGTGTGTGTGTGTGTGTGTGTGTGTTTACATGGTTTGTCTGTGTTCGTGTCCTTCAAATTGTACTACACTTATCTTTCTATAATGTGCCAAGGAGTTTTCCTTTTTGTCCGCCAAAAAAAAAAACAAATGCATATAAGTTGCTTTCGGATACTCCCAACGGTTCTGTAACAGAAATTAATAGTCTTATGCAACCTTGAGAGTCATGAGTTTTGTTGGAACATACTGTGCTACGCACAGACTTGCACGAGCCATCTTGATGGTTGTTTCATTTCTTCATTTCGGACAAATCCCCAATTAGACGCATGAAAAGAACGCCCTTAATAATATTATTACGCTTCAAAAGAATTTATCTCTCGACCGTTTATGTCTGTAAATTGAATTAATCTCAATTAATTCCAATTGGTGAATAAATAATCGAAAGACTTTTGGTTAGACGAAAGATAGGAGATTTGGCGTGACACATAAAATTCATAAAAACAATTTGGCTTGACTTTCGGTAGAGTCGTCGACTATTGGTTAAAAATCAATTTTAACCCCAACCCCACACCTGAGTTTATTAAAATCTTTCAACTTGTCGGTTCCTCGATGTCAAGGTATTATTGCATGCAGAAGAGTTCGTTTTAAACAGGGCGTCTTCCGAACAAGAAATATGAAGAGAGTAAGAGTGACATTGACATGAAGAGGGCAGTGGCATTGCGCAACTGGGAGTACCTGAGACTGGTGGCAAAGTCCATCGGACAGCAGAGACGACAGCACGCAAGGAACATTTCATTGCACTCTATTTTTTTATTGGTCAATACTAATAGCGATTTTTTTTTTAAAAAATCTCAAATAAATTAATTAGTAATTATCTTAGTTGGACAATTGAATCTTGGATAATCAAGCAAATAATCAGTCAAAGTCATTGGGCAGCATATCACTCCTTTGGACATTTCCCGTTTTTCACCAATTGATATCTATGGTATTTTGCAGAGTTTTGTTACATAGACCTAATTGGCTTATACAAGTCTTTCCGCTCACATAACCACACAATCGGTTATGCCAATTGGTTTGAAATGATGATGAGCTTTCAATAGGTTATCATATGTCGACGTAGAGTCAACAAAAATGCTCCCTTTTATACAAAAAACTCATCAAAAAAAACCATCAGCTGACGAAACCACCAAGAAACAGAATAGTAAGCGCTTACATTTGTCCAACGCCAAAAAGTGGAGAAAGATTTGGAAAAGAATGGTATAAAAGTGTAGGAATTTTCATTTTACTATTCGACTGATTATTTAATTAGTTTTGATTATTTACTCTCTTTTACATGAATTACTTGAAAAATAACGCCTCTTTTTCATGTGGGCAGCTGGAGATTCTGTCAAGAGAGTAGGAATTTTATCCCATTCCTCGAAAGTTGTTGGTGCCATAACAGGTACATTGACCATGGCAATATAAGTGCTCCAAAAAGGTTGAAAGGTCAAACAAAAATTATTACAATCATTTGTGTTTTGGCGTTCGTTATCTATCGAATATAAATGTAATTTTAGACAGAATTTCTATATTGATTTGATGATGAGAATAACGACATTCTAATTTATGTTTTAAAGCATTTTGGAGCCTTTCATTTTGATGTCAGGTTGTGGTCGAAATTTTGTCTGATCATAGTTGCTCAATTTCCCACTTTGAGTCATGCTTGCTTTTAAATTTACAAAATTTTAAACAAGTTTGCATTATTTCACAAAAAATTCTAAAAATCTGTATGCAAAGTTTCATCGTAAAAAAAAATGTCAGGACACATGATTCCTGCTTTTATTGAATTGAATTAAGTTCCTTGAAAACAGTTTACAATTAATAACTATAAACGTTTTCAAGAGGTACGACAGACCAGCTTAACAGCTCGTTTAGGTGACGTCCCTTTTGAAAAACTCATCAATTAAATTTTACTTTCCAGAAAATTAAGATCGGGTTAGTTTGTACCTCAGCCAGTAATCAGCCAAAAAATAAAGTAAAAAAACTGGCGAAAAGGTTGTTTTGGAAAAATTGATCTACTAAATTTTTGAGCTGCTTCGAATTCATTTTTTGAATTTCAATATCTGAGGGAAAAAGGTAATTCGATTTGCAAAAATTAAAAATCTTAGTTAGCCTAAACAGCAGTGAGTTTCCAAGTGCTGCATTATTAAATTTGACCTGCCTTATTAAACCTTTTTTGAGGTTCCGTGTGTGGTATTTACAGGATGACACGTTTTCAAGATCAATGAAAGAGCAAGGAGATCTCTTTGCAATTTCTTCAACAGTTTCCTTCAGAAGTTCAAAAAAGTATAAGTCAAAAACAGTGAGTATTTTGTGTTTTCTGTAGTAATGTTGAAGGCTATCGGTCCGCTTTCGATAGAAGATGACAGGCAAAATTTTCCGTTGGCACATATCATTTTTTGTTAGTCTCTTTTTTTGTGCAGCCATAAACCAATAGACCTAAGAGATCACGGGCTTAACAAAAACTTTATAAAACTGTATCAATTTTGAAATTGGATAATAGTCGCGAAATCTATAGAAAACGCCGCAGATGCTGTTTAGGTTGTTCACAGTTTGTTGAATATGAAATTCAAAATTCATTTTTCTATCAAGAGTTATACCTAAATTATTTACAGATTCTTGTAGTTCATAATCTGGTAAAATTGGGTTCAAATTAAGCCCTAAGTCTTTACCAAAATACACCAACTGAGATTTCTTAGAAATAACGCTTAATTTGTTTTCATTGAACCATAATATCGCCTCCGTAATGCTATCTTTAATATTTTTTTCAATATGTTTTCCACCACAAAGAATGTTGGTATCGTCAGCAAACAATGTGATTTCCGATTTTTGCATATTTGTTGGCAGATCATTTACAAAAATTAAGAAGAGGAGTGGGCCTAGCACAGGGCCCTGTGGGACACCATTTGTAAAGTTTCTCTATCTCAGATGTTTTGGACAGGAAGAAAGCTTATTGTTGGCGGTTGTTGAGGTAAGACTGAAAATTTTTTTTTAAATGGCCCCTAAAATCAAAAATTTCTAGTTTGTTGAGTAATAGTGAGTGATCAATTGTATCAAAAGCTTTCGTTATATCAAGGAAAATTGATGAGCAAGGGTTTTTGTTGTTCATAGACAAATTTATATTTTCAGTTATTTCAGCTATGGCATGAATACATGATCTTTTCGAGCGAAAATCAAATTGTCTACAAGAATAGAGTTTGTTTTAGGAGATGAAGTTAATCATTCTTTTGTAAATAATTTTTTTCGAAAATTTTGCTAATGGTTGGTAGCAAACTTATTGGTCTCTAGTTTTCGGGGAATCCATGTTCCCATTGTTATGAAGCGCCAACACTTTTGCAAATTTAAAGCTCTGCAGAAAAGTATGGCCCTTTATGCAATCATGGAATATGTCAACTAACGGTTAAGCTATTACAGGTAAACATAGAGACTTCAAGTGCATTTGTACTAGGCATAAAAAATGATTCGTGGAAACAATTACTGCGTTGGTGTTGCTGTAATTTAAGAATTTCAGACAGAATTTTTTCACTGATAGTTACAAAGTAATCATTTAAACGGTCATCGTCCAATTCTACATCTTGCTGCGTCTCTTTTTGTATCTTTAGAATTTTTAAGGTATCAAAAATTGTTTTGCTATTTTTTTGATCTGTCAAACGAGAAATGTATGCTCGCTTTGATTTTTTAATTTTGCTTGTTATTTCATTTCTCAAAGAAACATATTTCTCTCTATCTTTTGGTTTATCAGACGAAACCCATTTTTTTCTGGCTTGATCGCGTTTTTTAAGAAGGTTCTTAATTTCTTCATTAACCCAGGGATATCTGTTTTTAGATATAATTAATTTTTTTTCTGACGCCTATCTGTTTAGAGTTTGCATAATTGTCGATATTAAAAACTGAATTTTGCCATCGATTGATTCCGTTGATTTTTTCTTCAAGTTTTGATCTAACAAAAACAAAAACTTTAAACAAAAAGTTTTTTGCTCAGTCAATTGATTCAGATTCCGGTATTTTATAATTTTCTTTTGGTCAATAGAGTGCAACCAAAGACAAATTTACTCGAAATTGATTAATTATCTGAGATCGAAAATTCATAAGTTTTTCAAACCAAATCATCATCGGTTATGATATGATCTATGCAAGAGGAAGTGAGATTTGTTTTTCGAGTTGGTTCATTTTTTTAATTGGATATCCGAGCGATTCAATTATTTCACAATATTTGTTCCTCATTGATGATTGTTCTAAGATATTTATGTTAAATTCGCCAAAATTTAAGGTTTTCGAATTTTTAGTTCGCAGAAAATGGAGCATCGATTCAAAGAAATTAAAAAATTTATCCAGATTTGCTGAAGCAGGTCGGTAAAGAACACAGATATAGCACTTCAATTTATTTTTTTTTGATTGACAGAATTAAACATTCCTGATCCATTTCATAATCTATCAAGCTATATGAAATTCCTTCTTTCGAAAATACAGCAACGCGGCCGCCGTTACCAATTTTTCTTGGTTTTGATACAATTTTTTGAAAGTCCTGCAAATAGTAAAATTCTAAGGGGTCACCTGGACTAAGCCAAGTTTCTGTTAGTGCAATTGTGACAAGTGGTTCTTTCAAGGCATCGTTAAGATTCTGCAACTCATCTAGTAATTTGAAATTTTTTCTAAGAGATCTAATATTCAAACCTAAAAACATTTTGAGTGGCTTAGGTACTAATTATCAAAGTTCTGATTTTGAAATATGCTTATAAAATCGTCGTTGTCATTATCTGCCAGCTAATCCGATTTTTTGATTCCTACTCGGCTGTGATATTAAATTGAGATGACGTTTTAGACACCTCACACAATATATTTTTATGTCGCGCTGTTTTCTGCAAATGTATGCCATCGCTTAGAACAGCGCACCCGTCGTCGTCACTGGGTGATGAACGTAAACGTTTGAGACTAGATTTTGATATATTGGGTGCCTGAGGAATAGCGTTTCTCAAACAGATATTTGAAGGAGTTGTTTGTGATACTTGTGAAGTATTTTTGTTAAACTCAATATCTTTCGTAGGCTGAGCAAATTGTCGCTTCCTTTTTCTAACAATAAAACTGTTCCCATTATCTAACTGTTCTTTTTTTAAAGCGCAAGACCTGAGAAGCCCTTCTTGGGCTTTATAAAAAACCTTTACCTGGCAATTCTTTGTTGTAGTAATGTAACCCTTTTTTCGGCCATTTTTTATAATTCTCTGTCTTTCTGTGGTAAACGCTCTTTAATAATAATCGGCCGAGAGTTTTCCGGATTGAAAAATTTACCAAGCATTGACCGTCGTGCATAAATTTCATCCTCCTCTCCAAAATAAAGGAATTTTACGATAACTACGGGGGGGGGTATTTTGAATTTTTCCAAGATCCCAGTAAATACCAGGCTTTCATGTTTTTTAGTGGCGCAGTATAATTTAGGCATTGTCTCAAAATTTTGTTTTACTTGTATATCAAGTTTATCGTAATGGTTCATCGGCAAATTTTCAAATATCAAACAATCTTTAGAGGTGTATCTTTCTTGTTGCAATAATCTGTCCCCTAATTCGCCTATTTTGGCCTGCAGTTGTTCGATTGTTTTGTCTTTTTCAATGGATAATTTGAGTAAGTTTCCCATACTATTTTTCAAGGAATCGTTCTGTAAAGATTCAACAAGTTGTTCAGTTTGCTGTAATAAAAGAGCTTTCATGTTTGCTTCAAGATAATAAGTTGTCTCAATGTACAGTGTGAGCAAAGAATAAGTTCAGAAAAGCTAAGCAGAAAAAAGGGCAACTATTCTCTAGCTTGCACGGCGTGTTTTTTTAAGAGCACACCGGTTGCTTTTCATAAGTGGGTGTTATTCCCCGCAAGAATGAGCATATTCCACGCCATTTCTGCAGTTAAAAAGAGTAAATTAACTATCTGCATTTAAAATTACAGATAGATTTAATAAATACTTGAGTGGAAATGAGAGTGTACAAGGAGGGAGCTTCAAAAGTTAGCCTGTGAAACTATTCGGAAGAAACTGGAGTTGGAATTGGCAGAGCTGGCTCTCCAGGAGAAATTGGAGAAGATAGAAGCCAGAAGGAGAACACTCATCCTGGCACAGACAGAGTTCATTCCTTCCAAACCAGAAGATGCACACATTGATAAACAACAACAACAGCAACAACCAGAGAATGGAGTAAACATAAAGTAAGTAAAAATAAAGCAAGCTAAGGGTCACTTAAGATTCAAAATTGATTTCAAACCAGTTAGTTATACAATGAATTATACATGTCAGCTCCACTGTTGATTTTTTCCCAGATAAAAATAAAAGGAATCATAAGCTCTACAAAGAATGAAATTAATCAACGCAAATTGAGTATTATTCAGTTTAACTTCCTTCGTCTAAATGTTGGAATCCAAATATCCAAGTTTCTTTTTCTCTTAATTAAACACGCCGTTTTTAATTAAAATCCTAATTAAACAATCGGTGTAGAATTTGTGTAACATCAGGGCTTTGTAGTTGATATTTTGTTATGTCTAGTATAAGTTTGTACGATTGTTGATAAGCCTTGCATATAATTGGTCTAAGCGTATTAATTTGTCCGGAATTTATACCCCAATGTTTTAAAAAACTTTTCTGGTTACTTATGTTAACTAAGCTCAATTATCTTTGAATCATATTCCCGTACCGAACTCCAAGTCTAAATCAGTACTGGGCAAAATTAAACGCAGGTCTCCCATGTAATAAACTTTGCTGGCTTTCTCGATTGAAATTTGCTTCTTTTAAGCATATATTAACGGCAAAAAAGACGAAGCCTTAGCAGTCACTGTAGCGCAGAAATGAGAACAAGCATCGAAAAAGAATGAGATTGGGGGTTCGATTACCGTCCGACACTTTATTTTTGCACTTGGCCCAAGTATGACCATTGTAAAATCAGACTGAACGCAAGTCTGACAAGTCAAAAAATATGACATATGAACCAGTCTATGATTCAGTAATGGTGATGAATTACATATGTAGTGGCCCACTACTGAAGCGCACTTGGAGATAGGTACTTGTTTGTGGCTAGATACTGACGTTGTCAAATAGACTTTTCTTAAATAAGTTTCATCTTTGTTGATTGATTGGTATTCCAATATGGTAATTCTTTACGCAAAGTAAAGCTAGATTTAGCTATTTTGTTAAAAACAAAGAGTACGTCTTTTTCCCTCATATTTCACTAAAAAAACAGAAAATAAAATATGCCCTTCAAAGGAAATTTTTCGATATTCCGCTTAATGTGGTTAGCAGACAATTATTAGAGATAAATTGACTGAACTTCTTTTGTAATATTTCAGCGATTTGACTTTGCTGATTTTTATGCTTGTTTTCAAGAATTTTGAGTTTTAGGTGGATTTTCCTAGTTTCAGGTAGCCTAGCATGTATCTTATTTAAAGTTTTTTGCTAGTCAGGTAGAGGATATTGTGGGTTAAAGGTCATGAAAAATAGATTTTGTAATAAAATTTTGAGCGGAACGCAGTTGCGAGCCTTGCTAAGAAGACAACTTTCTTCATATCATAATTCTGCACAAAATTATAATCTTTTAGAAAGTATAATGGTTGAAATTTGCCTCAAAAACTTAAATTTATCGGAGATAACGCACACTTAGCTACAATTACAGACTGATGTTGACAGAAAAACTCAGCGAAACATTTGCGTCTTATGGAAATTGTATTGATTTCTGTATGCCCTAAAAACTTAAAAACATTTACTGAAATTTGCCTTCAAATAAGCACCAATAATTTTTTTCAACGTTTTAATTTATCTGGTAAATGGGCAAGATATATCAACGTTTTTGCCAATGAAAATAGATACCGAAGTTCTTGTAGATCGAAGCCTCGCATCTAAAAAAATCATCTAACATAAAAAAATTAGTTGGAAAATTGCTCAAAGTTCTAACTTTTCAACCAAATAGTTTACAATAAGGCCGGCTGCGTTCATTAACTGTGACAAAGCCTTGCAATTTTTTTTTATTTTTTTTTTCCCAAATTAAAACAATTTTGAGTTTTAATCTCTTCAAGATTTAAAATAATTTTGAGTTTTAATCTCTTCAAGAATTACAAAACAACAAAATTTTGTCAATAAAATAAGATTCAGCGGTGACTTTTTCTCGCAGACCTCAACCAAAAACAAGCATTTTTACTATATTAGAATTTAAAAAACACATATTTAATAATGATTAATAAACGAAGATGCTCCATTCATACCCTTATTTATGACGACCACCATTCTCGTCATACATTATTTGCGGTCGACGCAATGTTTTTTTATACCCAAAACATGGTCGTCGACCCGAAGTTTCTTCATAAGTTGACCCACTGTCATTTCATGGCTAGCCTGATTGACAAATTTTTTTAAATACGTCTCTTTCACCAAAAAATGATGCACTTATTAGGCTTCAAGGACACATGAAAAATAATTTTGGAGCACCCAGAGATACAAATAATGCATCAATTGCACCAGAAGGCTCAGGGAAAAAAATAATGATCATTTTAGCTAAGTTCGCGGCACAAAGTCGAATTAAATGGCCACACGAAGGCCTAAGAGGAAAGTTCATTCGATTATACCATCAACATTGCCGCCTTTTGATCACGCCATAGTCAAATGTGACACTTATCGGTCGATCCATGGTTGACAATGACACATCTGTGAGCTTGTGTGTTGTTCAGTAAGTTGACATTTTCTCGAAACAAATATAATCAAAGACTGGAGATTCATAATGTATCAACGGAAAGCTTTATTTAACTTCATTTATACTATTAGGGAAGCCAACTGGATCTCTTTATTGTTACTCAGGCACAGGAATGCAATTATTCTATTTTTGCATTCCTTTGCCTGAGTAACAATAAAGAGATCCAGTTGGCTTCCCTAATCAACACAATTCGACAAATCAAAACAATTCAATTCAAGTTTTAGAAAACATTTTGTGGAAGCCATAAGCACACGAAAATATCTCAGAAAACATAATCTATATAATTATTTGACCTCATGTTCACGTAATTGTGGATGATCCTTAACAGAATTGTGAGAGGAAACTATTCTGGTTTGTAATAAACGTAGAAAAAAAAACAAAACTGCGCCGATGTAATCACAACACTTTTTGATAGTCAAAAATCACGATGAAAACAAAACTAACGTAGATGTTTCCACGCGTTCAAAAAACAGTTAACTAAGAAACAAAATTTCATTGTATCAAAGAAAATGATTCGTTTCGCAAAATGGTTGTTTTAATTTAGCAAAAAACGGCCAAATTACTGTTCCAGAATTCTCTTAAACAAAAGGAAAGAAATTCTGATTATCGAGTTTATTCAAAAATTAGTCAGCAGTCCTTAGTACAGCAGATTTGAAGGAAATGGGCTAAAAAACAAAATTGTTGCCAGTTTTGACGAAAAGAGACTGAATTTTGGGGAAAAAATCAGCAAATTTTGAGCTGAAATTGTCGGATCGAGTGAGTCAGCAACCCTTTGCACTATTTAGGCAAAAACAATTGCACTATTTTTAACAAATTTCTCAATTTTTAGCAAAATTGACGAAGGATTGAGCAAAATTCACTGAAATGTGAACAAAAACAACAGATTTCTTTCCAATGTCCAGAAAACATTAAAAATCGATAACTGCCTAGAAAAGAAGAAATTGACAAAAAATCTTTTTAATCCTATATTCTACGCTGCATGAGCGTTCTAGTGATACCACTCACTACTCTCTACGATGAATGTATTGATCAACCAAAATTGACCGAACAAAAAAAGTTGAGCATATAGTTCCTCCTCCACTAAATTGGGTCCGAACAATAATAGTGAGGTGATGTGATTTCATTATGAAAAATCTTTCTCTTAGTATTGTCCGTAATTTTTATTCTTGAATACTCCCATCTCCGTATCTGTTATTCACGGGCTAAGAAATATTGTTTTGTTCAGTATTCCGAATGTGCTCATCTAATTTGAAATAGTTTTCACTTTCAGCAAATATTTCGTGAAAGCAGGCGAATGAAAACAATTAAAACAAGCAATTCTAAATTTCTGAGAACAATTTAGATCAGAATTTTCAGTTTTTTCATAAAACATCATTCATGCGAGAGTTGTTGATTGCCAGTGAACGAACCCCGCCGCCGAAGCGCAAGATGAGTTCACTCAATATGAAGGCCATCAAGATGGCGCAAACACCCCCAACATCTCAGATCATACTCCCACTGCCACGCGTGCGACGGGTGAAAAGTTTGAACGATATTGGAACAGTGGTGGCGGTGAAGGAGAGAAAGAAATCATTTCTACCAGTGGCCCACAGAATTCGCAAAATTAGCGTCGCACTTCGCAAGGTTAGCAGAAGGTTGCCCATATCTTTTGACCAGGTTGCTTTCATCATTTTTTTTTCATCAAGTTGCTGTAAAGTTGTTCTTCTCTTGCCACTCAATTAGCAAGGGCAACCACTCATAACTTTTCATCTAAACCAATGAGAGGAAGATAGATCAAAATTCACTTAATGCAAAACGACAGATGAGATCCAAATTTAATCCCTGTTCAAAGATCCCTGTTACTCGGGGCATCTGATCCAGGTTTAACATCATTAATCAACCGCAATTGCACCAAATAATGCTTTATTCATTTTGTTTATTGATGTAGAAGGAAAATTGACGTCGTTGTTCACCGTTTTTTAAAAGGCCTTCAAATCAAGCGTTTCACATAAGCCTCTAAGATACGAGAAGTTTCATACCTTCATTTACCTATATCTTTTTAAATGATAATAAATGAGCTTGCTTATCTTACCTGTGTGTTCATTATTTTAGAAGATATTTTTATCTCACTCATTTATTGTTGAATTGCAGAGCTTAGAAATTTTAAAACACATTACTTACATAAAAAAACTAAAAGAAGCATGGGAATTTTCATATGAAACCAACACCAGGGTCGAATCGTCACACTTAAGGATATCTGGAAGTACTTACCAAATTGGCTTTTAGTTACCTCGATCTCCCCAATTCCACTGTTTTTTGGAATCCAAAAACTTTTTGGATGCTGCAATTGATATAAAAATTTGAAAACAAAGTGTAACTATGGTCCGAACTCCATATCTTTGTCTACAAAAACTTACTAACAAATTGAAAAACAAGTAGACAGAAAAGTTTGACATTTCGTAATCATTAGCTATTAACTGAATATATTAAATAAGTTATTTTTTAATTTCATAGGACGCCCTTCAGGCTTGCCATTAGCCAGAATATGTCATTCGACTACAAAAAGAGGCAAATATATCCAGAAATCAAAAACTCAATTCAAAATTGGGAGAACGAGGTGTCGAAGCCGTTAAAACTCTGAGCTATTTTTTGTTACTAATATATCTGTTCGATGCTCTCATCTCCGAAGTTAACGCGACAATCATTAAAGTTTCAATGTGACCATAAAACAAAAGAAACTCAAAAAAAGGAAAATTTACGGAAACTGCGAATTTATTAAGAGAGCAACAAAGCCCTAATTAATGAAAACAACTAGTGTGAAGAATAGTTTTTTTCTCTAGAGATGCTACCTCTTTTTTCGGAAGCTACGCGACAATTTGACAGATTTAAGATAAAAAAGACGTCACAGTTCAAAAATTTATTGATTTTTGTACCTTTAATTAGTCTTTCATCACCTTAGCTTTCATGACCTTACCTTACATTCATTTGATTTTACTCATTTTCTGAATTGCAGAGCTTAGAAATTTTAAAACACATTACCTACATGAAAAACTAAAAGAAGCATGGGAATTTTCATATGAAACCATCACCGGGGTCGAATCGTCACACTTAAGGATATCTGAAAGTACTTACCAAATTGGCTTTTAGTTACCTCGATCACCCCAATTCCAATGTCTATTGGATTTCCAAAAACGATTTGGATGCTGCAATTGATATCAAAATTTGTAAAGACCATTACCTCTTTTTAAAGAAAAAACAGCTGTACCTTTCATTAGTAGAGTCTGATCCTTATGACTGCAAATTATCAAGGAAAATATGCGCAGGTCAAATTCGATAACAATTTTAAGAAAACCATCGTTGATGCCAATAAATTCAGAAGCTATTAGTCTAAATATTATGAGTATTCAGTTACTTAACCGTTAATTATCAATGGGCTCCAACTTTAGAGAGCATTTTAGAAAACTTTATTATAACACATAATGTGAAAGCCATAAAACCATCAGCTGCAAAATGCGAACCACAAAAGGATCAATATTTGCTTCTACAAAAGTGGATTGAAGATTTCAGAAATCATACTAAGTGCCATGTTGTTAAAAGGAAGAACCAAAATGGGGCAGAGTTCTAAAAACGATCAAATTTTTCAAAAAAAATTTGTTTCTAGGCGAACAAAATTAGCGTTCAAATCTGTAAATACACCCAATTTAATCCGCAAATGATGCCAAATAGAACACAATATGCTATACGCTTTTTTGTAGAAAGAACTACAAATGCAGAAAAAATATCAAAAATTCTATTGGCTTTTGAAAGAAATCTGTTTGAATCAGTTAAAGCCATAATCTATTCACTAAAAACAATCTTGATATAAAATTGTGTATTTCCTCAGGGCTAATGCGATCTGTTATTAAGGTAATCTTCATACGAAGCAACAAAAAATCACCTCAAAAGTGGGTGATCGTCAAAAAATCAAAAAAAAATTATATGAAAACCTGTGGTCTCAAAGGCGTGAATCAATTTAAAAAAATTACAACGGCTAGAAAAATGAGCCTTGCATTCCCAAGAAAACATTTAAATCTTGTATCTACAGTGACTAACCGACAGGTTGACAAAATTTAGAAAAAAGAAACAAAGATTAAAAGTTAATCAAAGCTTTCTTATAAAATACAAACAAAAAAAAACGAGGAAAACTGATCAGATTTGTCTGACGTTTAATTTTATTTTAGTGCTCATAAAAATGCCAGCCAGAAATAATTAGTTTGTGATAGAAATACACTTTTCCCGGTAGTTATGTCAAACAAAAAAAAACAAAATTTTGCTCATTTGTTTTTTAAGAAAGACATCGCCCCAATAGAATCATAACATTTTTTTGTAGTCAGAAACCACGATGAGACCATAAAAAGCTTTGACATTGGTTCACTTTAAATAATAACAAGCAATTGTTTCTAAGTAACCGCAGTAGGTGACTTGAAAACACGAATTTCACTATATAATAAATAAATGATGTACTATGGATACAATTTTTTTTAAGTTGGCGAAAAATCGACAAAATTTTTTATCAAGAAAACTGTTATAGGAAAAAACAACTAGCTCTCTTTTGAGTTTTTGAGATTGATTAAGCAGTTTTGTGGTCTTCACTTCCGGCAAATTTGAACAAAGTGGGCTAGAGTATTAAATTTGTTGCCACTTTTAAAAGGTTCTTTCTGACAGAAAGGTTCTTTCTGTCACTTTTATATTCAATATTTGTTCAATTTTTCGTCAACTTTCCCTAAATTCGTTCAATTTGTCATAGTGCAATTGTGAATAGTGTTAAATATTTTACCATATAAAATCCAAGGAGGTTTCATGAAGTGTGTCTTCTGAAAATTTCAGCTCAATATTTGCTAGATTTTTCAAAATTCAGAGGAATTTTCAAAAAATCTAGCAATTATTGTGCTGAAATTTTCAGAAGCCACACTTCATGAAACCTCCTTGGATTTTATGTGGTAAAATACTTAACACTATTCACTATTGTACCATGACAAATTTAACGGATTTAGGCAAAATTGACAAAAATTGAACAAATATTGAATTTAAAAGTGACAGAAAGAACCTAGAAAAGAACAGAAACAACAGATATGATCCAAATTTTCATAAAATTTTTAAACATGATAAATGCCTGGAAAACAAATTCCAAAAACTTATAAATTCTAAACACTGCACTGTACGAGATTTCTAATGTTAGCACTCACAACTCTCTACGAAGAATATTTCAATCGGCCAAAACTGACTGAAAAAAAAAACATTTTTAGCATATATTTCCCCACCAGCTTAAGTTTTCCCGTGTGTGTTTTTCAACCAGAGTATGTCAACAAGCATTTTTTTTATTTTAGCAGCTTTTATAAGAGAATTTATTGTTGCAAGATTTTTACAAGAATCGTTCAAGAATAATTTTGTTTTGCAATATCTTGTAACTTTGCCACTATCTTAAAAAGGCATTGTTCGAAAGAATCTGACAAGATCATTCAAGATTAACGTCTGTTTTCGACTTGGGTGCACAAAGGCGAAAAGATATAAGCGTAAATGAAATTGATCGCGAAACGGACTACACCTGCTAGTCCGAAAAAATTTGCTCTCCTCTGAAATTTGCCAATTAGACCCTGGCATTGTAACGCTATGTTATTGGAAACAAGGAACTTTACAGTTTTTCTCTTCTAAAGAATGCATCAATTTTTGTATTTTCAGATGGATGTGCCGTCCTCCTCAAAATTTACTTCCCAATTAACACCGGAGAGCCGAGATGAAGGTAAACTCAAACTTATTAGTACCCTGTAATTGGTTCACCTAAATCTAACGGATAATCTGAAACTTCTTTTCTATAGGAAGAGAACATTACGTTCAAATCAATGCCAATTAAGTATTGTCACTGAAACTCACAAAAAAGATTTAGTGACTGCTCATACAAAAAGGAACTTTCCTGCGTTTTGTTTAAAACATATTATTTATTAGTTTTTACAATTTTTAAGAAAATTAATACCATGCACCTATAAAAACTATATGTTTTTCGTAGAGTGCAAAATCAAAAATGCAAAATGAAGAAGGTCTCGTTTCAAATTGAATTACGAACATCGATTTTTGAAAGAAAAGATTATGAAATTTTAATCTCAATAGGGCAAAATGATACATATAAACCGCGGGATGCCAAAAAAACTATACGGGATACCAAAAAAACTATGATGATTGATACGATTTATCCTTCATCTGATTCCGACATTTTGCAAAGAAAATGTTTTGGTCAACAGTATCAAAAGCTTTTTGTAAGTCTAAGAACGTGCAGACAGTCGTTTTCGATTTCAAGAGTGTATAGTCAGTCTATTCGACTGAACTAGCGTAGCCATTGCGTCCACTGCACTTCTGTGCTTTCGAAATCTAAATTCTTTACCATTCAAAAGATTTGGAAACCAGTTTGTTGAAAACTTTTCAAATTTTCGGTAAAAAAAAATGTAATAATAATTTTTTGCATCAGATAAAAGTCCATCTTTGCACAATATTAAAACTTTGGCAACTTGGAGACAATCATGAAAAAATTCCTTTCAAAAAAACGTTCAATGAAAAGTTTACTTAAAACTCTAACAATTTGGAACTATTTGCCGGTTGTATAGTTTGCTTCGGCAGATATCTGTCCTGTAGTTTTTTTAATTCTGCAAAACATGAATGTTTCATTGAGATTGAAATTTGTATGCTCTCTGCTCATTTTCGATATCTCATGATTCGGGACAAAGCTCAGCGCTTCTTTTAGAAACGTACATTCAGGTGTTTGCCGGTTTCCAAATGGAAGATCTTCAATGATATATGGCGTTTTTTCGCGTTTATTTACTGTCATACATATTTACAGAGTAAGTATAGTGAAAAGGAAGTTGGGCAAATATTGACTTTCGTACCTTTGTTAGAGAAAAAACATCTCAGTTGGATTTAGAGACTTCTTTTTTCCCTCGTGACAGTGCCCCTGTTGGCGAATTGAAAAAAAAAATGGTTCATCGTCTCCAATAAATATTGTTTTTTACAATTTCTTTTGAAAACTTAATATTGAGTTTCCTGCAGACAACATTCGTTGCGTTTGCTTATAAAATTAAAGTTCCATGCGATGTAAATCATCTATTTTGACAGCATGCAGTGAGACTTATATGCTTGTGATCTACTTAGGACCGTTGTTATCAAGATTTATTCTATCGAATTTTGGTTTATTAAGATATATATTTTAAATTAATAATTAGAGTAGCTTTGTTTTTTGAAATTTTTAAATCCGCGTTTCAGTTAAACACATAGCCTCCAATTTTTCCTCCAGTTTTTCAATTATTACTTGTAATTCATCTTTATTTTTTACAGTGGAACGAATGTTTTGCAGTAAAATTTTCGATTTTGATTCAAGTTTATTTAAAATTGAATAAAATGTTTAACCTAGGCTAATATGGCAGGCTAATATGTCTTCCATCTTCTCCAAAAAAAATTAACAGTTCATTTCGTTATTTCACCTTGTTTAGTAAGAAACCAGAATAAAAGTTTTAAAAAATAATGAAAACAACGATTTCCTTTCCCTTTTAATTTTTTTATCAACCTTAAACCAGTGCTTATTATCCTGCAGCTTTCACAGGAGAACTCCTTATTCACTCCACTCAAACTCCTGTCCCTCTCTATATATGCGCTTCTCACAGCATGGAAGAGCCACGTGGATATATATAATGAAAACGCTCTTTTTTTAAAAAAAATTTTCGGCGCAGGTAACCTCTTGTTCAGTTTTCGGTTATCCGCTAGTGCCTCGATTATTTTTCTCCTTCTCAACCGTTACTCTGTAGTTGAGATTTTTTACCTCATGTTTTAGTAGCGTTATTTGTTCATTGTCTGTATTCACTGTACTGTTGATCTCACTTAAAGTGGCCTGCATCTCATCCATGTCCACTTGAAGAACAAAAACATAGCAGGACAAGTCCTGACGTACAATTCAAAGAATTTTCATTGACTAAACAGAAAACTAGACCAAGAACGGACTATGAATGGATTGGGGAAACCATTTAGAAAAAAATCCGATCCAAAAAATCTAGATTTAAATTTAGTGCGAAAAAATTTCACGCCGCAAAGCCACTCACTTTTTCGCTGACCAACATCACTACTCCAATTTGACTTCAAAAATCATGAAAATGTGTGAACAGATCTTCAAAAAAAGACAGCGCCCCAATACAATTTAAATTCTTTGAATTGTAAAAAAGAAATTATAGGCAAGTTATGGCAGAAAAAGGGAAGATTAAATGTGTTCAATGTATAGACATTATGTTATGAGAAGTATGCACAAAACAAGATCAAAAAGTATTGGCATGCGTAACGAAAGAAATTCAAGAAAGCATCAAGATCAAAAATAACTGATCAATAACCTTTTTTGTGTGTGTGTGTGGTAGTACCGTATCGTACATTTCTGTCAAGGTTGCGAATTGGGAAAGTCAAGAAAAATATAAAAGCAATAGTGTGCTAAACGGATAAATTGCAAATAATTGCAAAATACTTTTTATATAATGCCAATCTTGAATGTTAATTTGAATGTTATTGCAAGAATAGTGTAAAGTGCGACAGAAGAGATGTGTAGAAGTCCTTTTAACAGTCGCGCAATGTGTTGTGGAATAGATGAGAACAAAAATATGTGCATGGATGACACACATTTTCCAAAAAAAAATTTTTCAAGGCATAATTTCAAGGCACACCTTGTCAAGACATGCATGGTCTTGAAAAATCTTGCAAAACTTGAAACATCTTGCCTAGAACTTGAATTACGATTGTTTCATGCTAAATCTTGATAAGATCTGGGTATGACTTTATCAACATAAAAAGAAGCAAAACCAAAGAGCAGAACGGTTGGTAAATGCAATTTGTTGAGTAAAAGCAAAAAAAACGACATCGTAAAAGAACAGACACAATTAATTGACATACAAGCTCAAACGATCTCAGAACAAAACTATGTTATTGAAAAACAAAAACAGCAGATAGAAATGAAAGATAATGCAAATGCGTACCAGTATCGAATGGTTGAACAATTCCAATTGGAAGTGGGATTTTCACGGGACCAGAACAGTTCGCTATTGGAAAACTTAATGGGACCGAATATTCAAAATTGGACTAATTTTTTTGAGCCATCGGAACCCAAGTTTTTTTCCAAAAATTATTATCAGAAACACTAACCATCTTATAAATTCGGACAGCAAAAAAATACGGCAATATGATATTTCGTATGATACTGGGACTCATTCTTATCCCTCTGCAACAATTATTGATTAGGGACAAACAGTCGAACAGTAATCGCCAGGAGCAAAATGCCAATCGCTCATTTTTCATGCGGGTCATAATGGTATTGATAAAGGTGTTGCTGGGGTGGCCGCAGCATCTCAATTATGTGTAACTGTTACAAAAGCAATTAACAAGTTGAGACAAGTTCTACTTTCTGAAATTTCCACACTTAAAAATTGTCATCATGGCTGTGAATCCAATGATAATGAAATTGAAGAGTTCAATAAGAAACTGGGAAGTATTGCTTTGGACTTAAAGGGAACATTTAAATGGACAAAAGTAGAGCTTTTGAATTGCTTTACAACATCGGAAATATCTATTGATAGAGTTCACTTAAATTTCGCTGGTTTACAAAATATTGTCAAGAGTATACGGAACTAATATCAAAAGCATAAAATTTTTTTTGTCACAAAAACAACATTCAAATGAATAATTTATATTTTTGATTATGTCACACAACCAAAATCACGACCATTTCAATGTGAAATTTAGGTTCCGCTTTTATCGTTTTTTGAATGTTTGCGAAACAGATTTTTACACTTCATGCGTTTGCTCCTAAGCGGTGATATTCATCTTAATCCGGCTCCCTTTTCTCACATTCGTGAATCGGACGTGCTGATAGACATAGTTAAAAAGGATTGCAAAAATCTAAACATTTGCCTCTTCAATGCACGCAGTTTAAAAAACAGATATGACTTTTTAACTGAACTTTTGACAAATTTTACTCAAAACACAAAAGTGATCCTAACCGAAACTTGGTTGAATGAAACAGATTTTTATCCAATGAATTTTTTGAGTCCGAAACACAAAATTCATTCAAATTCAAGGTCATCACAGACAAGAGTGAATAAGGGTGGGGGTGTTGCCATCTGGGTTCCTAGGGACATATCTTCAAAACAACAAAATGATCTAAATGTACTCAATGAAGTACTTGCTTTTTTGAGTACTTGTGGGTGGAAATATGTGGGCTATCGATTAAAAAAATCCTAATTAATGCTTCATATTGTCCAAAAAAAACTTGGGAAAGTATTTCATTGACGAATTAACATCAGAACTTTCCTCGGCGTAATCAGTCACGGACGAAGTTTTGCTTTTTGGCGAAAATAATCTCAACTATTTCAACAAAAGAGAATCCATTTTATTGGACAAATTTGCGAGCAAATCTGGACTTACTTTATCAAACACAGAAAAACCAACAGGAGCCACGAGGCAAGTCGTAACACTAATCGATCATGGGTTTTTCAACAAAAACCAATTTCAAGAGGTTCAGCTTTCTTCCCCCATCAGTTGAGATGGATTACTTGATTGTTTTGTACACTACCAATTTTTTTGTTGAACCTAAAAATAGGAAGCGAAGTTTTATCAGTAGAAACAAAAGAAAGTACGATGCAAATAAATTTATCTTTCAATTCAGGACTGGAGTAACTTTTATCAATGTTAAGATGGAAATAACAGGTACAATGTAGTCATAAACGTTTTGAGTACTACTCTAGAGTTGCACGCCCCACTTATAAAAAGTTTTCAACCAGAAAGAAAAATTGCTGAAAAACATTGGTTAACAAAAGAGCTGAGAGAAGAAAATATGGAAAAACTTAGACTTTTCAATATCTGGAAAAAGAACCCATCGGAGCAAGCGCATACCAGTTTCAAATGTCAGAGAAATTTGTTTAATAGCCGTTTGAAAACAGCGCAAAACGAGATTTGCAAACAATTTCTCAATCAACGCCCAAAAAGTAAAGAACAATGGAGTTTCATCAAGAAAAAAATTAGCAAAGAACGGGAGTGTCTCGTCATAGACAAACTAATCGATGGTGAAAGAGAAGTAGAAAATGAACTTGATATCGCAAATTGTCTCAATAGAAGTTTTAAAAAATTAGGCTTATACAATGGACAAAAAGTGAGCGCTCAAAATTTTTCTCGCATAGAAGGAACTCTAAGATGCTATCAATTCACTCGACAAAAATAAGTCTCCTGGTCCATGCGTTTTTAATGCTTTGGCAATCAAGGCAGCAAAGCTTGCAATCGGAACAGCTTTTCAGTTTGTTTTTAACACATGCATTAGCCAAAATGTTTTCTCAGAAAATCTGAAACTTGCATTCATTAGTCCAGTCTACAAAAAAGGAGATCTAAAAAAATGTAAGAACTATAGGCCTGTCTCAAATACTTCGATGTTTGCAAAACTCTTTGAGCATATACTTCTCAATCATGTTAACGAATCTATATCAAAAAGAAAACACTTTGAACGGTACACAGTTTGGATTTCAAAAACATAAGTTTTCTACAGATGCTGTTTTACACTTGATTTAAGCATTAAAAGAAAACTATGGTAACTTAAAAAAAATCAGTTGCTGTTTTTTTTTGATCTAACTAAAGCATTTATTTCAATATCTCACAAAATTTTAATCCAAAAGATTGAAGCGTACGGTTTTTCAGAAACCGCAGTTGACTTATTTCCTTCATTTCTTAAAAACAGAGAGCAGTGGGTTAAGATAAATGATTTTTATTCAGAATGGATGGAAACAAATCATGGTGTTGCACAGGGCACGGTTTTAGGGCCATTAGTATTTCTTCTCTACATTAATGAATTTCGAGAAAAAGAACAAGAAAACTTCGACATAATTTGCTGATGACACAAGTTTCCATTTTAGCAGAAACAATGTCGGCTAACTGAAAAAATGTGTGTCTGAAATACTGGAGAAAACAGATAATTATCTAAAGCAAAACAAATAACCATGAATACCGGTAAAATTGAACTTCTTTGCGTCTCAAAAGAAAATGAAAATTTCCATCCATTAGTTTTTCGGGGACAAGAAATTAAGCCACAAAATCACTGCAGGTACTTGGGTACAAAGATTGATTCTAAATTAAACTTTCAAGTACAACTCAAAAAAGTCCTATCAAATACGGCCACAGAGATTAGATCCATATCCTTTATACGTTATCAGTTACCCCTGAAAGCACGATTGATGCTATTCAAATCCCTAGTCCTTTCTCAATTAACCATCAGTAGTCTTTTTATTCAGAACTTGAATTTCTTTGCAATGCAGCGAATTAATAGACAAATCAATTGGAGAATTAAGATTTGCTATATGAGAAAAAAGTTGGAGAGATCTAGAGATCTCTTAGTAAAATCTGACGTTTTGCCTGCAGAATTTTTAATAAGCCAGATGAGTGTTTCAAAACTTGGGAATGATATTTCGTTATTGAAATCAGACGCCACTGAAAAGTTTCTTTCTGTGTGGTAATGTCTTAGTGAGAAAAAACATTAGAACGGAACAGCTAATTCCCCTAAGGTCGAGCAGTCGATCATTACAAAAAAGAAGCATCCAAAAATGGAATAAACTTCCGCGTGAAGTCCGGACTGTCAGGTGACGCTCACAGTTTAAACGCATGTTAAAACAGCATCTGCTCCAACAATTGAAACTTGTACCGTTGGAAAGGAACGTTTGTTGCTTCAAAAGTAATTTTTACCTTTATAAAAACGAAACCACCAATTTTGATTCTTAAAATTGTACTAATTTTGCATATATTTTTTTAATCTTGTGATCTTTAACCCCTGGTTTATATTTTCAATTTACTTGTTTAAAAAAACGAACCAAGAAAAATTCTTGAGAGCTCTTGATACTCTTGATAAAATCTTGACCAATCTTGATAACATTTTTCTTTAAATCCGACCAGTGTTTGATGTCATCAGTTAGTGATGAGTTCAACTACTGAGAGTTCCTCCGTTAAAATTCTAAAAGTCGAATTTTTGAATTGACTTTTGAAATTGAGATGACTTTCCGACATAGCTCTCTTTGTCTATTCAATGTAAATGCTTTTTTGGAACTCGGAATCCCGAAATGCAAATGGAGGAGGGAAAAACACGAAATTATACTGTAAAATCCTCCAAAGTCAATTATTATTATTTTTTTTATTTTTTATTATTATTAAACTGACTTGGTACCCGTTATGCGGGAATCACTTTTTTAATTAATTACAAAAACAGGACCAATTAACAGGATACTGATAGTATTCAAAGTTCAAAGCCTTTAATTTCAACAGAGAGTTCAGCTGTTTCCCAAATAACACTGTTGGACATGTCCAGTCAAAAGTTGAGATGTTATTTCGCTGGGTGAGAACTTTTGCATATTTCACAACTCTCAAGACAAAATACTCTTCCAATTTGACCGATTTCGTCCAATTAAAATTGGTCCTCAAAAATTGTTTTGCTGCAGAACGGTTACTGCGTGGTCCCTTGAAAACTTTCCAATAATCATCAAACTCAAGGGCAGTATCACAGTTGTAAATTTTGTTCAGCATAAGAAGATCATTTCGAACCAAAAGAAAACTAATTGGCAACAAATTGTTGTAAATGAGGCTCTGATTGTGGTCACTATCCGTAAAAAATTCATATTCAAAGCCCACTTGAGCGCTCGTCTTTGCATCTCTTCTAGTTTTGTGCAGTTTGGCCAATTCGAGAACCATACATTTGACGCGTAAAGGAGAATTTATAAAATGTAACTTTTGTATAAACTTACTTTTACTCTCGTATTTGTAGAAAAGGGAACGTTTCTCTTAAGAAAAAAAGCTTTTGTTGTGCCTCTGATAGCCGCTGACTGACATGACTGTCCCATTTCAAATTATTAGTAATAACTATACCAAGATCATTCACCGAAGATTTGCATGTAATTGCTGTATCATCTGCATACAAGTGGACACTACACTGATCTAACTTTTTAACAAATATAGCTTCAAATTTTGCATTGTTGAATTCCATTCTGTTTTTTTTTGACCATTTGATAGCTTTGTTTAAATCATTTTGTTTAAATCATTTAAATCATCGTTAATTTGACTGGAGAAACTTTTTTCTGACACTCCTTGCCTATTCTTTATATTTTTTCTTTAATCTTAGTTTTGCTTAAAAAATCTTGTTATGATCATGGTGATTCTTTCTTGATGATATTGATAAGATCTTTTTTCTTGAATTTCTTGCAAAGAACTTACAAGTTCGTACATATCTTGACGTTTTCTTGCCAAGAATCGTACCAAGATCTAACCAAGATTTTTTCAAGTTTCATAATGCTTCTTATCAAGACGTTTCAAGTTTCATTTCACTGGGAATGCATCTTTTTCCGTGGAATACCGTGGCAAATATTGGCTTGTTATTTAACCCTAAAATTCTATTTTGTAATTAATGAAAGCTAACAGGACAAAATCACCGTGGGTTTACGCATCGGACACGTGTTTACTCGAATCCTGACATGCATTGTTTCTTCGCATATAGAGTCTTATAGGGTTTTTCTATATACTTCTTTGACATCTAATCCACACTATGTTTGTACGGAAAGTTATATTTGAAAATTTGATACACTGTCAATTTTAGATGTGACGGCAAACAACTTCACTGGGACCGAAAAAGAGCGAAGCAAATCTTTGTTCAGCATCCCCCTCTTGGGACAACTTTCTGGTCTTGCTTACATAATCTAAGCATTTATCACTCCAGCTCAAAATGTTTTCAGTCCAACCTCCTAATTTCAAACTATTCAAAAATTGTGTTTTTCAGATGTCCAAAAATATAGCATCATGTTGGCCTCAAGATTTCAAACAAAACGCATAACAAAAATTGAAACATTAAAGATGGTGCACATATGACATTAAAAATGGGGAAAAATTTTCACATCTTATGTTTTCATTTACGGTGGTACGTTTGAAATAAAATGATGGCAATGATTAAGTCTGATTGGCTGAGAAAAATAATACGAAACAATTGCAGTTTTTCGATTTCGCGTGTTTTCTGTTTAATTGAGGTAAACTGCTTATCTTGAGACCTAGAAATTAAGCCCCAGATGGCAATGTACGCATACGAAAAAGGTTTCTTGACAAATTATTCCTCTTTTCAAAAAAGTTTTGGTGCTTTTTTAACTTTTTCAACGATAGGACCGTTTTTCTTACAAATCTTGCAAGATAGAAGACTGATCTCACCTTATTCAGCATTCAGATGATCAGAAACAACAATTTTATTTCCCTATTTCTGATTGGCTAATCTGAAACGTTTATACTTTGGCATGTCTGCCAATTTGACTGAAACCCAATTTGACTGAAACCCACTCACTACGTTATCTATTAAAAAAAGAGGTAAGTTTTCGTTTTTGAAAGATTTCAAACAATCTCAAGACACGTTAAACAGTTAATCAAATTCAATTTTTATGTAGACTGAAGGTAATTGAAACAACAACTTGCCCTTCTATCCACTCTGGGAATCCGTGTATGCTCAAAAAAACGATATTGCACTGTGTACGTACGCATGCGTGAGTTTACAGGATGCATTTGATTTTCAACTGGCAGTTTTTTTGAAGAGTTGTTATAATTTGATGATTATTAGCATAACATTTCTGAACAATTTTTGTGGCAACTAAAATTTAGCCATCTATAGATTTAAGTTTTTATTCATAACAAATTGGTGCTCTCTCTAAATTGCTTGAAAAATTAGTTTAGCGCGCTACAAAAGAAAACACAGAATCACATCAGGAACACAAAACAGTGCACCAAGAGTGCTCCAGGAAACCTCGATTGTGCAACGTGCAAAAGCTACACAAAGAATCTAGTTAACCTAGCGTAAGAAAACTTCAGATCCGATTGGCGAAAAACTACATCAAGCGCGCACAAAAAACAAATTTGAATCACTTTAACATCTATAGAAAAAAGGCCAATGTACGAAGAACAATTGAAAAGCCTCCTGGACCTTCTGATTGGGTAAGCTAGCTGGCAATCAAGTTTTCTCACTCTCTTCTTCTAGTTTTAGCTTAATTCACTTTTCCTTTTACCTATTTATTCTTTTTTTCCACTCCCGGACACAGAATAGTTCTTTTCTTACCCTCATGCCTAACAATGACCACTAACATCCGCAACCGCGGCTAGCCAGCGACACAGCGACAAGAGGTCACAATCATGAAAAGCCAGTAAAAAACCCTCCTCTGTGTTTAAATTGGCTCCGTACCCCAGTAACAGTGCACAGTTTAGAACCAATGGCCCAAATTCAAACATAACTCACAAACTCTTGAAACTGCTACTGTAATAAACTCAACTGTTTATGGTTGTACATGAATTTCTTTTGCTCTTTAGTCAAAACACAGAATCACTTTGACCCGGAATTTGATTACAAAATGATCGCAAGTTCGGTCGCAAATTAAGCTGATAAAAAATTGTAAATTCAATAAGTTCTAGCAATGAAACGAATATGCGCAGCTTAAAAATGAGGTAAATATTTTGCAATCTCTGTGACAATTATAATGCCCAAAAAATGCATACTGAAATGTTGTCAGACTTGATCCAGAGTCTGAAGGCGATTCACTGATTGAGCAGCTCAGTAGTAAAGATTTTTGAAGTTCAATATTTTGAGATCTTCACATCGTAACTTCTGTAACGTGGCCGATTTTTGCAACGAATGAGATAAGTCAACAATAGTACATCTTCAAATAGTTTCAAAATATCAATCTTAAGCAAAACCGGAGGTCAAGGCATAAACGAGCCCTCAGCAGCATCAATTGCAGAGGAACTCGAAACTGACCAGACAGTGTCATCTCCAATATTAAAAATGAGGAAACAGAGCGTGTTCCAAATGTTGGGAAAAATCATGGAGCCGACTGCTGAACAGGAAAACGAGGATTTGTTTGAAGAAGAGACAGCGGAGTCAGCGGTTGAATCCATTTATGATATTGGTGAAGGTGAAAAGAGGAGCATCTTTGCTGCGCCTAGATGGGATCCAAATGATCCAGGTTTGCATTTATTTTCATTTTAACAAAGGAACCCATAAATTGCAACACGGATGATTTGATAAAGACATCTTTTGTTTAATGTGTGTGTAACAGCCCAGCACTCTGTTGCCAACAGAACCTAGCACAAGGATTGTAGGGTTATAAGAGGACTCGAGACAACAATCTCCCCATCCACGATCTAGCCTGTTAACCATCTAGCCCGGGAAGACCACCCAGAATTTTTCAGTACTGAACCTACCTATTTAAAAACTAACTTTTAAAACGAGTACTGCAACAGCATATTTCCATCAATAAAGTTGGTCATTATGACCAGCAAAAAACCAGAACTACTTTTCAGACTGTTTAGAATAATTCCATAGTAAAATCAGTACTGTGAAGAATTCGAAATGCATGCATTTTGCAAGGACACGTTACAAGTTATATATTGTACACGGAGTGCATAGTGCTGCTGATACTGACACTGGATACTGATACGGGGCGAAACGAGTGCGTTCGGGGTGCGTGCAGGTTGCGTCCGGCGTGCATTTGGGGTGCGTTCGGATTCCGTTTCGGGTGCTGTAGTATGATGTGAATATACCTGTGGTGCGATGTAGTATAATGTGAGTATAACTGCGGTCTGATGTAGTATGATTTGAAAATGCCTGCCGAGTGATAGAAAACCAAAACATGTTAACAACACTGTATTTTAGGCTGACAATCAGGGCTGAAACAGGTTTAAAATAGAATGTTTTAAGGCTGACAAGAGTTGTAAAATGATGCCAGTTAGGTTGATAGTTGCTTGATAATAGTTATGGGAAGATCAAATTCATGATTAAATCAGCAGTACAATTTTCAAAAAAAGACTGACCAGTGTATATTTAGACATGAACAGAATACGTACAAGTGTAAGAATGTCTTTATACTGTTTCTGGATTTACAATGATTCAGTACTGAAATACTGTGGGTCTTCACTCCGGGTGTACACCACAGTCCTAGTAATGCTGAAATTATGTTGCATTTATATACCAACTGCTGTTTGTTTCAGATGTACGAGTGATTTTTTCATGATATAGCTTAATATTGCCAAAAACTATTCAACTATATTCTAACTTACTTACTATTTGCTAGATCATTTGCTCTTTTGGCTCGCTCACAGATATGCAATGTTTGGAGCTCGGAATCAGAGCCAAACAAGCAAAGAGCTGAATGAGAAAAAAAATAGAATGAAAGCCGAATGCTTAAATTTGATTGGTCAGAAAATCTGATTAGATTGAATTAAAGTACAGCAGATATAAGAAATTGCAAACTAATCATTTGTCATCACTTGATTTTTGTGTACAACCGGTTTGCGCTGCACTCGGTTCCTCCGTGGCTGCAACCCCTCACCCGCTTCATTTTCCTATTTTTAGTCGGTGTGACGAATTCATGCTACCACAGTCGACTTTTACCTTGAAAAATTCTGGCAACACGTTACATGCTCTTGCAACACTTGTTTTCCAAAATCTTAATTTTTTTTAATGTACAGTTAAAACCCACAGGATCAAATTTTCATGGCTTTTGCTTGTTCACTTTGATATGATAATTGAATGACGCAAAGATTTCTTAACCAGAGTCGAAGTGTTCAGCAATAAAAGTTGGCGAAGAGAGTAGAAAAGTGTGTGTGTGTGTGTATGTGTGTGTGTGTGTGTGTGTGTGTGCGTGTGTGTGTGTGTGTGTGTGTGGGTTTGTGTGTGTGTGTGTGTGTGTGGGTTTGTGTGTGTGTGTGTGTGTGTGTGTGTGTGTGTGTGGGTTTGTGCGGGTGTGGGGATTTTTGCACCATCAGTTCACCATTTTTGGGTTCGGAAACAGTTGCATAAAAGTGAAATATTTGAAAACTAGAGCTGGAGTTAAGAGTGAAAAATTAGCTAAAACGGTGGAAAAAAAATAGTTTATTCCGACGTTTTGCATAAACGATGGCATGTTGGTACTCGCAGTGCCTTAAACCGACTGTTTGCTCACGTCCTTTCTGATTTGCGCATACTTTGACTGATATTTGTTTAGGATCCCTGTTAAAAATCCACAGGCGACTCATGAAAGTACCACTTGTATACTCTGGAGTTGAAAAGCCAATTGACGTACCAGATGACTTCGACCCAAAAAGAGAGACCCTGGTGAATTTTAACCAAAAAGCTAATAACAATGGAAGTAATGAGAGAACTTCGAGTCGGAGGAAATTTGTGTTCCGAGCACCAGCAATTGTCAAAAAGAACCCCAATGTTAGTTGATTTATGTGGGCTAATTTCTTGTTGCTATCGAAACATTCATCAGAACAGTTTAAACTGCGGTACACTGGTTTTATTGGTCAGACAGTCAGACAAAAGTTAAAAACTCTCGACAATTATAAACTTTTGGGCTTGATTATCGCGATGTGAATTTGGTCTCGATCATATTCTCTTTGAAAATTGCAAACCTGTGACTCAGAATGAATAAAATGACCGTGGAAAAAAAGGCCACTGAACAAATAATTTTTTTAAAAACAGCAACATGATGAAAAGCGGAGCACCTGTTCAAAAGAACTCGACAATGTTTTGAAAAAAAAACTGGCTTTCATGTGGTATAGACTTTATCAGCAATTATTGGATAATCGGAATAAATCCATAAGAAAAAGCATCGCAAATTGCGTTGGTTTTGTTAGTTTCCAAGTTTTTTCTTATCACTACCTCTAGTAACACCAAGAAAGATTTTTTTTCATGAAGAGAGGCTCTACTCAACATGAAGATCACCAGGGACAGTTCTGTCTAAAAATTTTGGGAGTAAAATAACCCAATAAACCGCAAAAGCAGACCTGAAATGAATTGGGCTGATTTTGCCGTCGCAGAATTCCATTACTTTAAATTGCGGATTCCTGGTTCAATCTCTTGTCGCATGAGTTTCTCAAAAATGGGTTTTCTTAATATTACCGAAACGTGATACGTTCAAAATCGGAATCTGGATTTCAAATCCGGTACTTGCACTTCACAATTTTGTTAACCAAATTCCACAAAAAAAATCCATAATATGTGATACAGTTAGCTAAGTATTGCTGCCGCACACAATTGTAATCGGATCAAATCATCGTTAACTATTAATTTTGAAATGAATTTTTGAGAAGTGTCTTATTTATTTCAAATTTTAACTTCAGGGATTTCTTTCAAATTTTTAACTTCAGGGAAAAAAATCATTTTGAACATATAATATCCAAGAAAAAGGAAATGTGTTATGCTCAAAAACGGAATTAAGGCTATGAGCTTTGCAGCCTTCATTCCGCACTTTTTTACTTTTCCAATTTTTTGGAAATCGGTTACTAATTTCCCTTCAAAACAGCCTAGCTTTGAATTTAACCTAATTCCACAATCTTCTCTCAGTGAAATGGAACTTTGTGCACCTTGGTAAGACATGCATGATCTTGGCATCTCTTGAAAAACTTGAAAAATCTCGCCAAGAACTTGAATAACCAGCATTTAATGGTAAAACTTGATAAGATCTTGATAAGATCTTATCAAGGTAAACCAAGAAATTTTCTCGACAGCTCTTTACAAAATCTTGGCAAGTCATGATAACACTTTTTATCATTTCCAATTGATGTCCAATGTATCTCGTCCCGGTAAAAGAAATCAAAGTCCTGTAATTCATAGTAAAAATGAAGGTAAAGAAGATTATTGAAAGTTTTCAGCCTTAAAACCAGTAAGCCATAGATCTTGCGAAGAGTAACCGGGTTTTCGTATATTTTTTTACCAAGGCTATCAAGTTTCAATTCACTAGGCGTGTAAATCCTGGCAATAAAGGGTTAACTCAGTTAAGTGGTTCCTAGCAAGAACTTTTCTATAGGCAGTATACTTTACAAACAAACTGAATCTACCTAGAGGCTCATAAGGAGAAGTTGTTGCCATGAGACCCTAGGTTTTAGAAAGCTCAAATTCATCCGGTCGAGGCAATCAACTGTTTCAAAGGCGGGCCGCGGTGGCCTCGTAGAGAAACAAATATCAATCTGTCCACTACATTTTTCTTTGGTCACTTTTGACCAAAATTTACCTGATAATTGAACAAAGATGAAAGAACTGACCAATTGAAAACTATTTAGTGTAGCTTCGTTCCAAAAAAACCAACTAGGAACTGGAGGTGGCTCAAAATGTATAACAACAAATGGCAAAGACCTGTGATTTAGATGTTTTTTTTTGATATGCAACTACGTAAATAACATATCTCAGAAACTTCGCAAATAAGTCCACGTATATGAAATGAAAAGATCTAAAATATTGTCTACCAGTACCAAATTTTACTAATTGTCATTTCTGAGCTTCTAATGTAAACATCTTATTATTCAATTGTTTCCAATACAACTCTAATTGATTTTGGTATTCATTAACTGCAACATTATTTAAAGATTATCACTTGATCTGCTTGATGTTTGCAACTGACAGTTGCAGTATGCGGAAGTTTTCCACTAAGTTCAATAAAAATGAAGCTGATTGATTCATGGGAAATAAACATGGACTACAATTAAAACCCCTTGACAACGACGCACTGTACCGGTTTGTTCAAAAGTTTAATGCGGACTTCAGTCGACTGTAAAATAGGACTTTTGATAGTAATTCCTTTAGGTAAAATGACTCAAATGTCTTGCATTTCTTGGCAAAAAGGAAATTAGGAGTCATTTTACTACAAAATCAACGAGTGATTTGCCTCCCTTTGGAAATCCATCTCCGAAAAGTGGGACGGAATAAAATTAGTGCGAAATTGTTATCACCGAGTGTAGCCCATCAAAAGAGGTTCTCCTTTCCTTAAAAGTCTCGTCCTAAAAACTGCAAATGTTGCAAAAGTTTCAGATCAGACATTCTAAGTTAACCAAAAAATTCAATTAGCTCACAAGCAAGATCAACATTAAAAATGGGACAATTTTGGCAGTTCGAACCTAGAAACCAATTGTTCCTATAATAGCTTCTCAACCCGATCCAACTAGTGATTATTTGTCATGTATATATCAATATTAATTTTTATGAATTTAGATATTCAGCCCCCAAAAACTTTAAATTGAGACTTATCGCAAAAACAGGTCTTAGGTATGATCCATGCTTTTGATTGGTTATAATTTTCATCATGATAGACCGGGATCCGTAGTAGTAAGTAAATATTGTCTCAAGAGAGGGGGTTATCCTACAATACTTAAACATGGGAAAATAAGGGGTTACCCTAGACGGAAAGGGACTAACTTTCATTTTTTACCAGATGTGACTATTTCCAAAGCGGCAAAGTTGTTTTCGACCAAACAGCCAACTTTGCGCTAAGTTCAATTTCGTTCCGATAAGAGCTGCAAGTGAACAATTTAATGAAACGTATGTTAGCACTCATAAACAAAAGATTTACACGGTTAGGAATTCAAAAGGCGCAGTTTAAGTAGTTAGGTACAACGAGTTTATTGTCTGCGCGCAAATTTAAATGCTAGTTCTTCTTCATAATCGCTATTACTTCCACTGCACTCATTACCTTCATAATTAATGAATGGATTTGGGGAGGAAGGGTTGGAGCTAGTGGTAGCATAAAAATCTACAATATCATCGCTATCAATATCTTCCTCATTAATTATACTTGTCATTGCAAATCCCGGGTCAGGTTTCTCCCATTCTCCCAGGCTTTCACTTGTTGTTGTATCCGGCACAATAAAACTTTTATTATGGTGCCAGTTTGGACTCGAATCTAGGAGAAGGTGAGCATAATTTTCCACATTTTCCTAGTCCCACTCTACTTCATGGCTATCCCAAGAAAAATCTTCGACTCGGCAGTGATCAATTTTATATTGGCCGAATGGTAGTGTTTTAATTCCCTCATTCAAAATTTGACGTTTATTATCAAAAGCAGAGAGACATATTTTATTCGTTGAAACTGTTTGTAGAACATGCTTTTCCGAAATAATTCTTGTGTTTTCAGGGCGCAGTGTACTACCAGTCACAAGTGTATTTTTGTAGTCTGCATGTCAAAGCAAATTGTGGGCTGCTCTGGTTACTCCTTTGGTGGATATTTTTCGGTTACCTATGAAAAGAAAAAAGCAGTCAAATCATGACAATCATACAAGGTTAGTTGCTACTTTGTTTGTTTTTTTTTCTGAATCACTAAACGTAAAATACTCACTAGCGGAAGTAATGCTGTACAGCTTCGGCTTCAGGCATATAAACTCTTTTATATAATCCCCAGCAAATTCGTCTTCGATTTTTAAGATGACGCGTTTATTTTCTTTGCTGTACAATTTGTGATCTTCTGGGTAATTTGAGAGGTCAAATTGGTCAAGAACATTGCTTTCCTTTAGATCACGATAGAGATCTTTACAATTGATCCGGTATAGCAGCGCTATCAGTATCACTACAGATTAATCGACAGCAAAATGAAGATCGCATTGTTCCATAGTGAAACTGATACAAGTAGTATTTCGCTAGATCAATTATTGTAGCACCTACTGTAGTCGATGTATCCTAATAAAGCTTTCTTGGGCGGAAGGAGGGAGCTGCCATGTTCTCGCCAAACACTTTGAATTTATCAAACTCAAAAGTGCTTACTATGGTTAGGGTTTGTCTTGCGTCTCTCGTAAGCTCGATTTTCATCCGTCGTCGTTTCGATTCGCAGTTTTTCCCATAAACTGCGTTGTTCAATAGTTTATTGAATCTCTTCTCAAACTTATTCGAAACCGCTTGTCTTTTCTCACTGTTTAGGGTTACATAAGGTGTTAACCATTTTTTTGTGTAAACCACTAGTCCCAAGTTAACCTACAGTTTTAACAGCTTGTAATGCAGCACATAGTGTTCTTTGTCGAAGAAAGTCTGCAAGAGTTTTGGTGCTTTTGAGGGGGGTATTTTAAGACTCTATCACAAATTTACTTGGTAGTCACTGAGCCAGTCATCCTCAACAGAACATTTTAATATTTTTTGATGGTGCGAGGGGGAATTCTTGATGGTAATCGTGTAGACTTGCTGGATAATGTAAGTCGACTTCCACAAAGTAACCGACAGGATTATCACCAGGACAGTTTAGTATCTCAGCCAGTGCAATATCAGAATTTAGCGTAAAGTATGACTGAGGGAGTTTTTCGTTTTGTATGACACCGCCGTATAGGTTATTGGCGTCCACGCAGAAGCCAATTGTTGAGGGTTGTGAGGAGTCATTATCTGGTAAATATTTATTATTTGCCGTAAACTTTCTCATCTCATAAACTGTACATACTCCCCTACGTACAGCTTCTTCTATCATATCGAGGTGCTCGCGCTCCGCCTTGCATTTTCTCAAGGATGCTTCCTTAGCCATATTTGGCAGTGTGTAAAAGTATATGCCTTCGAGTTTGTAGGCGGAGAAACTGAGCTCTCTGTGGAACTCACAAACGCATGCGAGAAGAGCGCAATCGGTTTTCAGGTATGCATCGTGGTAGTCTTGTAGAGTTTGACAACTCAGAGGGTTTTACATCATCTTGGCGTTATTGTTACCTTATTTTTTTCTTGAGTTATTGTTACCGCGTTACCTTCTAAGGTGTAACGCCATTCAGTAAGGGGCGGTAAGGATTTTTCGCTGAATTTTTCTCGAAATTTTTCCTAACATTTGAATAAGGAATTTATCCTTTTTGCTGGAGGACTTTCAATTCTGTTGAGGATAGGTTAGGAAAGACAGAAGCAAGTATTCCAAAACGATCTCTTGGCAAAATGTCAGCCAAGTTTTCGGGAGACGAAATCATCGTTTTGAATGAATCAATAAACCTTAGATTTTCATACTTTTTGATCACTTTTCCATCTTCTAGGGTTATGGCCTCCACGAGTACTCCAAAATTCATGGAAAAGTGTTTCTCATCAGTAGACCGAATTACACTTACAGTGGTCGTGGGCTCAAAAGATTTCAGGGCTAAACAATTGTGATGAAGATCATAATTTTGTATATTTTGACCCACCACTAGGGGTAAAAGTGACGTTCCTTTGTTCTCGGTTGCATTTTTCATGAGTCCAACCAAGAAATTGTCCACTGTAGTGTTAGTGATCCAGATCAATTGACGATTGTTCATCCTTGTCGTCAAAAGGATCGTTATATATCCAACATTCACTGGCTGCACTTTTCGGATACTGGCTACGGTCACCTCTGAAGAAAGGAAAAGCTCGTTTGCGCTTGTATATATCTTTGGCTAGTGTGTGTAACATGTGTACAAATTTGGTAATGCAAACTTCAGAGCTGTCCACATGAAAGAAGATGGGTTTTGTTCAGTTGTGATCAATTACCGCAAGTGAATACCCACAGGGCTCGTGTTTTTCAATAACTCTGGTGTATGAGTTGTTCCCGTGGGGCGTACATCCTGCTACTGGACACAAGAACGATTCGAAGTCAAAGTGAATGTCTAATGGAAAAACCGAAACCAGGTAGCGGCCAAGTTTTAGCAGAGATAATGACAACTTTCGTAAACATGTAACTCAACTTCAAATGGCGAATTTATTTCTATTCCACACGAGGTTCTTATAAGAAGCGCGGAATTCAAACTTTCAAAACTCTCGATTACGATTGGATAATAGGAGCGCGCGTTTTTTATTTTATCCCGCTTTAGTCAACTACTATAAATGTATCAATTTGAGTAAAATTAAAAGTAGCGCTTGATTTATGTTTACCGCTGTACAACACTGACATGATTAAACTTGTTTGATATTTTCGAATTAATAGTACAATATACAAAAAAACTTTTTTAAACCATGGGTAGTTCCTCTTAGTTATTAGGTATATGTGATGTGAAGTAAACTTTTATGATTTTTTAATGACCTTTCAATCAAATATGTAACACTTTTTCGTCATTTTGATAGTTTATATGCTCTAATGACTTAAAAGAAGAGAAAACCTTTGTATTTCAACTCTTTAGATGTAATATTACACTTCAGTAGCCTACCTAAATAGAAAATTTTGATTTGATTTTCATAGAATTTTTGATAATTATTCCAAAAATATTGCTTTTTGTCCACTTTGTTAAATTTAAAAGACAAGGGATGTTTGGGAGGGTTACGATGCACAGTTTCATTACTGCCACGGTGTTTGAACGGTTAATAGATTAACTAAAAGCAAATAAAGATTTCAATTTTTTCGCTAAATCTTGCTAAAAAAGCGATTTTTCGTATTTTTTTTTCTCTAAAAGACGATGGGTGCGTCTAACGATGTTGGGCCTCATAACAAAAAATGCTCCCCGACACACTAAAACTTAGGACCCGACTGGAAAAAATCCCTCATCTTTATCAGGAAAAAAATGATGGGTTTTCTGTCATTTATGATCAATCAATATCATCACATGACAGCTAATGACAAGCCCCCTGTTGCAAGCATTTTTTGATGACAGCTGTTATGAGATGATTTCGTCTCCCGCCCCCAAAAAATCGGTTTTTTAGAAAAAACCTGGTGTAGCATTTTTTTGGGTACGTCAATTGCTAATTAATGCCAGATTTCGATATGATTTCAATTCCGGCAAAATTGAAACCCAAAGCGGAATTTGGTATTTGGGAGTTGACAGACTACTTTAACCAAGTTGATAATCAGTGCATAATGGTAACAGTCAGCTTCGTATAAAAGCTATAGATCCATTGTGAAGTTTGAGACAAACGTTGAAACTCTGAGTGGAAATAAGTCTCTACCACCATAACCAAAAACGTTGATTCGAACTACATTGACTTTTTCGAATTGATTGATGTCTTCTAGCCCAATGGGCATATCGAAGTGTCCAGTTGGCGGATGAAGGTTGGCTTGCTTGTAAGTTTCGGATGAAAATTAGTCTGTGTTTTACTTTGTTCCAGGTTGGTCTCAGCTAATATTGTTGCGCATATGATATGCAGCAATATAGCAGTAAGGGAAGCAATTTGCGTCCGCATGGTTACGAATATTAGTTAAACCGGGGCAATTTTGTAATTTTGAATGTAATGCAATGTAAGACGAGCCATTTATAGGTCGGTAGCGGGCAAAATTAACAATTACTTTGATAAATTTCTCAAGCACTCAACCAATACCATTAGTGGCAAATGTCGTTAGCACTATCATCATTTTCTCGACCATAGTCGAGAAGGTCTCGCTGCTAAGTTCATGACTATTAATGGGTGTCATGAGCGAATTTGCATAAATTTCAATAAGCTCATTTTCCTTATCTTCGTTTGACTCGGTTTTCGGAGTTGAAGATGAGCACTAAATTGAACTTTTTGTAGTCCTTGTTAGAGTTTTGGTTTTATAAGCGAATCGATTTGTGGTTTATCTTGGAGCATGAACTCAGCAAGGTCTGTGTTGACTTGGGTTGTAGATTGCGGCAGATGGTAGCTTTTGGAGGGTACCATTAAAGGCAGTTTCAGCAGGCGCTTGAGTTGGTTGGAATTGATCGCCAAAGACAGGTAAGAACGCATACATCTCAAATGCTGAGCAAATAGTCTGGTGTCGTTAAAGCCAATATAGCAGGACCCACAACATTTTGTAATATTTTGATGACAAATCCTAATGTGTTTTTCCAGTTCAGAAATTTTTTTACAAGTGAATGTGCAAATACAATAGGTGAAGACTTCGTCGGGGTGGTAGATATGCTCATGGCGAGATTGATTTCCCGTGTTAGCAAATGTTGCTGAACAATATTTGCAATTGAAAACATTAGTTGAAAAACACAAGACTCAAAAGTTAGCAGAGATAATGAAAACTTTCGTAAACATGTAACTCAACTTCAAATGGCGAATTTATTTCTATTCCACACGAGGTTCTTATAAGAAGCGCGGAATACAAACTATCAAAACTTTCGAATTTTATTGTATAATAGGAGCGCGCCTTTTTTATTTTATCCCGATTTAGTCAACTACTATGAACATATCAATTTGAGTAAAATTAAAAGTAGCGCTTGATTTATGTTTACCGCTGTACAACACTGACATGATTAAACTTGTTTGATATTTTCGAATTAATAGTACAATATACAAAAAAATTTTAAACCAAAAGGTAGTTCCTCTTAGTTATTATGCATATGTGATGTGACAAAGCATATGAATTACAATTTTTTGGTTTGTTTAAAGAACTTTTAGCATAAGTCAAAGTAATCTTTTATGATTTTTTAATGACCTTTCAGTCAAATATGGAACATGTTTTCGTCATTTTGATAGTTTATATGCTCTAATGATTTAAAGGAAGAGAAAACATTCGTGTTTCAACTCTTTAGATGTAATATTACACTTCAGTAGCCTACCTAAAAAGAAAATTTTGATTTGATTTTCATAGAATTTTTGATAATTATTCCAAAAACATCGCTTTTTGTCCACTTTGTTAAATTTAAAAGACAAGGGATGCTTGGGAGGGTAACGATGCACAGTTTCATTACTGTCACCGTGTTTGAACGGTTAATAAATTAACTAAAAGCAAATAAAGATTTCAATTTTTTTCGCTAAATCTTGCTAAAAAAGCGATTTTTCGTAATTTTTTTTACTCTAAAAACGATGGGTGAATCTGACGATGTTAGGCCTCAAAACAAAAAATGCTAAAACGTAGGACCCGACTGGAAAAAATCCCTCATCTTTATCAGGAAATAAAGATGGGTTTTCTGTCAATTATGATCAATCAATATCATCACATGACAGCTAATGACAAGCCCCCTGTTGCAAGCATTTTTTGATGACAGCTGTTATGAGATGATTTCGTCTCCCGCCCCCAAAAAATCGGTTTTTTGAGAAAAAACCTGGTGTAGCATTTTTTTTGGGTACATCAATTGCTAATTAATGCCAGATTTCAACGAGACGTTAATGAGACGTCATGAAAATCGGTGAAGGAGCCGTTTTTCGGCCCTGACTCTTATGACCAAAAGTGACAAGCATGTATCACTGATTACAAATCTCCATAGGATTTTTCCTTTAATTACTAATTAGACTATATAGGTGCTAATTAGCTGTTAATTAAGGGTTAATTATCGCAAGTAGGATTGAGTTTAAATTGACGAGCGTTATGAGCTTTTTTGTAGTGCAGTGTCTGATAGTATCAACCCAATAGTCATGTTCATCCCAATTATCTGTTGGAGCCGACTTTTTTTGTGGCCAACGGTCACTATGAAAAAAATTTTTTTAGACAAAATGTGGTTAAATTTTTCGTCATATTGATAGCTCACGAAAATCACTTGGTGATGACGTTCAGGTTTTGAGTTTTCGTTCCGCCGAAAAAATTTGTTAGGCAAAAAAACGAAAAAATCTCATTTTTTAAAAATTTTCCATTCGTTTTTTCCTCATTTTTGCTGAAAAAATGATGTTATACTAATTTCACTAACACCTGAAGATATACCCAACAGGAACGCTGGTATTATAACAGCATACAAATTTGTTTAGTGAGGTTTTTGTTTGAGAAGGATTTTATGCATGAAGCTTTTTGTTTGAAGCGTTTGTTCAAACTTGGTTTTACATTTTAATAGCTTTCTCAACAAATTTTCTCTCAACCAATCAGAAGCTTGGTTGCTTTCGGTTATATATTACCTTCGGAACTTGTTTGATCATGTCCATTTTGCAATAGTTCTCAAGTTTTCTAACTAAAAATTATTGTTTACGTGACACCAGTGAACATGTCCATTTTTGTAAAATTCTGACTCTGAAGTCTGCTAGCTATGTAAAAAGATTAAAAGAAGAGTGTCAATTAGCGAGCTATTCACAAATGCTAAAAACCCAACGCACCAAAGTGCAAAGAAAACATAAATCAATATTAAATAAGTTGAATTGTTAGAGTTTGAAAAAGTCCATTAGCGAGTCTTGTTGTCTTCGTGTTTTTTGGTGCTGCGCCCACTACTGGAGTTTCCAAGAAATTGGGTGTCTTGAAATCGGCTGAATTTGTTTGCTGTTGTGGTGTCTGAAATTTTGAACAAGGTAAAATGTTGAAATCAAACTGACTTGTAGTTGCAAAAATGTCAGAGATCTTGTTCTTCTTCTGGGAATCTTCAAAGAGTAAGGGGATTGGGGTTGGGGTAACGGTTGGGCTTGGATCCAGAGCAGGAGTTGTTGGAACATTGACTGAAACACTCGTTGGCTGACCGTCCGGTGAGGATGCTGAGGACTTGACAACCCACATATCACGCAAAATTTCGTAGGCTTAATTTGTGCCGAGTTGATTCTCGAATAACGGCACACAAGCGCAGTCGTATTTGTACAAGATACGTCTCAATTCTTCCGGCAAAGTTTTTTCATTTGAAAGCATTTGTGGTATAGTTTTTGGTGTTAAGTTTCCTCCAAAAGAAATGATACTGCATAGAGCCAGCTCCGTTTTTTTCTGGTAGGGCAGCAATAGCGTTAATAAACAGCTTCGTATCAAACAATGCTGCTAGGTGTACCACAAATCGTTTTTTCTTCTCTGTTGGATCAGATCGACAACATTTTCAAACACTTTTGGGTAAACAAGAGTTCTCTCAAAAGAATTAGCAGACTCCGAAAGAGTTTTCACGGAAATTGTGTTGAAGTTTGTTTTCAAGTGCGTTCCAAAGGATAACTGTTAAGTAAGTGTGAAAGAAAGAAAAGAACACAAGTACAAAATTCTTTCGTAACATGTGTTTAATTAGAACAGGGTTCGCTTTATCTAAGACCAAACAAATGTTTGGAGCGTAGACTTTAGTCAAACCTAGTTGCATAATATATCTCTCTTTGTATATAGCATGTGGTTTTGTTAGGCGCACTGTGGTTCTTTTACAGAGGAATTTGTTGTCATATTTGTTTAGTATGGGTTTGTTTGTAAATTGTGTGTGGTCTCTACACTATACTATTTAGGGCCACATCTGGCCTAAATTGACTTTTATGTAATTTATATGGTTCCCTACACTATTAAAGTTTAATTCTCTCCCATACAGAAGTGTGGGGTTGTCTTGATAAATTTATTGATTATATACAAAACACATGTACTTGTTATCTTTGTTCCCAATATTTTCACGTAACTAATTGTTTATAGAGAGATAGTTTTCTTTACCTTTTATCTAAGCTCACATACGTATGAAATTCTAAAACGAACAGTCTCGAGTACGCGGTGGGGCGTACTTGACTGTTTTTACCAATCACTTGGATTTAATTAAAAATATGACGGATATTAAAAATCGATATTAAAAATTAATAATAACTTCTTAGTTATTTAAATTATGTTGACAGAAACTGATAAAACAATTTGCGTACAATGCTTTTTACTTCTTCAAAAGACACACAGTCTGGAGACTGCTTTTTCGACATTTCCCAAATTGAAAAGCGTTTGGTCAGGGCAACTTTAAATACGTACGAAAGAACCCGAAGATATGTGTTTCTATAGTTGATCAAGAAAGCGGCGGAGGATTACGAGTTTCAACTGAGAATTTCTCCGACTTTAGAAGTGTCTGCAAGTTTAGTCAAAAAGGAAGAAAAATACGTGAAGCTGAAAAGCAAGATTCCCCATCAAAACCACCCCCAGCAAAGAAGCAGAAACTTGATCAGTGTAGTAAAGATGATGGAAGCAATATTTGAGCGCTCTCCCAAATATTTCAAACAATTTCAAAAGCAGTTCAACTATTAATTGTTGACGAAAAGCCAAAGTTAACAGCTTTGTATAATTATGCTGCGTGCCCTCATTTTGAGTCTGAATTTTGTCAGTTACCAACCATCCATTTTGCACGTTCTGATTAAGAGTGCAATCGATGCTGAGACCATGAAGCCAATCAAATCTTGTGCAGTTCCCTGTTTCTTCACTACCTTCAGACGCTTATTTTCAATTTCAACGAGTGTGGAATTTAAAGAAGAAACATTTTCAAAATTACAGCTTGCCGTTGACTTTATCAACAATTCGTGAGACAAAATTGATACTACTGCAAATGTACGCAAGCGACTTCCACGCTTGGCAACAATGGCAACAAAACTACCAAAATTGACAGCGGTCACTGACGGAATCTCAAAAACATTGGCAAGATAAACATCAATTGTACCACAGAACACAATTCACATTTTGTGTGTTCTAAAATTTCCTCGAAAACTCAAACTGATCAGTTTAATGGTGAAACTTTGAAAAGAGTGGAATCAATTTTGAGTGGTCCTCAGTCCGGTGCTTTTTGTCAGATGATGATACATTTATGAGTGGTTTCGGAAAACTAAACATTGATTTTCTTTTACTATTTGCTCGTCTTGTATATGAAGAAAATTCAGTTTTAAAAAATTTTTTTTGCAATGTTAGTTTTGTTAGAGCATCATGTGAAGAGCAAAGCAAATTTACAATTTGTCTATTATCAAATATTAAACGAGTAACAGAAATGCAAAAGACTCCGCACAGTTCTGAGTTTTGACCTTGAATTGGTTAGTATTCAAGTAATTGGTGAAACTGTACATTTTTTTTGCAATCTGTTGATAAATGTTATTGTAAGAAGACAAGCATCGTCCAAGGATCAGAAAACACTAGATGGTTGTTTTTTTTTCAAATGAGGAGCCAGTGCATGCCAGGATTTTGAGATTTTGACGCGTTTACTATTAAAAAACTGTTTGATGTCAATTTTGAATAAATTTTCTGCTGCAAATAGTCCTCTAAATTTGAGCCTTAGTATTTAACAGCTCTGAGATAAAGCATTATTGTTGTCTTCGCCCATCAATTTGGTAGAATATGATTTATTGACACTTGTCGCCAGTATCAAACAAATTGCTAGCTTTTTCTCCAATAGTAAAAATTTCAATATTAGTCAGTAAGGCCGCTGAAAACTTCAACTCGATGGATAGGGAACCGTTTGTTAGCTTCAGATGTCTGAAATCATGAGAAAGTTGTTGGGTGCTAGTCAGATCAAATAGCATTATGAAATGGTCGGGGTAGTCTGACAGACTTATTCCATGCCAATTGTCAATATAGGCTAAACCTGATATTGTATTAAAATAAAGGCCTTCGTTGTCACTTGTAGATATTGGGCTATCAGCCACTGGTAACCGTTGCGATAAATATTTATCTGTTATAAGTCAAACTTTAGAAACTGAAATGGATTTTGCAGGTTGTTGCCCAAAAAAGCTTCGTTTGTATTGAGACAATTGCTAATCTTCGGAGTGGCTCTCGTGCCAAAATATCCTTTTTGTGGAGACCAGTTGAAGACAAAAACGTCTTTGTCAAAGTTCCAAATTAGGGATAGGCGGCAGGGGCTAGAAAACAATGTTTTTTCAATGGCAGATACGACCTCATCATTCAAAGTACAAGAACCTCATCATCATCTTGCGAACGTACAAGTTAGCTTCAACAGTTTTCACATTGTAATGTTTTGCAGCATCATCGGAAACGATAACAAAATCATCAATAGGTCTTCTGAATGCAATACAAAGTGTTACACCACTGAGCTGATGTTTATCAAATGTGAAAAAAACTCTACTGATACTTTTCCATAAAAAGTGCATTCTGCTGACTCTCTGACCGCGTTTTTTTTCGAGCAATTTCCGCTGCTTTTACTGCAGATGGATCTTCTTCGTAAGAATAGCCTTGACATGTAACTCAAGTGTTCTTGGCATCTTTGTTATGTGAGAACTCAGTTTCTATGAAACTCTTGTGTGCATCATTTCCATTTGCGTTAGAGATTTTCAATCCGTTGGCTGACACTGAGCAGTCAGAGAAAATTGAATGCAACACATTATTGCAAAATTGAGGAGCATCGGTTCTAGCAGTGTCAGCAGCAGCTGCCCCGTCATACTTGAGATCAGCTCACGAAGACTGAACAATTTTGCATTTGATTTCTAAAAAAAATGTTTTGTTAATCAATAAAGTTGTTACGGTCACCAGTTACATCGAACTCTAACATGGGTCCATCAGGACTATACACAGGTACCAATTTTTGACAGAAACTTCCATCGAAAGTCACCTAGAAGGCCGCTTTTTCAAACAGATCCAAAGAGCTATGAGTTGCTTCGTTTGGTAAGAGGTTAGCAAAAACGTTTAACTTGAGAGAAGAAATCAGACCGACTTCTATTTGGAAATTTTTGTTTTGAAATTACCAACTTTTGTTTAGTTAATGTTTTTCTTGTTGACTTTTTTGAGCAAATCCTATTCAATTTTTTGTTGTTGGCGAAGTCTTGACAACCCTGTTTGTTCCTTAACAGTGTAGTTTTTTGTATTTTTGAGTGCTTTCTTGGGTGATTTTTTACCGCTGACAACGTCTAACAACTCTAGAACACTTTATTTCCCTTATAAGTTTTTTCCTATACGTTTTGTGGTGAAAAAATAAAACGTCGAGCTAGGGGTAAAGCGACCGGCCCAATTCCCGTAGCTAAGGCTCCAAAACCGCTGCCTCTTTGCTTGTAGCGTCCAGAGAAATTTGGTAAGGATGTTGCTTGGTTAGCGTAATAAGAGTCCATGCTAAAGGCAAATGTTTTGAACTGAAGCGTTAAAATGACTTTACCGGTTCCCGAAAAGGGAACCAATTCTCCCGTTTCTGTGCGAAGCTCAATCGATATTGAAGGTATAGTGTTTGAGAGGAGTGTTTTGTAATCTAAACTGGAAAAAACAGTTCGATGAGTTGGTTCAAACTCGCAGACACCACCGCGTATCAGACGTTGTTTTGAATCAGTGACTCGAAACAAGAAAGCTTTTGTATCACCAACCTACTGGTAATCAATAAAATTTGTATACATGACAATTAAGTGCTTTCCTGAGCAAAGGTCAAGCGGAAAATCTCCATAGTGTGCTGCGGTTTCATCACTCTTCATTAGTCTGTTTGATGTAGCGCTTTTCATTTTGTACCCTATGTGTACTCCACTGCCATCTGTAATGCCCGAAAAACCAATAAGGCTCGGAATTTCTTTACTGGGAAAAGTAATTCCTTCATTTTTCCCATCAAAATTTCAAACTTTCCAGTTTTCTTGATGTCTCTGAGTAAAAATGTTGGTTTTCCAACAATTCGTTTGATGGTAGTTAGTATGTCAAACACTGAGTTATAAATTCCCGTCATGATAGACAATTTCTCCCCGTTAAACGTACGAGAGATCAAATTGGCTTCAGTAGCCCTTTTGTGGCTGTCTTCGTATCCTTTTGAGCTATATACTACCATGTCTCTATTTACAATATGTTCAATTTTTTGTGGAAAAAACAATCTCACTAAGAACTAATCTGCAGTCACCAGCGCGTCAAATTTCAACATTGAAACAATTGTCACTCAATTTTCTCTACACGAACCAGTTTGGAAATGAACTGAGAGTGTTAGAGTCAACAATTTTCATTGAAGCACACGAAATAACATGGACAGTGAATTCATCGTTGAAATAATTTTCACTCAATTTTCTCTACACGAACCAGCTGTAACTCTGGTTTATAAAATTTGCCTTCAAATTTGTCACCGTTTGCGTCAACAAGTGAATAGGTTGGTGGATATAATGTTGGTAAATTTTTTCTTCAAAAACTTCGTCGGTGAAAGATTGTTTATACCGTTTCCTGAAGGCTTCGTCCTTTTTCACAATTCTAAAAAAATCTTCAACGTAAAATTTGGGTCTCTGAAACTTGATTGTTTGAGCGCACAAAGAGAAAAGTCGTGGAACATCCTTTTTAGTGACTTTATTTGGAGCAAAATTGGTTACTTGGTTGACCCGTGAATTAATTTTTTTTCACAAATTGATCCAGTTTATCAATGTAGGAGTATGTCCACTTTTCTTCAAGGTACTTCTAGATAATGTTTTTAGAGATCGAATGTTCTGCTCTGCGATTGCAGACTTTTTTTCACTAAAAGTGCTGTATTATTGATTTCACCGTTTGTTGCATAAGGTTTTGAAGGCTCCAAGAAAATTTGTACCATCACAAACCCACAGTTTTTTGTGATTGCTTGTTTTTACCATTTTTTTAAAGTCCAAGACATTTTCCGTTGCATGACTTGTTTTTAAGGGCTCCACGCAAAGCTATCTGGAAAGACAGTTGAGCGCAACCAACAAAAATCTAACATTTATGCTGTATTTTGCTAGTTGGTCCACATAAGCCAAGCCAACGGACCAAATTTAATTTATTTTTTTACTATTACTTTAAGTCTGGGAAATCGTAAATGCATTGGGCGATATTTTCTAAAAGATGGCTTGGTTTCCAAGTATGTCTTAATTCTACCAAACGATTATTTGCTTTGGATTTTTAATCGCGTTGGGATTCCAAACGATGCAGGTCCCTTCAAAGACAGTTGATCCAAAGTTTTTTCTCAGAAGAAGTAGGACCATTCTTGCTGTTTGGTCTCGTCTTCTGCCGTTTTGTTTCTTTTGTGCCCGTTTTTGTTTGGTTGGCAATTTGATAACCGCTTCCTGATTGTCCTCGGGAGCTTGAAAAAACGTCTTTTTTGCTTACAGATACTTCTAAGGTCCTTTGGCATAGATATTCGAAAATAAATGAGGTGGAATTTCGAGAGCTAATAACGCTCTAGAATAATATTGAATATCATTGACTGCTGTGTGTTATCCAAAAAGTGACGCCTTTAAGCCGAGTGGTTGGTTATCAATATGAATGATACCACCTGGATCTTCAATGGATACCGTCGTGGATTCTAATATCTTGTTGCGAATGATTTCTGTTCCTCCTATATTGTTTTTCTCCATCGATCCCAAATCTCTCATTATTGACTGAAACTTTGTAGCTGTACTTGTTTGACAATAGGTTCAATTTCACTGTCTTCACTCATGGGCTCTGATTTTTCCTCATCATCTGTTTCAACATTTATGCTGGCTTCTGTCTGGACTGTTCAATCCTCTTTTTCACTTTTTTCTCCGGTTTTTGTAACAGGTTTCTTTGAATGAGCGACAATTGCTTGGTTTTCTGTTTGTGGACAGAATTATCAAAAAATTCAGTTTTTAAGGGTTGTGTTGCCATGAAGATTTTTTTAGGAATTAAAATAAATTCTTCAGTTTGCATTATCAGTTCCTTAGGTGAATGTAACAGGATAGAGCAACACCTTTTAAAAGAATCCTGTTTTTAGCAAAAATCTGCTTTTTGTTTTTTAAACTTGTTTCATTAGATAAAAGTTTTTTAAATGAATTTTTATGGCTTTGTATCAATGTTTTCTTGACGGGAACGTTACCGTTGATAACATTAGGCAAACACTTGCAACAAAAATTAATTAAACTAGTTGGTGCCGACTTGATTAGTTCTTTTGATTTTATGTCCGATGTCTCTAACATTCGCTGCAGCATAAAAAGCCCCCTCTCTCATTACTCAATTTGCTAATAACATCTTTAGCTGGGGAAAGGTAAAAAACGAATGGCCTTGGTGGAACAATATTGGAGCAGTAACGTAAAAAGAACGATGTTTTTGGATCCAGATGTATCGGTAAATGACCAAAGGGTTGATTGGTTGCTAGCTCGTAGCTATCTTTCAAAAATTGTGTGTTCAGCTGTCGACCAATTAAACCAATCTGTTGAATGTCACGGAGCGTTTCAAATGAAACAAGGTGTGTTGTATTATGATCAATGGTGTTGTATTATGATCAATGACCATTTACTTTGCTGAAAAAAATTTTGTTTTACTTAAATTACACTAATGTTTTTGTGACGTCCAGCTGTAGCCAATTTCGAAAACTCTTTGTCATTGAAAATCTATTCGCATGATTCGTCAAACACCAACAGACAGTTTTCAAGCTCCGATATCAAATCGAAGCTTAAAATTTTGGCATACTGTATGTTTAATTTTGCCTCTAGTGACTTAATTTTGGGTTGTTCATGCTCATAGATATATAAAAATGAGAGAAACTTTGGAGAAAAAGTGTTTTCGAGTAACGTTCTAAAAATAAGCTCTGGTTTTCTACAACATGACGGACCGCAAACGGCCATAAGCAACCGGTCAGTTGTTGAAATGATTTTATTTATAATTTTGGGTTGGGAAGAGTATATGCAACTGTACAAGAAAGAGGAGAAAACCAAAATATAGACTCTTCACATTCAAGTTGAAAAACTCCAGTTTTACCAGAAAAACAACAATGAGAAAAATTGTAATGAAAACTTGTGTAAAATAAACAACTTCGGATCGTGGTATCCTTGAATTACAAAACCTCCATGATCGTCTTTCATGGTGATTATCATCAAACACTGATTCCGTTAGTGCCACGCCCGTATCTGGCTGATCCTCTGCTTTGCTCATTTCAAAAAAAAAATTAAAAAAAGAGGTAATTATGGTTATTTCAAAATTTCTAAATTTCATAAGATACAAATTGTGAGTGTTGATTATCACTGATAAAAGTAATGGTGTAGTTCGCATTCACTCTGTCAGTTTTGTCTGTGAAAACAAGTGACTGTACGCTGTTCTTTTCAATTCTTTGTCTTATTCCAGCTGGAAGGCTCTTATCGGTCAGTGACATCAGAACTGATACTGCACGCTCGGGCATAGGTAAAGGGGTTAGTTCAAGTTTTCGCATTTTCTCTTCCAAAGAAATGGTACAATTGAAAGTACTCCAAAATCGAAAGGTATTTTTTGATGCCTTCTGTTTCAGCTCCAGTACAGACAAGTTGCTGTTTCCTCAGGACAGTTTGACCGTCATTTTTATCCTTTTGACAAATGTAACTGTCAATAGATTTTCATCCGCTATACAAATGTAAACCACTAAATTTGGGGACAAGTTCACTTGAAGTAGAGAGGGTTGCTGCTTCCTCGGACTGTCGCTTCTCTCGTTAGCCCCAGGTTAAAAAAGTGCAGTTTATTTCTTTGTCGCTTAGGACAGCTTAAAACGTGTAACATACAAATTGGCGTCTCCTGAAAATGTTTTAAATCTACTATTTTTGGACATAATAAATTCTCTAAATTGATAATGTCCTTTTTGAGAAATTTCTGAAGAGTCTCAAACGAGTTTTTTTCTGTTCCCTTCACATAAAAAGTTGCCAAATGAAATAAGTGCTACGCTATCAAAAATTTGATGCAAATGGAGATTCAAACCAATTCAAACCAGGGAAATATTTTGACACCCAACTGTATGATCGTCTCTCACTCGAGGACAGTATTCTGAATGAAGTTGAGGGTAAAAATGACACATTATCGCAAAAAAATTTCTGTCGAAACAGCTAATTCTTTGATAATAAAACCAGACCGTTTTTGTCAAAAGCCTTCAAAATCAAGAGCAACTGGTCGTGATTTCAACATTCCAGCAAACTGAATAAATTTGCTTCTAAAAGTTTTTTCATAAAGACAGAAGGCAAGTCCTGTCACGTGACCAAGGTATTCGTTTGTTACTGGATAGGATAGGACATACGAATAGCCCGGCCCTTTTTCACTATATTCAAAGACAAAACCTGAAGCGTCGTGAAGTATAGCATGTAACCTCAAAGTTTTGTAGGACTTGAAATACTTCTCCAGAAAAGAATTATCAATACCAATCAGTCCATCATAGGGTCTCATTTTCATCGCAATATCCAAATCAAGGTCAGGGTCCAAGTACTGACATTTTGCCAAGAAGAAAAAAAAACCTTTCACCGTATTGAGAATAATCCTTTTTCAATTCCTTGTAAATTTCGTGAATAGCTTTCAAATCAACCTTCGCTATAGTTGTCATGACGGAAAAATGAGTTTCAAGGTGCCCTAATCCCCTTAATCCCTTTCCGTCTAAGATAACTCCCTATTATCCCATGTTTAAGTATCGTAGGATAACCCCCTTCTCTTGAGACAGTATTTACATACTACTATCCATAAAGATATCCCGTTTATCTCTAATACGCCCGGTCCCATTTGATTACTGGCTCAACAACTGATATGCAGTTGTGGGGAGAACACTGAGGCGCATTCCATTTGTTTAATTTTTATTAAAATGGCGGAGGTTCAAGAATTACAACTTAAACATATTAAACTTGGGTGTATGAGAAGGAAAAAAAATCAGAACGAAGGAACAAATAATTTTACTAACTTTTATAGATTTAGTCTTTCAGCCCTCAAAACTTTTAAGATAACACACAAGAAGAGTTCCAGTTTTTTAAGATGTTTATTATACCCGGATTTATTTTATAACTGGTGTGATCAGTGAGGCGCATTCTGTCTCTTTAATTGTCGTTAAAGAGACAGAGGAACAAGATAAACAATTAAAATTAAGGGGTCTGAATGGAGAAGTAAGCAGAAACATGAACAATCACGGGCGGCTGTTGGGGACAATGTATTAAGAAAACAGAAGAGAAAAATAATTACGAAAGTAATGTGAGACAAAAAAAGTGTTTGTCTGAAACAGTAAAAAATAACATCTGCAAAAAATAAGCTAGGAATAGAGAAAAGAAGACATTTTTGAAAGGTTTAAATACTATCGCACAACTTAGAGAAGTTGTTTTTTAAGGTTTTTTTAAAGTTTTTTTTGTTTAGGTTATTTTTTAAACTAGCAACACCACTTCTGTCGCGTTTTGCGATTTCTTTTCTTATGGATATTATAACCAACCACAAGTCTTCATCAACCCTATCATTTTTTATGCATGATTTTTTTTCGGAACTATATATAGTTCTATTGGCTCTTCATACTTTATTTTCTAAAAATTGGGGACAACTGAAGATGAGAAATCTGCTCCGACTTGAAAATATTTCAACTTGAGCCTCACTCTTGAGAAAATCTCAAGTAATTCCCGTAGCTTGGTCACAGTGAGTTTCATTGCTGTACCCTTGATTTTCAATTGTAACCATTACTCTACCAGACAAATAGCAGTATAAATACTTTTTGCCAGTCTGCGCAAACTCGATTAGGCAACATCCCAGTCTGTCCTTTTTCATCGCAGCATCATTTACATTATTCGTTAACACTGCACAGAATGTTTCAGATCAGACTGTACATACAAAGAACTAACAGACTGTACATAGCAAATTTTGAAAATTTCGAATGACTGATATCATGCATGAAATTTTCAACGTGTCGATACCCGGAGCTGCATTCTAGCTGAACTTCTACGAACTACACCACAATTAACTCACACATCGACCTCCACCGACTTCCGCCGACCTCCGACCTCCACCGACTTCCACCGACTTCCGCCGACTTCCGCCGACCTCCGACCTCCGCCGACCTCCGCCGACTTCCACCGACCTCCGCCGACTTCCGACATCCGCCGACCTCCGCCGACTTCCACCGACCTCCGCCGACTTCCGACCTCCGCCGACTTCCACCGACCTCCGCCGACTTCCGACCTCCGCCGACTTCCACCGACCTCCACCGACTTCCGACATCCACCGACCTGAATGACGTGAATGCACCAATGTATTAAGCCCGTAGGGTGTCAACCCCAGTGTTAATCAGTGTATTTATGTTAACCCTTTTCCAGTGTTTGAATAGTAGACTCAATGGTCTTCAAATGTTGTGTATTTCAGATTTGATTGAAACTTGTGCTTGATATTTGTGTTGCTGACTCAAGACTTTGATTGAATTGTTGTGTATCGATATGGAGCAGGTCGTTATAACCGATCGAGTTGCATGAATCTATCATGAAATGCCAGCAGGAAGTTATGTTTATAGTGGCTGATCAGGAAACAAAGTCATGTCATGGTATTGTTACGGTCAGGAAGGTGTTTGACATTGACAATGAGAGGACGGATCTTGTACGCAATTTGCGCAAAAGACGGGCACCTGCGAGTAGTGTAGTGGTGGTGAATGAACGCAAGGGGAAAAGGTTTGAGTGCGGGTTTTGTGAGTATGAATCACGTGCGCAGTACATTACTGCAAGGCACGTTGCCCGCGTTCACCAGAAAAACATCAGGCCCACTAAGTATGACCTTTGCCCGTTCAAAACGATATATTCAGCAAATTTAAAAAGACATCATCAAAGAGTTCATAATTCTGTCAGTTTGAAATTGAGGTGTGAGTCAAAGTCGTCGGAGTCGAGGTCGTCGGAGTCGAGGTCGTCGGGGTCAATGTCGTTGAGGTCAAGGTCGGCGTCAAAGTCGTCGCAGTCAATAACAAGCTTAAAGTCATGTACAAAATCATCTTCAGTTGTTCCATTAAATTAGTGTGAATGATACTTGTTTTATTTTTACTTCTTTGATTTACTTTATAGTTTGTTTACTGTATTACCTGGTTACTGGAATACCTGACAATTATTGATCGTAATAGATTTAAAATCACTGACTCCTGATTTTTGGGTTTGTTTAAATCGCTGTTTAGCAGATCCCGCTTTGATGACGCCCAAAAAGTTGACTTATTGATCTTCTCTACTGAAATGAAATCATCTCGGGCTTAACCGTTGCTTATTATTGTCATTCTAATTGTTGATAAATCGCGCTAATGAAAGTTGACTTATTGATCTTCTCTACTGAAATGAAATCATCTCGGGCTTAACCGTTGCTTATTCTAATTCGCATTTGCTTATCATTTATCGCATTTGCGTATCATTTATCGCATTTGCTTATCATTTATCCCATTTGCTTATCATTTATCGCATTTGCTTATCATTTATCGCATTTGCTTATCATTTATCGCATTTGTTTATCATTAATTGCATTTGCTTATGATTTATCGCATTTGCTTATCATTTATCGCATTTGAATCGACCAGATTTAACAATGAGGAACTGTTCCATTTAATCATGTTATACACGTGATCAAAATTTAGTGCTCATAATGTACTCCCTCACTCGTGTTAATTATACCATAACGGGGGGGGGAAGTTTCGTGGGGGAAAGGTAGTGGGGGGGGGGGCTATAATGGGAAACACACCTTAAGCTAACAAAAACAAAGATAATATAATTTGAATGATAGAATTGGATATTCAAGGTTAAGTAAAAATGAAACAGTTACAACAGGGATCAGAAACAGCTATGCATAGCAAAACGAATGGAATCGTCTCGAAGCAAGTTAGACTTCGGACCAAATTCTCCTCAGAAATCTTTGTTAAACTTAACAGTTGCTGCTTCGCCAAAAGCCAGCATTACTTCTCGTCAATTTCGCACAGCTTAAAACACCTCCCACCAATGCAGCTGATCATGTTTTCTGTGTGGCAGCTTTATCATGGCTTTAAAATGGATGAAATTTTTTTGTCAGAAGAAGAAAGTAACGATTTAAACAGCATGAATTTAGACGATTTAAACGATTCTCGAATAACAACAAACCTCGAATAAAAGCAAACCTAGTCAGTCAAAATGCCTCTCACAGCTGCTAGCGAAACTGGAAAGCCCAAGCTTTCTCTTTTCGAAGATTTCGCCCTTGCCGGAGCTGCTGCGGTATTCTCAAAGACAACTGCTGCTCCCATCGAAAGAGTCAAATTGCTTGTACAGAACCAATATGAGATGATCAAAGCTGGAAGAATAGCTGAACGTTACAAGGGCGTTATTGATTGTGTCTGGCTAATTGTATTAGATACTTCCCAATGCAAGCTCCTAATTTTGCGTTTAAAGATCAAATTAAGGCTCTCTTCAAACCCAATAAGAAAAATCCTTACGTAGTTAACTTCAGTAAGAAAATTGCTAGTGGTGGTTGTGACTGTCTCTCTGCTTTGTCTACTCTCTGGATTATTGCCGAACCAGATTGAAGCCCATCTTCTTGGGAGAGAACGCCAACCTATTGCTGTCCTTCTGCTTGGCATACGGTGCGACCGTGACTGCAGGACTTATCTCATACCCCATAGACACCATTAGACGACGAATGATGATGACATCTGGACAAGCTGTCAAGTATAAGGGATCAATTGACTGTGCGATGCAGATTATGAAAGATTCATGTCCATGATGAAGGGAGCTAGCATTTTGAGGGCTGACTTTGACAAATTCATTCAGGTTTACATGGTCTGGAGATTTGGCAAATGAGCTGAAAATTTTTAGCCGGAGCGAGCGATCTCGTCGTAGCACAAATATCAATAGAATTAACTGAGCCAGAACTATGTAGAGCTTCCATATGAACACAGTTTATGTAATCATATCTTGCGGTCTCAAATTTCCACACTACCTACGAGCTCGACTAAACATCTAATTCAAATGAGCAAAATGAATGTGCAATTGAATGTGCGATTTAAAATGAATGTGCAATTGGATGACTTTAAAATGAATGTGCAATTGAATGTGCGATTTAAAAATGAATTTGCAATTGGATGACTATAAAATGAATGTGCCGCCAATGATCAGTACCAGCGATTTATCTAGTTAACAATGCTCCTATTCTAGTTAACAATCAATGTAAATGTGTGCAAGTGTGTTTTGTATGTAGTATTTCACTGTAATGGAAGCGGACGTTCTAGCTAAGCAATACTTGCTTTCCACCGCAAAATATGTTCGACGAAAGCGCGTTCCGCGGAGATTTGTGCGACAGTAATCTTAAAATATTGAATCATGAAATTGGTTTAATTGCTTTGTGGAGACCAGTTTGACAAAGTTTAAAATAACCCTTGATTCTGCTCTTTAACGTACTCTTCGGCGACTCTATGTAGATGAAAGTAAAGCGCACAAGGCTCCTTGAAGAAAATATTTGCCTTCTGAGGAGTTTAAATAACAAAATTCGGCTCATTTTTGATGACTTTGTTATGGAGAACGAACGAGTCATTTTGTTGAGCGAAATAACATCTGAAAATATGCAAACTAGAGAATGAAAAGTTGGTTCAAATCTCACTGAGCGCGAATCTGAATGTAAATAAAAAATTACTTATTGTCAAATTTTCATTGATATTAGCATAAGAGGGGTACCAGAACCGAAAACAAAAGACGTATGATATAGAACGGGAGCTGATTGAAATGTCCATTAAATTTTAAGGAAACAAACAATTTAAACTATACTAATTTAGAAAAGATATGGGACTTGTCCTCAATGCGACTGCTTTACAGGTCGAAAATAGGAGCAAATAGGTGCAAAGTCCAAAAAAATATTTCCATTTTTGAAAACAGTTAATTTCACAGTTATTAAAAATAAACATTTATATCTACATATGAAGCAATTGAGGCATCTCATGTCATTATCCAATGTTCGATTGCGCAAAATTTCAAAACCAATGGGACCAACGATTATTGTTTTAACTTAAAAAGAAACCAAAAATCCTTTGGAATGTACGAATAACTAAAAATCTGACATTTTCATAGTAATATCAAACCTCGTAGTAACCGTAAAAACAAAGCCGCGAAACATATGTTTGAAGCTAAAACCTTTATACACATAAAATTACAGCTCACTGGAATCGGTTTGTGACCTGTGTTTACAAGGACAGGGCTACAAATCGAGCGAAAATCAATTTCAAATAGACGAAGCTCAAAAACTCAAATCTATATTTGGAAACACATATTTTCAAAAGTCATGACAGAATTTGGATTACAACAAAAAACGATGGATTGAGTCGGAACCCCTCACAAAGCCTATTGGGCCTGTTAATATTGAGACTAAGTCATGAGCCCACAAAAAAAATACATAAAGAAACCAAAACTCCAAACAATTGTACATGACACAGTTCAAGGCACTATAATTATAAGATGTTACCTGAAAGAACTGTAAATCTCATTTTTACCTTCACTTTAACGTCAACAAGTCTTCCTTTTAAAACGACTAATTAGACGTGACAACAAAATGAAACACAAATATTGAACAGTATAGAAATCTCTTTACATAAATTGAACTTGGCCCCATTTTTGACGAAAATAGTTTAAAATTCGAAAAATTTAGCATAAATTCTAGCCACAAATTTCGGATTGATCAATGCAACAACCCTCTCCTCTATCTTTAGAGATGAAATCAATATTACTACCTGTAACAATTTTAACAAAATTTAGCCAAATTGACAAAAATTTGGTCAAATTTTGCGAAAATTTTGTCAAAATGTGAATAAAAACAGGTGAAATACGTCTAATATTCACAAAACAGTTAATTTCACAGTTATTAATAATAATCATTGATATCTACATATGATGCAATTGAGGCATCTCATGTCATTATCCAATGTTCGGTTGCGCAAAATTTCAAAACCAATGGGATCAACGATTATTGTTTTAACTTAAAAAGAAGCCAAAAATTCTTTGGAATGTACAAATATCTAAAAATCTGACTTTTTCGTAGTAATATCAAACTTCGTAGTAACCGTAAAAAAAGCCGAGAAACATATGTTTGAAGCTAAAACCTTTATACACATAAAATTATAGCTCACTGGAATCGGGTTGTGACCTGTGTTTACAGGGACTGGGCTACAAATCGAGCGAAAAACAATTTCAATTAGACGAAGCTCAAAAACTCAAATTTATATTTGGAAACACATATTTTCAAAAGTCATGAAAGAATTTGGATTACAACAAAAAGCGATGGATTGAGTCGGAACACCTCACAGAGCCAATTGGGCCTGTTAATAATGAGACTAAGTCATGAGCCCACAAAAAACAAATACATAAAGAAACCAAAACTTCAAACAATTGTACATAACACAATTCAAGGCACTATGATTATAAGATGTTACCTAAAAGAACTGTAAATCACCATTTTACCTTCATCTTAACATCAACAAGTCTTCCTTCTAAAACGACTAATTAGACATGACAACAAAATGAAACACAATTATTGAACAGTATAGAAATCTCTTTACATAAATTGAACTTGGCCCCATTTTTGACGGAATTAGTCTAAATTTCAAAAAATTTATTATAAATTCTAGCCACAAAACTCGGATTGATCAATGCAACAACCCTCTCCTCTATCTTTAGAAATGAAATCAAATATTACTACCTGGAACAATTTTAACATAATTTAACAAAATTGACAAAAATTTGGTCAAAATTCCCAAAAATTTGGTCAAAACGTGAATAAAAACAGGTGAAGTACGTCCAATATTCACAAAACTTTACACCTCGATAACTCCCCGTCAAATGCGAAAATTGAAAAAAATTTCGTTTCCATATTCTACGCTGGACGGGCTTTCTAATGACACAACTCACAACTCTCTACGATTACTATATCGATCGGCCGAAATTGACTGAATAAAAAAACCCGTTTGAGTATATGGTTCCTCCCCCCCCCCCTCAAGAGGGGTCGGAACAATAACTTTCAACAGATAATCAACCGAATAAAATGTTTAGAAAACACGATGTCGATAAAAGTTTTGGAAATGATGGCCTATGTTTCCTATATTTCTTATGGAAATTCGTAACTGTCTATATTGCCCACTACAACTAATTCAAAGAGATCACGAAGAATTGTCTTTGAGCTAAGGATACCAAGTTAGATAATCTCTTTGGTAATTTTGGCAGGAAATTTAAAGTAATCAGATGAGGTCAATTTTTTAATTTGATCTGAGCATTGATATTATCAAATTTGAAGGTCGATAAGGCTAAGCTTTGGATGCAGATTGTGATTTAAAGATCTTAGTTAAATTTTTGCAAAAAAACTTGATTTGCGAGATTAGAAATGTACGTCATTGTCATTCATTCATTTGGATTTCTGTTACTCCTACTACAGTGTAATTAACTTCAGCTGTTTAACATTGTGCACGCATTTTGCTGTGTGTTTTGTAAGAAGTAATTTTTTAAATCAACACCTGTTGCGATCATTTCAAAAATGAACACAGTTTTATTGGTTTCCCCTTTCCATTTTTTGAGGACAATTACATTTTCAAAGGTAAATAATATTTCTTTGGATCTGTTCTTCTTTTTGTTCTCATGCGCCCCCTACCCCCCACACTCACACACGCACGCACGCACACACACACTCACACCAGACACAAACACCACACACACATACACAGCACACATCACACAAGTTTTTTTAGACTACAAGGTTATCAAATTGTTTTCTTCATCAGGTGTTGTTCACTTAATAACAGTGGCGATAAACTCGTAGACTAATGCTGAAGTGTTTTTCCAGTGTCGATCGTAACTTAATTTAACTGCTATTATCGTAACAGGTGTTGATTAAAGTTCATTAAATAATTGGTGTTATTTGTTGTTGTAATCTGATAATTCAATCTTCCGGTAGTCATAATTCAATCTTCCGGTAGTCATAATTCAATCTTTCCGGTAGTCATTCAGTCTTCTACTTCTCCCAACTCCCCCTGCCCCCCACCCCCCTCACATCTCCAACTTTTATCAGAGAATGTTTAAAAGTCATTTTAAACTTCCTTTAGTGTGGAATGAATAATTTCGATGAGTCTCGCAATCTCAACCCCCCCCCCCCCGCATCTGAAAACACTCTTTTGACAACGTATACGAGCTTTCGCGACTTCACCTTAAACAGGTAGCCTTTTCCTCAACTCAGCCGACGTTTACTCCAAGCGCCACAGTAGACCGCCATCGTGTCAAATTTCAGTGGAAAGATGTCAAACGTCACGGAGGTCACACCGAACAACAACACGAATGTGGAATACATATAGCGACCAAATGAAAGTTTTAAAATAGGAAATTAGGAAATTACAAAATATAAATATTTGTAGTTTTTAGTCTGTTTTGAATTCGTTTATTCAACTAATAACTTGTCACTCGTGCGAATACCCAAATTTAAATGTTTATTTTTCAGATCATTTGATTTACTTGTTTGAAGTAAAAACCGAACGGCCAAAAGAAATGTCACAGAAATCGAGAAAAGTATGTATTGTTTCCGACTCAAGCGAACAGTCTGAGGCGAGAAGTTATTCTACACATGAAAGAAACGTTTACAGCGTTCCGAATTCAAATTACGAAACTTCTATGCAACATATTTCACCACAACAACTCAA
>NC_134472.1:44789109-44833954 GCF_964194025.1 Convolutriloba macropyga
GCAAATACAAAATTAATCAAACGTTTACATGATGATAGTACAAAAGAAAAGAGTACTAAAGTACATTTAGCTGAGTAGTTAATAAAGTCGACAACAAAAATTTGAGTAACTTACGAAGAATTAAGGAATTTAGAAAAAAATTACTGTCGACTTTATTACACTTTAACTTATTTTACCATAAATTTATCTAATTCACATATAATTACTTATAAAGTTTAAAATAATGAACATCATGAACATTGTTCAGTTTTGTTTGAAAAAATTTAAATAGTTGAAATGCTGCAAATATTGTGTAAAAACCACACAAATTATCAGTTTTCTGAACTGGCTGTTGTATCATTTTCTGATACTTTTTATTCAAAAATTTGTATTTTGTGATTGGACAAGCCAAAGAATCAGCATAGTAATAAAATCGATTGAGTCGAGCAATCATTATCCAATGCTCTCCAGCTTCCTTGCTCGGAGGAGTGTTGATGATAGCAAAGCTGAATGTGGGTAGTCTTGGAACACAATCTGCTGGAAACGACCCAATATAGCGGTATTTGAGTTATGGGATTCGTTCAATAATCTGTCCCAGGGAAGTGTTATCCATGACAAACAAATTTTTATTTCGCAAGTACCTTTAACACACGGATTTTTAACTGTACAGTCCAGCTGAAAAGACACATTCTCTTCAAAAAAGCAACAATCATTGGACTTTTTACCTTGCTCTAATAAAACTTTGCTTGTCTTTTTAATTTTGTCAACAGAATTGTTATGGGAGTTGGGGAAGAATAAAATAATTATAAAAAAAGTACCAGAAAAATTACGAGAGGAACGTAGACAAAAAAGTTTGAATTAGTTCGCCCCCAGTTAACGTCCATTTTAATTTTAACGTCCAAATTATTTGGTGAAGAGAATGGCAACTGGGTGACGATAATATATAACCCACAAATGTTCCAATGCAGAAAGCAATGATGTAGAACCCATAAAAAATTGAAAAAAATAATGAAAAAATTTTCGTTAACGCAAAAATCTTCAGACATTTTTAGCAACCGTTCCGAACTGATCATTTTTAACAGTGGGCATCCTTTCTCCTATAACAATTAAATCTGTCACGCTTCTTAGCGGGCGATCGAAAAACATTTCTAATCGGATACTTTCACTGCTGAGCTCAGGATAATGAAAATTTTCTCCAGCATCTTGAAGTGAAGTGAGATCAAATACAAGTACGTAATGGTTCTGAAATAGATTATGTGGTAACGCGGGAATTTCTTCGTTAAAATTCATTGCTTTCATTGTTGTTACATATGCCCTACAGTCATTGCTTGTATCAACTGATACTATAGCTCTACCTCCTCGAACAATTCTTAGTTCCCGTAAACCAAATGTCTGATAATGGAAAGGATTTTCTTGAAAATGTCCTGTGAATGCTGAAATTGTGTTCATCGCAATAGCTATTCTTCTGATTAGAGCATTGTTAAAAACATTTTCCTGAATAAACTGGTTCTGTCCTGAGGGAATAATAAATGTGCGTGCAATTGTTTCCATAAAGTTGTAACAAGCAGGTTGATGAGTTAATTGATATTTGATAGTCTGGTGATACACTTCGTTAACAACAACACGTCTTGTAAACAGGGAACAGTCAAGAACTTTAAGGGAGACGTGAGGATTGTGAGAGATCATGTAAAAATTGGGTCTTGCACGAATCAATTTCAGTCTAACTTTTGTATTTGGTAGCAGTAACTTTTCACATTGGAACAAATCAATTGCTAATTTACCGTAATAAGTAGTTCCATTTTTCAGCAAAAGTTCTTCCTCTCGATCTATAAAAGGGTTTTCTCAAAATCGCTGGATTCTTTTTCAAATTCATATCCATGACAAGCCAAAATACCTTCATTATTTCTTGTGGAAGCGTTAAATTCATCGGAAATTAAAGCTTTGTGTCCATAGAGACCATTTGAGTTGTAAACCTGTTGATTGTTCAGATACACCTCACAGTTGGAGAAGAGCGAGTGCAATAAATTGTTGACGTGAGTTAGATAAAGTAAATCATCATCTGCGAAAGACATTCCCATATCTCCTTTTCCATGTTCGTCTTTTTTCATAAAGTCATCAAACAATCTTCCTTTTTGTAAACCAACTTTGATTTGAAGGTGAATATCTCTCATATCAAGATATATGCCTCTATCCGTTTCAAACTCGAACTCAATGCTGCTTTCATCCAATGAAGTACTGGGATAAACTTCTTGAACGTGAGAAGATTCAATTGGTTCCAAAACAGGAATTTTGTCAAAAATCTCCAAGCAAGAGTTCGTAAAATGACCATAACGAAAGTTGCTATCGTTTGTTGATCTAGTATTCATTTTAGCTTAGAAAAAATATCTCTTCTAGTTCGACGACGTCGACTGGTTTTTGGGGGAATTCTTCGAATAATGCGACGTTTCCTAACTTTTCCACCACCTAGCTGTTTACTTAATGTTTTCTTTCCAACATCTGCAGCCACAGATTTGAATTTTTTCTTTCCAGTTAGAACATTTCCAATTTCGGGTGCAGCTATATCAAGCAAATCAGCGCCAACTCTTTTTGCTGCTGGGACAACATATCTCCTCAAGAATGGAATAGCTGTCCTCCCAATTGTTTGTGCTAATGCTCCGAGTCCTCTTCCCCTCTGTCTTGAATAACCACGAAAATACGGTAAATCACTATCAGCAACCATTTTCTACAACTTTAAATCTAAAAATGATTGTCAGAAGTTTTTCTAAACATTAGTACCGCTCTTGTTACACCAACAGAGTTGAAAGGAACTTTTTCACCATAAGAGTCCCGGAGCTCGAGTTTTATGCTGTGGAATGAGTTTTTTAGAATTTTTTTAAATTGTAAGTTTGGAAAATTTTGATAATTCATGTATTGTCCCGTTGAAATGATATCTCCATTCTTAACTTTTGATATAAACCGAATGCATCGTAAAGGAGCAGCTTTTGTATCACCCACAATATTGTATTCAACAATATCACTATATATCATTAAGGTGTGTATTCGTACAATGTCATAAGGGAACTTGGGAAAATGTGGACCAGCACCACTCATGAAAACACCCTTACCATAAACAGCTTCTTCGCATCCAGAGACATGACAAAGATCGGCACTAAAAATGACAAGTAAAGAGTTCTGATTCGGAAGACTCAAAGATATTCGCTGAGTAATTTTGTTAACGTGTAACTTGATTGGTGTTTTTTCATATTTTTCACATTCCTGAATTTTTTTGTTCATTTCATTGACAATATCAGAGATCGAGGGGTATAGACCTGGATCAAGTGTGTAATAATCCGATGGTTTTGTATCTGACGTTGCTTCATCTAGATAGAAGAATTTACCCTCTGTTATGTTTTGGTACAAAGAAGGATACGACAGTTCTGTTATCGCTACCTCCCATTCTCCATCAAGATTAATTTGTTCAGGTAGAAAATTCGTGAAAGAACTTAGTGTATTGTTTGGGTAACAATCAAACGACGCATTGGAAACCAACTCAACAGTGAAAGAACTCATCTTTAAATGATACACTTTGAAAGCTCTTTTTCATAAAATTTACCTAGAATTTCATCACCTTGTTCTCCACAAAGGTTAAAGACTGGTGGTTTAAAAGTAGCAACTTTAACAATTTTGAATATTTCATTTGTGAACTGAGATTTATAACCTTTTCTGAATGGAATCTTTTTTTTGATATACGAACATTTTCACCCGCTTTAAAACGTGGTCGATTATATTGGTTAATTGGGTTTCTGTAAAAAATTGACAAAAAGTCTTTGTTTGTTACATTTTTTGGAGCTTTACCTGTTGAGCAATTAACTCTTGTGTTCTTAGTTTTGAGAAAAGAATCCATTTTTCTCATGTATTTGTCACCATTTTCTTCCATATAGCGATAAATAAAGTTTTTCAGAGATTTTATAGCTCGTTCTGCTACAGCAGCTTTTGTTTCACTTCTAGTAGAGTAAATTTTGATTTTCTTGTCCGTACAAAATTTTCGAAACTCGGCGCTGAACTCTGTTCCCTGATCAACCCATACTTTCGCTGGCATACTTTTTTAACGCAACATTTTTTTGAAAGCTGCAACTGCATCGGTAGAGTACTTTGACTTCATTGGTTGCACACGAACAAAGCGAGAAAAGACGTCAACACATACTAATAAATACTTCACTTCATTATTACTATCCGATCATTTATCCATAAAAGCTAGATTGAGACACCAGATCTCATTGATTTGCTTAGCAAATGCTGGTAATCTTTTGAAATGTCGTGTTGCATGACGATACTTTGTGTAGGAATCTTTACTGTGAAGAAAGTAGGCAACTTTCTTTTTGGATAACCCATTTGCCTTTTGTAGATTTTTAATTGATCCATATGCGGCTTTTCCATCTCTATACAGCCTTTGTAGCTTGGCTTTTTCAGATTTTGAAAGGAATCCAGCTCCCTCTGTCTTTGCTTTTGGCATCTTTGTTTATTACTTTTTGCGGATTTATTCCGGTAGCATCAAGTATTGTGTAATATATGTCGGGAAAATCAACGTTCTTTCTTTTTAATGCAAAAATAAAATCTGCGAAAGCTACTTCTGTATCTCTTCCATCCAATAAAATTGTGTCGTTGAGAGATAGCTTGACTCGCGGTGAATTCAAAATTTGATCTACAATTGATTCGTTCTTTAAAGATCTGGTTTTGTTGCTGATTTCCTTGTAATTAGGGTTCAAATGTGTTGGGACAGAAACTGGTTTCTGCTCAAAAGTGTCCAACTTTTTAAATTATAATTTGAATTTTTGTTCGTAAAGGTGTTGAGGAATCAAAACAAACTGTTCCATTTCAAGACAATCGATTAATGATAGATGGTGTCAAAATTGATATGAGCTCTATTCATTTTCGTGAACTTAAAATTGCTCTTCTTTTATATATTCCGGTTCTTTTTAGCACGAGTTGATGAATTTCGTCTCTGTACTTTATTACGTCTTGTTTTTGTATTTCCTGTAGTTGTCCCCCGAGAAGGTTTACTATGCATTCGTTTAGAAACTGAATGAAATCTTTTGGAAAATTTCTTAGGAACATTTTCTTGAAGTTCTGGGAATACATTTGGAACGTTATCAGCGTAGAGAGATGTTGTGTGTTCATCGTTCAAAAAAGTAATCTCTTGTTTTGTTTTAGGGAGAAAAAAATCGTGGGAATAGAACCACTGTTTGTGCAAAATCTAAGAGAGTCGACTGTTTTCGGAGTCAGATCAATGAGTAAGTGACCATACGGGATTGAAGTAGCTTTTGTATACCAATCTTTTTATTGTGATCCTAACCCGAGCTGTTGACTAAGAGTGTTAATCTGGAGAACATCTCTAGAAGACTTGAACAAAACTATATGAGTATTTTGTAACTCAATATCTCTTCCCAACCTACTCTGATGAAAAAGACTATGCTTTACATATATTGTACTAAGTCCTTTGTGTCTTCCAGCTGTCGCGATTTTGAAAAATCCTTTCGAGCTTGAGATTTCCTCACAAGAATCATCAAAAATCAGCAAATACTTTGTTCCATTTTTGGGTAGATTCTGAATGAACTCAAAGTCAACTCCTTGAATAAAATGAATGTTCTTAATGTTTTTGGACATTAGTCCCCAAAGTGATTGATAATGTTGATAAAAATAGTAAATTTTTATCAAAATCGGGTTGAAAAGTTCCAATAATTAGCCAATCATTGATAAGATGAGATTTTCCAGACCCGCTTGGTCCCACCAATGAAATAAAAATGCGTTCCTTAGTAGAAATTATTTTGTTCATAGTTTAGGAGAAGGTAAAATATAACCGACTGTACTAGATAATATAGCAATCCAAACTGTTGTTTCTTCACAGGTTTCGGCAAGAGTTATTCTTACTATACAGCACGCTAATATTAACAAAATAAAAAAAATTGGGATAAAAAAACCACCAGAGATCTATTACAAGTCTGTCCAAAACATTTCCACGATTGTCGCTGGTTATTGTCATCAAAGACAAAATTAACTAAATTGAAACCATTATCTGTATGCTCGGTCATTTATACCTTATTTTTAAGGGAAAATCAATTTTTTGAACTGGGAATGCAACTTCTCTCTGATTTCAAAAGTAGTAAAATAAAAATAATAAATTACAAAACGATCACAATTACAACTAGAAATTACAAATAGAAATTACAAATTTTGTACGTTATCAAAAAGATCCAGAGTCCAAGTTCCGTAAGCATAAGCTTTCTTCTCTGCACAGTGAAATGTCTTTTTGTGTCAATACGGATAATTGCTACAATCCCAGTCAGTATCCGAGTTATTGAGAAGTTTGGAAACTTTTGGACAACCAAGATCATCTAGATTCTCCACATCTTTACACAAGTAATTTGAGAGAAGATTACACTTCTCTAACCCTTTTGCAAAGTATTCTGTTGTAGGTGAACAATGTTGGTGAATGATTGATGACAACTCAGTGTATTCCAGTTTTCCATTGTTCCAATTAATCCCATGTAAATTTTTAGTGTTCTACTTTGCTTGAAAAGCAGGTTTATAGTCTTTGGGTGGGAGCAAACTGTATCCCAATACAATTCCATCCTTGAAAACACCTAACTCCTTGACAATTTTCCCTTCCAAGCACTCAATATCAAACACAACGAGAGACATTGTTTTTTCTAGGTTGAATTACTACAAAAATGATTAGCAGTCTGGCATTTTGAAAATTTGAGGATGATAAATTTTAATAAAGGCACAAAAGATTAACCCAGTTAAATTTCCCAAGAAACATGAGCTTGGAAAATTTGGTAACATGTAACAGTATCCTGGACCTTTGCTTGTAGTTGCTTTAACCACTCCAGTAGAATCGTGTAGTATAGCATGTAATCGAAAAACTTTCAATCTAGCTAAGATAAAGTCTAAAAAGGAATTTCCATAACCAATAAGTCCTCCATGAGGAAATTTTTGGTTAATTTCCTCCAAATTTATTTTCTTGTCCCAAATTTTACAGGCCGCTAAAAACAATTTTTGCGTTTTTCATTTTCGGGAAACATTGAAAGGATGCTTCCGTAACAATTGAATATGTTGACAAAAACGACAATATCCATCAACTTTGCGTTCCTTCATCCATGTCAATGCAAGTTTTCTTAAACTTTTCAATATGAGATAAAAGTGTAGGGAGATGCTCTAGTAAGTTCTCGTACTCTTTTTTTTAATAAAATGAATGTTCTTAATGTTTTTGGACATTAGTCCCCAAAGTGATTGATAATGTTGATAAAAATAGTAAATTTTTATCAAAATCGGGTTGAAAAGTTCCAATAATTAGCCAATCATTGATAAGATGAGATTTTCCAGACCCGCTTGGTCCCACCAATGAAATAAAAATGCGTTCCTTAGTAGAAATTATTTTGTTCATAGTTTAGGAGAAGGTAAAATATAACCGACTGTACTAGATAAGATAGCAATCCAAACTGTTGTTTCTTCACAGGTTTCGGCAAGAGTTATTCTTACTATACAGCACGCTAATATTAACAAAATAAAAAAAATTGGGATAAAAAACCACCAGAGATCTATTACAAGTCTGTCCAAAACATTTCCACGATTGTCGTTCCTGGTTATTGTCATCAAAGACAAAATTAACTAAATTGAAACCATTATCTGTATGCTCGGTCATTTATACCTTATTTTTAAGGGAAAATCAATTTTTTGAACTGGGAATGCAACTTCTCTCTGATTTCAAAAGTAGTAAAATAAAAATAATAAATTACAAAACGATCACAATTACAACTAGAAATTACAAATAGAAATTACAAATTTTGTACGTTATCAAAAAGATCCAGAGTCCAAGTTCCGTAAGCATAAGCTTTCTTCTCTGCACAGTGAAATGTCTTTTTGTGTCGATACGGATAATTGCTACAATCCCAGTCAGTATCCGAGTTATTGAGAAGTTTGGAAACTTTTGGACAACCAAGATCATCTAGATTCTCCACATCTTTACACAAGTAATTTGAGAGAAGATTACACTTCTCTAACCCTTTTGCAAAGTATTCTGTTGTAGGTGAACAATGTTGGTGAATGATTGATGACAACTCAGTGTATTCCAGTTTTCCATTGTTCCAATTAATCCCATGTAAATTTTTAGTGTTCTACTTTGCTTGAAAAGCAGGTTTATAGTCTTTGGGTGGGAGCAAACTGTATCCCAATACAATTCCATCCTTGAAAACACCTAACTCCTTGACAATTTTCCCTTCCAAGCACTCAATATCAAACACAACGAGAGACATTGTTTTTTCTAGGTTGAATTACTACAAAAATGATTAGCAGTCTGGCATTTTGAAAATTTGAGGATGATGAATTTTAATAAAGGCACAAAAGATTAACCCAGTTAAATTTCCCAAGAAACATGAGCTTGGAAAATTTGGTAACATGTAACAGTATCCTGGACCTTTGCTTGTAGTTGCTTTAACCGCTCCAGTAGAATCGTGTAGTATAGCATGTAATCGAAAAACTTTCAATCTAGCAAAGATAAAGTCTAAAAAGGAATTTCCATAACCAATAAGTCCTCCATGAGGAAATTTTTGGTTAATTTCCTCCAAATTTATATTCTTGTCCCAAATTTTACAGGCCGCTAAAAACAAATTTTGCGTTTTTCATTTTCGGGAAACATTGAAAGGATGCTTCCGTAACAATTGAATATGTTGACAAGAACGACAATATCCATCAACTTTGCGTTCCTTCATCCATGTCAATGCAAGTTTTCTTAAACTTTTCAATATGAGATAAAAGTGTAGGGAGATGCTCTAGTAAGTTCTCGTACTCTTTTTTTTTCAATTCAATATTTGTCAGAAAACTCCACTGATATCCGTTCCAACGATGTTGTGAAATGGTAACTTGTTGTCTATCTGAACGATATATAAGACTTGTTTTGCGTAATTCGTTGTGAATAACCCACTTAAATTCTGAAATTTGAGACTCTATGTCCAAATTTTCTAATTTGGGAAAATTTTGAGCTTCAAGAACAGTATAGGAATATCTTTTAAGTTCGTAATGAAGTCTAACGTGAAAAACCTTTGACTTATCTCTGAGACTCAAAAAATTGTTTCCTGAGCAACCAATATCCCAACTCATTCTCAGATCAAAGATTTTTGAAATGAAAAATTTATTGTAGAGAAAACAAAGACATTATTGAAATGTACATTATTCAATGTTAGAAAAGTCATTCAAATTTTGAATCAGTTCCTTGAACTCGTCCAAATTGTAATTGACATAAGTCACCTGCTTGAACTCATTGTTTTCTTTGCGACAAAAGAGCCGAATCTGCACATAATTGGAAGCTGGATTATCCTGAACGTATTGAATGAAAGTCACATATATTCGTCTATTTCGTCCTATGCTGACCTCTCTGACTTTGTGACATCGTTGCAGCGCATCCTCCATACATGGGTTCTTATCAAATTGAGTCGGGTGCTCACTCACTTCCAATTCCCCATTCAGGATATTGTTCTTGAGGAAACAGAAATTCTTGAATTCGTAATCTCCAATTCGAAGTTGTTGGTACTTTTCAAATGTTCCAGAATTATCTTTTTTGAAGACTTGGAAAGTTGGTTCGGAATAATTTTGTCCGTTTTTAAAAATCTGGGACACAGTAAATCTCCCAAATCTTTTTGGGTTAGAACCAAAGTCTATATAAAATGGAACCGAATCAGTTCCAGTTTTAGGTTGAGAATCGGTAAACATCGACGGAGCACTCGAGTAAAACGGAGAGACTTTAAAGAGAGACATTTTATCAACTTAATGTGACAGAGAAAAATTATTTGGATGATTTGACTTGTAATTTTACTTCCTCTATTGTTTCCGATCACCTTTATTTGGTAATGATGTCATCATCCTTCTTTCATTTCCAAATATGGAAAATTCAATTGCGTCATTTTTCAAAAATTCCTTATAAGGAAACTTAGTCAGAAATTTTAAGTTCAGCAAACATTTGAACTAGAGCAGCATATTCATCTTGATGTTTAGCACGTCTGTGTTGCATTAGCGAGTAAAAGTGTTAGAAATATTTAGAACAAGTAAAACAACGGATTTTTCTGAGTTGCTGTTGCTTGAACTGTGTCGTTTTTCAAATGAAATTTTTGCTGCGTTTGAACTGAATTGCGCTATTTCCCTATACGGTAGTTTAAAAGAATCACTCCAAAATCACTTTGGTTACAGAATGGCAGCAGTTATGTGTCAAGTTTTACCTGACTTTTATAAAAAATTTTGTGAGAAAGCCTTGTTCATTTGCGTATCAGTTAAGGATTATAAACCTTACTTGCTTACTAGTGAATACTCTGTTGCGTCTCACAATTACACTTTTTGTCCTCTGAAAAATTGTTCTTATCACATAATTCTCATTTCATCTTTCATTAATGAATTACTCCAAAAATTGGATGATTTATCTTTTCAATATCAGACAGTGGACTGCTTATACACCTTATATAAACATCAGTTTTTTGGTCACACAAAGGAAGAAGCAGGACTTGTTTTCACCCAATTGAAGAGAGCAGTACAACATAATTCGGAAAACAAATTTGTTGAAAAACTACCCAGCGTGTCTAAGAAGAGGTTGAGTAGAAAAAAGTTCAAGAGACATCTACTGAGAGCTGAGCAAAGAAATGCAAACACACAAACATTGAGATCACCCTTCTTCGACCGAATTCAGTCACTTAAGAACTCAAAGTATGAGAGTGAATTAATAAAAATTGTTGATTGTTTACTAGATGGTCATGGAATAATTGATAACCCCATGTTGTACTTTGAAGTTAGAAAGTAATTAAGTAAAGTTAGAAAGTGTTTGTACTAAAATGTTTTATTATTAGTGTATATTCTAAAAGTCGAAATTTGAAGTCGATTTGTTTGTTAAATGTCGAAATTTCACACAACATTTTTTGTTAAAAGTCAAAAATAGAACCTCAGATTTTTCGTTAAATATCAAAAATGTTACCAAACTGTGCATGCAAAATGTGCATTTTTTTTCTCATTTTTTTTAGTTTTACGGTATGATTTTAAGCAAAAAACATAAATTTTAATCATTTTTAAAATGACAAGTTCTGAATCTGTTCTTGCAGCTTAAAAATCGGATTTGTAACAGTAAATTTTTCTTAAAAATCGAATTTTTTTCTCGACATTTTTTGTTAAATATCAAAAATAAATTCGACAATTTTCTTAAATATCAAAATTAAATTCGGCATTTTTCTTAATAATCGAAAAACAAATTTTCAATAATAACCAAGTACCTAAATTATCAAGTAACCTTTCGTGTTAATCTTTTATTCTGGAAAACTTGAAAAAAGTAGTTAAAAAATTATTAAATTGAAAAAGTAAATTTAATACGAAACACCCAAAAGGTATTCAGAAACTTTATTATTTTTACGAACAAATACAAAATAGTTTACAAAATTGAACATAGAAATAATTCAAAAAGAGTTTCAATAACATATTCTGGTAAGTTCTGAATTTAATTACCGAAAACTCTTTGTCGCTCAATTCTACCAGGTAGTTGAGTTGATTGAACAGTGACTGGGGTTTTAGGTACATCACTCAAAAAGATAGGGTTGTGAGCTGTTCCTTCCTCAATCGAAGGGGTTGTCATCGAGGGTGTAGTTGACATGTCAGTAGATCCATAGTACTGCGCTGGATCAAAGTTTTCCAGATCGTTAAATGACATGGTGGTACTAGTATCGATAATCAACTCGCTATGTTCTGTACTATGAGCTCTTGAAGCTATTTGGAGAAGATTATTTTCCACCTCAGGGCCTGATACCTCACCTACATGCGGTGTAGTGAACCAACTGTTTGGAATTTGCCCTTGCTCCCAAGGAAATGTGTACTGAATATTTCCAGCTACGTAGTTGGCAGGAAAATCAGATCCATTAACGTGAGGGTAGTGGTGTCCACTGACAACAGCAACTTCGTGTCCCATCGCGTGAGTTCCGAGCTGATTCTCTGTGATTGGGACCTGCCCCTGATGATATGTATCAAACTGTTGTCGCTGGTGCTCAATAATGTGCCGCACAGTAATGGGTAAAGTTATCAGAGACTCATACAGTCCGTTTGATAAATCTCTAACTCCTATCCGAGCAATATCCTCAGTAAAAGAAAATGAGTACAGAAGGTTATTATTTTGAACGGTGAACTCCATTTTGGAATAAATGATAGAAGAGGTTTTTGTTAGAAAGTGATGAGAATGGATGAAAAGATTCTTGTTGAGACCGGGATAAAAGCAATCAGTGGAGAGAAAGTTATAAAGCAGCAATTTTCCTTTTTAGGAAAGGAACAGGATATAACAATTAGATTTAATCAAAAGTTAGAACTAAAGTAAGTATTTTTTAACAAGAAGAAAGTGAATGTTGGAGCTCGATAGCAGGATAAAATGTTGAGGAGTAGTTAATATAATGTGAGAAAGTAGTGATGATGTTTTCAGAGAAGTTGGATCAAGTGATAATGTCAAAATCAACAACCTCTATATATAGTGTGCTCTGTCCAATCAGACAACAGTAACCAAAGATGGAAGATTTTATGAGAAAAAGTGACGTTTAGCTTGGAATTTCTGGACGAACTGAAATTCAAATCCAAATTTGGGTAAAATTTTCAAACAAGGTAAGAAGTGAAGGATACATACAGGTTTACGACTATGCTTTTACCTAAAATGGACTATTTTAGTTGAAATGAAGTGACATAATTTACCAAAAAAGTCAAGCTTTGATAAATTTTTTCCAATTCGTCAAATTTCAGATCAATCTCGGAAAATGTTCCATTTTTGGAATCAAGTTTCTGTATATATGCGTTAGGTAAACGAATTCCGAACCTAATCAGTACTCCCACTGCATTGTAGTCGTTGTAATAATGGAAGTACAAAGCACTCTGTAGTGAAGAAGTTATTGTTATTGGTTCTGGGAGAGGAACAAAGTTTGTTTGTGAAATATTTCTGTACTGTTCCAATATATCGGGGACGGAGTTCAAAATGAACAACAATTCGTATTTGCTTAAATGCAATTCTGAGGATAAATCGAAACACTGTTTCGCAATAAACTCCTCATATTCAAATTTCTAAATAGAGAACGTTGCATACTCAAGTCCTTTACTAAATCGGATTATTCTGTTGGATTTTGTGAAAATGTCCAAAAAATTGTAAAAAATGTATGAATCTACATCAATTTCGTCAATTTTGTATGAATCAGGTATACCTTCTTTTCTCTTGTAAATCTTCTCCAATATTTGTGAGTGGTTTTTAATCAACAATGAGTTTCAAAAATGAGTAAAATTTCACGTATCAATCTATTAAAATAAAAAAATGTTAAAAGAGAGAATGAGATAAGCAAAACGATATCATTAACTTTTACAACAAGTTTCCTAATACTAAAATTTGATTGGTTTGTAGTTTGTAATATAATCACGTTAACGTCAATTGTATATAAGTTATCTTCAATTAAAGTAGGAGTTTTCTTCTCTAATGTTTTAATATTATTGTAAAAACACATTTAGTGTTTTATCGATAAAATTACAAAATTAGTATGTTTAAAATAATATTTGTATTCTCTAAGTGAGCAAACATCTGACAGATAGATTTTGTTAAGAAGTCTGTTTTGGGATGAATAGTATTGTTTTGTAAAAAAAAGTAACCCAAATCAGCAATATGACAAATAAATAGAACTTAAGATTTCCGATTTTCCTCCAAGGAATAAAGTTACACATTTTGGATGTTTTCTGGATTTAAATACAATGTAGAATGTAACACTGTGACTGCTTCGTAGGAAGTTCTTGAACTTTCGTATTGCGTAATGTTACTAAAAACAGAAATTACGCCATTTCCTTATATGGAATTAATTAGTCATAAAAGTTATTCTAACTAAAAAACCAAAAATTATATTCATTCTCACTTTGTTATCAGATACAGTTGCTCGGCAATTTACTTAAAATTTATTCAATTTATTTTGGATCACAACAATACAATGCCTTCTCTCGATAGAAATCTACCTGTCAAATGCGCAAAGTGCGAGAAAATGGTTGTCCAGCAGCAAATGGCTCGACACAAAAAATCGTGTGATAGTGGGACTTTAAAATGTCCCAAGTGTCCACATTTCTACACAAAGAGGGAAGAGGACTTGAACTACCACGTTGCTAAGCATCACGCTCCTCAAGAAAAGAAGCTTAGTACAGTGGGCACTATATGCTTGGAGGAACTTCCAAGTTTTTATTCTCTTCAACAACATAAGAGACGGAAACACGGAACATCGAACAAAGTTGGAACAAAATCCAGCAAAAGCTTGAAAGAAGTACTAGAATCGGAAGAATTGGAAAGGAAGAACGAACAGTTACAGCAGGAATTTAGTGCCTGTCAACACTTCTTTGACAATACTGAGATGGAGAATGGGAGACATAGAGTATTCAATTTTAAATTGTCGAGACGTGATCCCAGCGAAATTAATGAAAAACTGAAGGAAGTGTTTGAAAAGCTTAACTGTGCTGCAAAAATAAATTTATCCCTGGGATTTATTTTACGAAATGTTGACACAGACGAATACCGATACTTTTATGCTCATGAGAACAACACCTTCTTTGAGAAGTCTCATTTACTGTGTTCTAAGGGAGACTTAGTCTCACTTCAGGATAGAGTAGAGAAATTGGATTTGATTGAGACTTGTGCTCAAGAAAGGGCAAACACAAAATGGCGCTATGCACTAACTACGAATGTAACAGTTTTCTGTGCTCTTCTCAACAATATCCCAATGGGATGTTTAGATGCTGTTATACCTGAACAGTTGTTGAGGAGAAGCGATGTAAATTGTCTTGTTACGAATGGATACGGAGAAACCTACAAGGACTACCTTTGCTTGTTTAGAGCTGTGGCTGTTCACTTGTTTGGATCAGCTGAGTTGGAAACAAACGCAGCTAAGTTGTTCAGTGACTTTCTCCGCGAGTCTGGTCATGACGCAATTAACTTTAGAGGAGTGTCAATGGATCACCTTGTGTTTGTTGAAAACGCTATAAAACACAACATTTTCATTTATGACATTGACATTGAGGATGGGGATTTTGTAGGTGAACTTGCCAGAAGAAGTATTGAGATGTACGAGAACAACATTAATCTGCTGCGCTACAACAACCACATTTGCTATGTTGATGATATCAACACGTTCTTCAAACGATTCCGCTGTCCTAATTGTGATATCTTTATTAAGCGCGCTGGTAATTTCCACCGTCAAGTGAAATCTTGTGAAGATAGGATACAGCACATTTGAGAGAACATTTACACTTTGATAGAAACTTTGTTCGATAAACTTGACGGTTTTGGAATTGGATATGAGGAAGAACAAAAACTGTTCAAAAACTTGGCTGTGTTTGACTTCGAATCAATCTGCGTTCCATCTAATGAACTGAAAGATACCAACACAACTACTTGGATAGGAAAGCATAAACCAATATCTGTGTCAATTTCCTCTAATTTATTACAAGAACCTATTTTCCTTTGCAACAAAGACCCCAAGACACTGATTGTATCTTTTGTTGAAGCATTAGAAGAACTAGCTAGCAGAAGTAAAGCAAAAATGTTGCAAAAATTTTCCTCACTTGAAAATGCAATTAAAAACATAGTAAGTTCTATTTTCGAGAAGCTAAATGGAAGGAAAGATGAGAGTACTCCAATGTTTGAATTTCAATATATCGAAGAAGAAGAAATTGATATGTCGACTCAATTCCTCCAAATTCAGAAAAATCAACTTCTCGAACTACAACAACATGTTGAACGTTATGTCAGCATTTTACCTGTGTTTGGATTCAACAGCGGGAAATATGATCTGAATCTTATCAAGTCTTATTTACTACCCTACCTCATTCACGAGCGCGATATTCAACCAACGGTTATTAAAAAAGCTAATCATTTTGTATCCTTTAAATTTGGTGATGTTCAGTTTCTCGATATTCTAAACTTTCTTGGTGGAGCAACATCACTAGATTCGTTCCTCAAAGCTTACAAGACAAATGAGACCAAAGAATATTTCCCTTATGATTGGTTCGACTCACCAAACAAATTGGATGTAACTTTCCTTCCCCCTTACGAATGTTTCTTTAGTAAGTTGAGAGATCACAATCCCTTGGAAAAAGAATTTACGGATTTCACAAAATTGTTGAATAGTGGACTTTCCCAACAGGAGGCTCTGAAAAAACTTAGGTTGAAGGTAGTGCCCCCCTCGGGATTTGACAACTACAATTACCTGGAAAGTGTGTGGGAGCACGAACAAATGAAAACTTTTCAAGACTTTGTCAGGTGGTATAATAACAAAGATGTTGTCCCGACACTAGAAGCGATGCAGAAAATGATGGAATTCTATCATAACACAGGGATTGATTTGTTAAAACTGTGTTGCACACTACCTAATTTAGCAAATATTTGTCTACACAAATCAACCAATAGCAAATTCTATCCTTTCGTTGAAGCAGACAAAGATTTACATGATAAAATACGCGAATATATGACCGGGTGTCCCTCTATTGTGTTTACTAGAAAAGCGATTGTGGATCAAACCTATATTCGAAACACAGAAAACATTTGCAAATCAATTGTGGGTATAGACGCCAGTCAACTTTACCCCTTCTCAATGTGTCAAGAAATGCCCACTGGGCTTTACACTAGATGGCAATTTGATTCAGACTCTCAGAAGTTTAAAGCTAGACAAAATAAATCGAGGAAATTTGAGAACATGGTTATGTCGTACCTACAATCTCAGCGTCCTAACTGCACTATTGAAAGCTACTACACAACTGGAACTCAGAAAAAGATTGATTGTTTTAATGTAGACGGATTTTGTGCTCACTGTAAAAATATTTTTGAAACAATGTGTTGTTACTTTCACTTTTGTGCATGTCAGGAAGCAAGAGCAAGCATGTCAGAGGAAGAGACTCAGAAAGGATTAAAGAAACGGGAATACGATGAACTAAGACGAGACTATTTGTGAAACAATGGATATAAATTTGTTGAGATACGGGAATGTAACTGGTGGGAAACTGTCAAAGGTGATGAATCTGTAAAAATTCACGTGCGAAACAATTTCCCATTCAAGCTACCCCTGACTCAAGAATATCTACTTAAAAAGATATGAGAAGATAAACTATTTGGTTAAAATCGGTGTGATCTCGAAGTTCCAGATGGGTTGAAATACAAGTTCTCGAACTTTCCACCAATCTTTAAAAACTTTAATGTTAGTCGAGCAGATATTGGTGATTATATGAGGGATTATGCAATTGATAAAGATTTACTTAAGCAACCGCTACGCATGTTAATTTCAAGCTTCAAGTTGGAGAATGGAACAGTCATAACACCTTTACTCAACTTTTACCTTAGTCTTGGTCTAAAATGCACCAAAATTTATCGCTTCGTTCAGTACACACCCAAAAAATGCTTCAACAATTTTGTCTAATCGGTTGTTGATGCTAGAAGAGTTGGAGATGAAAATCCTGAATCAAGCGTTGTAGCAGAAACAATGAAATTGTTAGGGAATAGTTCCTATGGTTATCAAATCATGGACAGAAGCAGACATACAGAGACAAAATACTTGAACGATGAAAAGACACACAAAGCTATCAACGGGAAATTGTTTAAGAGACTTAACAGTGTGTCAGAAGAGCTATACGAAGTTGAACTTGTAAAATCAAAAATTGAGCACCGTGAACCGATAATAGTCGGCTTTTTTATACTTCAGTACGCAAAATTACGTATGTTGGAGCTTTATTACAATTTTTTTGATAAATTTTGCGATGTCGACACGTTCGAAGAGTTGGAAATGGACACTGACTCATTATACTTAGCTCTAGCGCACGATAATTTGTACGATTGCATTCGTCCATCTAAAAAACCAGATTGGGAAGCTCTGAGGGAACACAATTGTGATGATTCATTCAAAGCTGATGCTGTACAAAATTTCTTCCCTAGAGCCTGTTGTGACAAACATAAAAAGCACGATAAGCGTGAACCAGGTCTGTTCAAGGAAGAATTTAGATGTACTGAAATGATTTGTCTCTGTAGCAAAACATATTGTTGCTACGATGCCAAATCGGATAAGTACAAATTCAGCAGCAAAGGACTGAACAAACGAACATTGGAAGAGACCGGAGATGGACCATTGGAAAAATATCGGCGAGTTGATTGTCCGAAATCCTCTATTTGTAGATGTTAAATTGAAGAAATCATCAATTTAACATCTACAAATAGAGGATTTCGGACAATCAACCACTGCGTCGCTACCTATAAACAAACAAAGAAAGGACTCTCATATTTTTATCCTAAACGAAAAGTGTAATCTGATGGAATTCATACTGTACCCCTGAACTTGTAATTTATTTAATCAATTTTCGTATTGTGAGCGCTCTCTGTTGTGTTTAAAATTACTTATAATGTACTTGATTAATACTGTGTCTGTATTTTTGTACCTTCATAATTCATTCTTTTAAAAATTTTCAATTTTGTCAATTTGAGTGGATATAACTAACCTTAATACATTGCGGCGGCTATACCTAATCTTAAAACATTGCGGCGGCTATACCTAATGTTAATACATTGCGGCGGCTATACCTAATCTTAAAACATTGCGGCGACTATACCTAATCTTAATACATTGCGGCGGCTATACCTAATCTTAATACATTGTGGCGGCTATACCTAATCTTAATACATTGCGGCGGCTATACCTAATCTTAATACATTGCGGCGGCTATACCTAATTTTAATACATTGCGGCGGCTATACCTAATCTTAATACATTTCGACGGCTATACCTAATCTTAAAACATTGCGGCGGCTATACCTAATCTTAAAACATTGCGGCGGATATATCTAATCTTAATACATTGCGGCGGCTATACCTAATCTTAATACATTGCTGTGGTTAAACCAAAAAATGTTGAAATTTACTGCGAGGGAAATTATCCGTTAATGCGCGCTGCCTGTACAATTCCCCGCCTGTACGTACGCGCTGACTGTACAATTCCCTGCGCGCTGCATGTATAATTCCCTGCTAATCCCTAAATGACCTCTAAAATCACGTGAAAAGTGGCTCCGGAAAATCACCCTGGTCTGCTCCTGCGTTACTACTCACCCCCTGGAACACCCCTAGATTTATCCCCAATCATAATACATTGCGGAGGATATTCCTAATCTTAAAACGTGGCGGCCGCTATAACTAATCTTAATACGTGGCGCCGCTATAACCTATCTTAATACGTGGCGCCGCTATAACCTATATTAATACGTGGCGCCCGCTATGACTAATCTTAATACGTGGCGCCGCTATAACCTATCTTAATACATGTACGCCGCCTATACCCTATCTTAATACATTAGTGTAGACCCTCTCTCAAAAATAACTCCTATACCCTATCTTAATACGAGGGGTCTACACCTCCCCACCCCCCGGGGAGCATTGCTCACCCTATTACTACTGGTTATCTGGCAAGATTCTTGCAGATCAATGGTTATATTGCAAGATTCTGGCAGATCAATGGTTATCTTGCAAGATTCTGGCAGATCAATTGTTGTTGTGAAAGATTCCTGCAGATCAATGGTTGTGTAGCAATATTTTGGCAGACAGATGATTATCTCGCAAGATTCTGGCAGATCAATGTTTATCTTGGAAGATGCTGGCAGATCAATGGTTATCATGCAAGATTCTAGCAGATCAATGGTTATCTTGCAAGATTCTTGCAGATCAATGGTTGTGTTGTAAGATTCTGGCAGATCGACGGTTATCTTGCAAGATTCTGGCAGATCAATGGTTATCTTGCAAAATTCTGGCAGATCAATGGCTATCTTGCAAGATTCTGGCAGATCAATGGTTATACTGCAAGATTCCTGCAGATCAATGGTTGTGTCGCAATATTTTGGCAGACCGATGATTATCTCGCAAGATTCTGGCAGATCAATGTTTATCTTGGAAGATGCCTGCAGATCAATGGTTATCATGCAAGATTCTAGCAGATCAATGATTATCTTGCAAGATTCTTGCAGATCAATGGTTGTGTTGTAAGATGCTGGCAGATCAATGGTTATCATGCAAGATTCTAGCAGATCAATGGTTATCTTGCAAAATTCTTGAAGATCAATGGTTGTGTTGTAAGATTCTGACAGATTGACGGTTATCTTGCAAGATTCTGGCAGATCAATGGTTATCTTGCAAAATTCTGGCAGATCAATGGCTATCTTGCAAGATTCTGGCAGATCAATGGTTATACTGCAAGATTCCTGCAGATCAATGGTTGTGTCGCAATATTTTGGCAGACCGATGATTATCTCGCAAGATTCTGGCAGATCAATGTTTATCTTGGAAGATGCCTGCAGATCAATGGTTATCATGCAAGATTCTAGCAGATCAATGGTTATCTTGCAAGATTCTTGCAGATCAATGGTTGTGTTGTAAGATTCTGGCAGATCGACGGTTATCTTGCAAGATTCTGGCAGATCAATGATTATCTTGAATGATTTTGGCAGATCAATGGCTATTGCAAGATTCTGGCAGATCAATGGTTATTTTTCAAAATTCTGGCAGATCAATGGTTATCTTGAAAAATTCTGGCAGATCAATTATTATCTAGCAAGTTTTTGGGGGATCAATAGTTATCTTGTAAGGTTTTGGCAGATCAATGGTTATCTCGCAAGATTCTGGCAGATCAATGGCTATCTTGCAATATTCTTGCAGATCAATGGTTGTGTTGCAAGATTCTGGCAGATCAATTGTTATTTTGAAAGATTCCGGCAGACCAATGTTTATCTTGGAAGATTCTGGCAGATCAATGGTTATCTTGCAAGATTCTGGCAGATCATTTGTTATTTTGAAAGATTCCGACAGACCAAAGGTTAGCTTGCAAGTTTTGGCGAATCAATGGTTATCTTGCAAGCCTCTGGCAGATCAATGGTTATATTGCAAAATTCTGGCAGATCAATAGTTATCTTACAAGATTCTAGCAGATCAACGGTTATCTTGCAAGATTTTTGCGGATCAATGGTTGTGTTGCAAGATTCTGGCAGATCGACGGTTATCTTGCAAGATTCTAGCAGATCAATGTTTATCTTGGAAGATGCCGGCAGATCAATGGTTATCATGCAAGATTCTAGCAGATCAATGGTTGCGTTGCAAGATTCTGGCAGATCGAAGGTTATCTTGCAAGATTCTGGCATATCAATTGTTATCTAGCAAAATTTTGGTGGATCAATGGTTATCTTGCAAGATTCTGGCAGATCAATGGTTATCTTGCAATATTCTTGCAGATCAATGGTTGTGTTGCAAGATTCTGGCAGATCACTGTTTATATTGGAAGATTCTGGCAGATCAATGGTTATCTTGCAAGATTCTGGCAGATCAATTGTTATTTTGAAAGATTCCAGCAGACCAAATATTATCTTGCAAGTTTTGGCGAATCAATGGTTATCTTGCAAGGCTCTGGCAGATCATTGGTTTTCTCGCAAAATTCTGGCAGATCAATGGTTATCTTACAAGATTCTAGCAGATCAAAGGTCATCTTGCAAGATTCTTGCAGATCAATGGTTGTTTTGCAAGATTCTGGCAGATCGACGGTTATCTTGCAAGATTCTGGCATATCAATTGTTATCTAGCAAAATTTTGGTGGATCAATGGTTATCTTGCAAGATTCTGGCAGATCAATGGTTATCTTGCAATATTCTGGCAGATCAATGGTTATCTTGCAATATCCTTGCAGATCAATGGTTGTGTTGCAAGATTCTGGCAGATCAATGTTTATCTTGGAAGATTCCGGCAGACCAAAGGTTATCTTGCAAGTTTTGGCGAATCAATGGTTATCTTGCAAGGCTCTGGCAGAGCACTGGTTATCTCGCAAAATTCTGGCAGATCAGTGGTTATCTTGCAAGATTCTGGCAGATCAATGGTTATCTTGCAATATTCTTGCAGATCAATGGTTGTGTTGCAAGATTCTGGCAGATCATTTGTTATTTTGAAAGATTCCGGCAGACCAATGTTTGTCTTGGAAGATTCTGGCAGATCAATGGTTATCTTGCAAGATTCTGGCAGATCATTTGTTATTTTGGAAGATTCCGGCAGACCAAAGGTTAGCTTGCAAGTTTTGGCGAATCAATGGTTATCTTGCAAGCCTCTAGCAGATCAATGGTTATATCGCAAAATTCTGGCAGATCAATGGTTATCTTACAAGATTCTAGCAGATCAACGGTTATCTTGCAAGATTTTTGCAGATCAATGGTTGTGTTGCAAGATTCTGGCAGATCGACGGTTATCTTGCAAGATTCTAGCAGATGAATGTTTATTTTGGAAGATGCTGGCAGATCAATGGTTATCATGCAAGATTCTAGCAGATCAATGGTTATCTTGCAAGATTCTTGCAGATCAATGGTTGCGTTGCAAGATTCTGGCAAATCGAAGGTTATCTTGCAAGATTCTGGCAGATCAATGTTTATCTTGGAAGATTCTGGCAGATCAATTGTTATCTAGCAAAATTTTGGTGGATCAATGGTTATCTTGCAAGGTTTTGGCAGATCAATGGTTGTCTCGCAAGATTCTGGCAGATCAATGGTTATCTTGCAATTTTCTTGCAGATCAATGGTTGTGTTGCAAGATTCTGGCAGATCACTGTTTATCTTGGAAGATTCTGGCAGATCAATGGTTATCTTACAAGATTCTAGCAGATCAACGGTTATCTTGCAAGATTCTTGCAGATCAATGGTTGTCTTGCAAGATTCTGGCAGATCAATGTTTATCCTGGAAGATGCTGACAGATCAATGGTTATCATGCAAGATTCTAGCAGATCAATGGTTATCTTGCAAGATTCTTGCAGATCAATGGTTGTGTTGCGAGATTCTCGCAGATCGAAGGTCATCTTGCAAGATTCTGGCAGATCAATGTTTATCTTGGAAGATTCTGGCAGATCAATGGTTATCTTGCAATATTCTTGCAGATCAATGGTTGTCTTGCAAGATTCTGGCAGATCACTGTTTATCTTGGAAGATTCTGGCAGATCAATGGTTATCTTGCAAGATTCTGGCAGATCAATTGTTATTTTGAAAGATTCCGGCAGACCAAATGTTATCTTGCAAGTTTTGGCGAATCAATGGTCATCTTGCAAGGCTCTGGCAGATCATTGGTTATCTCGCAAAATTCTGGCAGATCAATAGTTATCTTACAAGATTCTAGCAGATCAACGGTTATCTTGCAAGATTCTTGCAGATCAATGGTTGTTTTGCATGATTCTGGCAGATCGACGGTTATCTTGCAAGATTCTGGCAGATCAATGTTTGTCCTGGAAGATGCTGACAGATCAATGGTTATCATGCAAGATTCTAGCCGATCAATGGTTATCTTGCAAGATTCTTGCAGATCAATGGTTGTGTTGCGAGATTCTGGCAGATCGAAGGTCATCTTGCAAGATTCTGGCAGATCAATGTTTATCTTGGAAGATGCTGACAGATCAATGGTTATCATGCTAGATTCTAGCAGATTAATGGTTATCTTGAAAGATTCTGGCAGATCAATTGTTATCTAGCAAGTTTTTGGTGGATCAATGGTTTTCCTGTAAGGTTTTGGCAGATCAATGGTTATCTCGCAAGAATCTGGCAGATCAATGGTTATCTTGCAATATTCTTGCAGATCAATGGTTGTGTTGCAAGATTCTGGCGGATCAATTGTTATTTTGGAAGATTCCGGCAGACCAAAGGTTAGCTTGCAAGTTTTGGCGAATCAATGGTTATCTTGCAAGCCTCTGGCAGATCAATGGGTATATCGCAAAATTCTGGCAGATCAATGGTTATCTTACAAGATTCTAGCAGATCAACGGTTATCTTGCAAGATTCTTGCAGATCAATGGTTGTTTTGCAAGATTCTGGCAGATTGACGGTTATCTTGCAAGATTGCGGCAGACTAATGTTTATCTTGGAAGAATCTGGCAGATCAATGGTTATCTTCCAAGATTCTGGCATATCATTTGTTATTTTGGAAGATTCCGGCAGACCAAAGGTTAGCTTGCAAGTTTTGGCGAATCAATGGTTATCTTGCAAGCCTCTGGCAGATCAATGGGTATATCGCAAAATTCTGGCAGATCAATGGTTATCTTACAAGATTCTAGCAGATCAACGGTTATCTTGCAAGATTCTTGCAGATCAATGGTTGTTTTGCAAGATTCTGGCAGATTGACGGTTATCTTGCAAGATTCTGGCAGATCAATGTTTATCCTGGAAGATGCTGACAGATCAATGGTTATCATTCAAGATTCTAGCAGATCAATGGTTATCTTGCAAGATTCTTGCAGATCAATGCTTGTGTTGCGAGATTCTGGCAGATCGAAGGTCATCTTGCAAAATTCTGGCAGATCAATGGGCATATCGCAAAATTCTGGCAGATCAATGGTTATCTTACAAGATTCTAGCAGATCAACGGTTATCTTGCAAGATTCTTGCAGATCAATGCTTGTGTTGCGAGATTCTGGCAGATCGAAGGTCATCTTGCAAGATTCTGGCAGATCAATGTTTATCTTGGAAGATTCTGGCAGATCAATGGTTATCTTGCAATATTCTTAAAGATCAATGGTTGTCTTGCAAGATTCTGGCAGATCACTGTTTATCTTGGAAGATTCTGGCAGATCAATGGTTATCTTGAGAGATTCTGGCAGATCAATTGTTATTTTGAAAGATTCCAGCAGACCAAATGTTATCTTGCAAGTTTTGGCGAATCAATGGTTATCTTGCAAGGCTCTAGCAGATCATTGGTTACCTCGCAAAATTCTGGCAGATCAATGGTTATCTTACAAGATTCTAGCAGATCAACGGTTATCGTGAAAGATTCTTGCAGATCAATGGTTGTTTTGCAAGATTCTGGCAGATCGACGGTTATCTTGCAAGATTCTGGCAGATCAATGTTTATCTTGGAAGATGCTGACAGATCAATGGTTATCATGCAAGATTCTAGCAGATCAATGGTTATCTTGAAGGATTCTGGCAGATCAATTGTTATCTAGCAAGTTTTTGGTGGATCAATGGTTTTCCTGTAAGGTTTTGGCAGATCAATGGTTATCTCGCAAGAATCTGGCAGATCAATGGTTATCTTGCAATATTCTTGCAGATCAATGGTTGTGTTGCAAGATTCTGGCAGATCAATTGTTATTTTGAAAGATTGCGGCAGACCAATGTTTATCTTGGAAGAATCTGGCAGATCAATGGTTATCTTCCAAGATTCTGGCAGATCATTTGTTATTTTGGAAGATTCCGGCAGACCAAAGGTTAGCTTGCAAGTTTTGGCGAATCAATGGTTATCTTGCAAGCCTCTGGCAGATCAATGGTTATATCGCAAAATTCTGGCAGATCAATGGTTATCTTACAAGATTCTAGCAGATCAACGGTTATCTTGCAAGATTTTTGCAGATCAATGGTTGTGTTGCAAGATTCTGGCAGATCGACGGTTATCTTGCAAAATTCTAGCAGATGAATTTTTATCTTGGAAGATGCTGGCAGATCAATGGTTATCATGCAAGATTCTAGCAGATCAATGGTTATCTTGCAAGATTCTTGCAGATCAATGGTTGCGTTGCAAGATCCTGACAAATCGAAGGTTATCTTGCAAGATTCTGGTAGATCAATGTTTATCTTGGAAGATTCTGGCAGATCAATTGTTATCTAGCAAAATTTTGGTGGATCAATGGTTATCTTGCAAGGTTTTGGCAGATCAATGGTTGTCTCGCAAGATTCTGGCAGATCAATGGTTGTCTCGCAAGATTCTGGCAGATCAATGGTTATCCTGCAATATTCTTGCAGATCAATGGTTGTGTTGCAAGATTCTGGCAGATCACTGTTTATCTTGGAAGATTCTGGCAGATCAACGGTTATCTTGCAAGATTCTGGCAGATCAATTGTTATTTTGAAAGATTCCGGCAGACCAAATGTTATCTTGCAAGTTTTGGGGAATCAATGGTCATCTTGCAAGGCTCTGGCAGATCATTGGTTATCTCGCAAAATTCTGGCAGATCAATGGTTATCTTACAAGATTCTAGCAGATCAACGGTTATGTTGCAAGATTCTTGCAGATCAATGGTTGTTTTGCAAGATTTTGGCAGATCGACGGTTATCTTGCAAGATTCTGGCAGATCAATGTTTATCTTGGAAGATTTTGGCAGATCAATGGTTATCATGCAAGATTCTAGCAGATCAATGGTTATCTTGCAAGATTCTTGCAGATCAATGGTTGAGTTGCGAGATTCTGGCAGATCGAAGGTCATCTTGCAAGATTCTGGCAGATGAATGTTTATCTTGGAAGATTTTGGCAGATCAATGGTCATATTGCAAGATTCTGGCAGATCAATGGTTATCTTGCAATATTCTGGCAGATCAATGGTTATCTTGAAAGATTCTGGCAGATCAATTGTTATCTAGCAAGTTTTTGGTGGATCAATGGTTATCTTGCATGGTTTTGGCAGATCAATGGTTATCTCGCAAGATTCTGGCAGATCAATGGTTATCTTGCAATATTCTTTCAGATCAATTGTTGTGTTGCAAGATTCTGGTAGATCAATGTTTATCTTGGAAGATTCTGGCAGATCAATGTTTATCTTGCAAGATTCTGGCAGATCAATTGTCATTTTGAAAGATTCTGGCAGACCAAAGGTTATCTTGCAAGTTTTGGCGAATCAATTGTTATCTTGCAAGATTCTGGCAGCTCAATGGTTATCTCGCAAAATTCTGGCAGATCAGTGGTTATCTTGCCAGATTCTGACAGATCAATGGTTATCTTGCAAGTTTCTGGCAGATCACTGGTTATATTGCAAAATTCCTGCAGATCAATGGTTGTGTCGCATAATTTTGGCGAATCGATTATTATCTTGCAAGATTCTGGCAGATCAATGTTTATCTTGGAAGATGCTGGCAGATCAATGAGTATCATGCAAGATTCTAGCAGATCAATGGTTATCTTGCAAGATTCTTGCAGATCAATGGTCATCTTGCAAGATTCTGGCAGATCAATGGTTTTCTTACAAGATTCTGCTAGATCAATTGTTTTTTTGAAAGATTCCGGCAGACCAAAGGTTATCTTGCAAGTTTTGGCGAATCAATGGTTATCTTGCAAAGCTCTGGCAGATCAATGGCTATCTCGCAAAATTCTGGCAGATCAATGGTTATCTTGCAAGATTCTGGCAGATCAATGGTTATCTTGCAAGAATCTGGCAGACTAATGGTTATATTGCAAGATTCCTGCAGATCAATGGTTGTGTTGCAAAATTTTGGCAGATCGATGGTTATCTTGCAAGATTCTGGCGGATCAGTGTTTTTCTTGGATGATGCTGGCAGATCAATGGTTACCATGCAAGATTCGAGCAGATCAATGGTTCTCTTGCACGATTCTTGCAGATCAATGGTTATCTTGCAAGATTCAGGCAGATCAATTTTTATCTTGGAAGATTTTGGCAGATCAATGGTCATATTGCAAGATTCTGGCAAATCAATCTTTATCTTGCAATATTCTGGCAGATCAATGGCAATCTTGAAAGATTCTGGCAGATCAATTGTTATCTAGCAAGTTTTTGTTGGATCAATGGTTATCTTGCATGGTTTTGGCGGATCAATGGTTATCTCGCAAGATTCTGGCAGATCAATGGTTATCTTGCAATATCCTTGCAGATCAATGGTTGTGTTGCAAGATTCTGGCAGATCAATGTTTATCTTGGAAGATTCCGGCAGACCAAAGGTTATCTTGCAAGTTTTGGCGAATCAATGGTTATCTTGCAAGGCTCTGGCAGAGCACTGGTTATCTCGCAAAATTCTGGCAGATCAGTGGTTATCTTGCAAGATTCTGGCAGATCAATGGTTATCATGCAAGATTCTAGCAGATCAATGGTTATCTTGCAAGATTCTTGCAGATCAATGGTTATCTTGCAAGATTCTGGCAGATCAATGGTTATCTTGGAAGCTGCTGGCAGATCAATGGTTATCATGCAAGATTCTAGCAGATCAATGGTTATCTTGCAAGATTCTTGCAGATCGATGGTTATCTGGCAAGATTCTGGCAGATCAATGGTTATCTTGCAAAATTCTGGCAGATCAATGGTTATCTTGCAAGATTCTGGCAGATCAATTGTTGTTTTGAAAGATTCCGGCAGACCAAAGGTCATCCTGCAAGTTTTGGCGAATCAATGGTTATCTTGCAAGGCTCTGGCAGAGCACTGGTTATCTCGCAAAATTCTGGCAGATCAGTGGTTATCTTGCAAGATTCTGGCAGATCAATGGTTATCATGCAAGATTCTAGCAGATCAATGGTTATCTTGCAAGATTCTTGCAGATCAATGGTTATCTTGCAAGATTCTGGCAGATCAATGGTTATCTTGGAAGATGCTGGCAGATCAATGGTTATCATGCAAGATTCTAGCAGATCAATGGTTATCTTGCAAGATTCTTGCAGATCAATGGTTATCTTGCAAGATTCTGGCAGATCAATGGTTATCTTGCAAGATTCTGGCAGATCAATTGTTGTTTTGAAAGATACCGGCAGACAAAAGGTTATCTTGCAAGTTTTGGTGAATCAATGGTTATCTTGCAAGGCTCTGGCAGATCAATGGTTATCTCGCAAAATTCTGGCAGATCAATGGTTATCTTGCAAGATTCTGGCAGATTATTGGTTATCTTGCAACATTCTGGCAGATCAATGGTTATATTGCAAGATTCCCGCAGATCAATGGTTGTGTCGCAATATTTTGGCAGATCGATGTTCATCTTGGAAGATGATGGCAGATCAATGGTTATCATGCAAGATTGTAGCAGATTCAATGGTTATCTTGCAAGATTCTTGCAGATCAATGGTTGTTATCCAAGATTCTGGCAGATCGACGGTTATCTTGCAAGGTTCTGGCAGATCAATGTTTATCTTGGAAGATTTTGGCAGATCAATGGTTTAATTGCAAGACTCTGGCAGATCAATGTTTATCTTGCAAAATTCTGGCAGATCAATTGTTGTTGTGAAAGATTCCGGCAGACCAAAGATTATCTTGCAAGCTTTCGGCGGATCAATGGTTATCTTGCAAGGCTCTGACAGATAAATGTTTTTCTCGCAAAATTCTGGCAGATCAATGGTTATCTTGCAAGGCTCTGGCAGAGCACTGATTATCTCGCAAAATTCTGGCAGATCAGTGGTTATCTTGCAAGATTCTGGCAGATCAATGGTTATCTTGCAAGATTCTGGCAGATCAATGGTTATTTTGAAAGATTCCGGCAGACCAAATGTTATCTTGCAAGTTTTGGCGAATCAATGGTCATCTTGCAAGGCTCTGGCAGATCATTGGTTATCTCGCAAAATTCTGGCAGATCAATGGTTATCTTACAAGATTCTGGCAGATCAATGGTTATCTTGCAAGTTTCTGGCAGATCAATTGTTGTTTTGAAAGATTCCTGCAGATCAATGGTTGTGTCGCAAAATTTTGGCGAATCGATGATTATATTGCAAGATTCTGGCAGATCAATGTTTATCTTGGAAGATGCTGGCAGATCAATGGTTATCATGCAAGATTCTAGCAGATCAATGGTTATCTTGCAAGATTCTTGCAGATCAATGGTTATATTGCAAGATTCTGGCAGATTATTGGTTATCTTGCAACATTCTGGCAGATCAATGGTTATATTGCAAGATTCCCGCAGATCAATGGTTGTGTCGCAATATTTTGGCAGATCGATGATTATCTTGCAAGATTCTGGCAGATCAATGTTCATCTTGGAAGATGATGGCAGATCAATGGTTATCATGCAAGATTGTAGCAGATTCAATGGTTATCTTGCAAGATTCTTGCAGATCAATGGTTGTGTTCCAAGATTCTGGCAGATCGACGGTTATCTTGCAAGATTCTGGCAGATCAATGTTTATCTTGGAAGATTTTGGCAGATCATTGGTTTAATTGCAAGATTCTGGCAGATCAATGTTTATCTTGCAAAATTCTGGCAGATCAATTGTTGTTGTGAAAGTTTCCGGCAGACCAAAGGTTATCTTGCAAGCTTTCGGCGGATCAATGTTTATCTTGCAAGGCTCTGACAGATAAATGTTTTTCTCGCAAAATTCTGGCAGATCAATGGTTATCTTGCAAGATTCTGTCAGATCAATGGTTGTGTCGAAAAATTTTGGCAGATCAATGGTTATCTTGCAAGATTCTGGCAGATCAATGGTTATCTTGCAAGGCTCTGGCAGAGCACTGGTTATCTCGCAAAATTCTGGCAGATCAGTGGTTATCTTGCAAGATTCTGGCAGATCAATGGTTATCTTGCAAGATTCTGGCAGATCAATGGTTATATTGCAAGATTCTGGCAGATCAATAGTTATCTTGCAAGTTTCTGGTAGATCAATTGTTGTTTTGAAAGATTCCGGCAGACCAAAGGTTATCTTGTAAGTTTAGTCGAATCAATGGTTATCTTGCAAGGCTCTGGCAGATCAATGGTTATCTCGCAAAATTCTGGCAGATCAATGGTTATCTTGCAAGATTCTGGCAGATTATTGGTTATCTTGCAACATTCTGGCAGATCATTGGTTATATTGCAAGATTCCCGCAGATCAATGGTTGTGTCGCAATATTTTGGCAGATCGATGATTATCTTACAAGATTCTGGCAGATCAATGTTCATCTTGGAAGATGCTGGCAGATCAATGGTTATCATGCAAGATTGTAGCAGATTCAATGGTTATCTTACAAGATTCTGGCAGATCAATGTTCATCTTGGAAGATGCTGGCAGATCAATGGTTATCATGCAAGATTGTAGCAGATTCAATGGTTATCTTTCAAGATTCTGGCAGATCAATGTTTATCTTGGAAGATTTTGGCAGATCAATGGTTATATTGCAAGATTCTGACAGATGAATGGTTGTGTTGCAAGATTCTGGCAGATCAATATTTATCTTTGAAGATTCTGGCAGATCAATGTTTATCTTGCAAAATTCTGGCAGATCAATTGTTGTTGTGAAAGTTTCCGGCAGACCAAAGGTTATCTTGCAAGCTTTCGGCGGATCAATGTTTATCTTGCAAGGCTCTGACAGATAAATGTTTTTCTCGCAAAATTCTGGCAGATCAATGGTTATCTTGCAAGATTCTGTCAGATCAATGGTTGTGTCGAAAAATTTTGGCAGATCAATGGTTATCTTGCAAGATTCTGGCAGATCAATGGTTATCTTGCAAGGCTCTGGCAGAGCACTGGTTATCTCGCAAAATTCTGGCAGATCAGTGGTTATCTTGCAAGATTCTGGCAGATCAATGGTTATCTTGCAAGATTCTGGCAGATCAATGGTTATATTGCAAGATTCTGGCAGATCAATAGTTATCTTGCAAGTTTCTGGCAGATCAATTGTTGTTTTGAAAGATTCCGGCAGACCAAAGGTTATCTTGCAAGCTTTCGGCGGATCAATGGTTATCTTGCTAGGCTCTGACAGATAAATGGTTATCTCGCAAAATTCTGGCAGATCAATGGTTTTCTTGCAAGATTCTGTCAGATCAATGGTTATATTGCAAGATTCCTGCAGATCAATGGTTGTGTTGCAAGATTCTGGCAGATCAATGTTTATCTTGGAAGATTCTGGCAGATCAATGGTTATCTTGCAAGATTCTGGCTGATCAATTGTTATTTTGAAAGATTCCGGCAGACCAAAGGTTATCTTGCAAGCTTTCGGCGGATCAATGTTTATCTTGCAAGGCTCTGACAGATAAATGTTTTTCTCGCAAAATTCTGGCAGATCAATGGTTATCTTGCAAGATTCTGTCAGATCAATGGTTGTGTCGAAAAATTTTGGCAGATCAATGGTTATCTTGCAAGATTCTGGCAGATCAATGGTTATCTTGCAAGGCTCTGGCAGAGCACTGGTTATCTCGCAAAATTCTGGCAGATCAGTGGTTATCTTGCAAGATTCTGGCAGATCAATGGTTATCTTGCAAGATTCTGGCAGATCAATGGTTATATTGCAAGATTCTGGCAGATCAATAGTTATCTTGCAAGTTTCTGGCAGATCAATTGTTGTTTTGAAAGATTCCGGCAGACCAAACGTTATCTTGTAAGTTTAGTCGAATCAATGGTTATCTTGCAAGGCTCTGGCAGATCAATGGTTATCTCCCAAAATTCTGGCAGATCAATGGTTATCTTGCAAGATTCTGGCAGATTATTGGTTATCTTGCAACATTCTGGCAGATCATTGGTTATATTGCAAGATTCCCGCAGATCAATGGTTGTGTCGCAATATTTTGGCAGATCGATGATTATCTTACAAGATTCTGGCAGATCAATGTTCATCTTGGAAGATGCTGGCAGATCAATGGTTATCATGCAAGATTGTAGCAGATTCAATGGTTATCTTGCAAGATTCTTGCAGATCAATGGTTGTGTTCCAAGATTCTGGCAGATCGACGGTTATCTTTCAAGATTCTGGCAGATCAATGTTTATCTTGGAAGATTTTGGCAGATCAATGGTTATATTGCAAGATTCTGGCAGATCAATGTTTATCTTGCAAAATTCTGGCAGATCAATTGTTGTTGTGAAAGATTCCGGCAGAGCAAAGGTTATCTTGCAAGCTTTCGGCGGATCAATGGTTATCTTGCAAGGCTCTGACAGATAAATGTTTTTCTCGCAAAATTCTGGCAGATCAATGGTTATCTTGCAAGATTCTGTCAGATCAATGGTTGTGTCGAAAAATTTTGGCAGATCAATGGTTATCTTGCAAGATTCTGGCAGATCAATGGTTATCTTGAGAGGCTCTGGCAGAGCACTGGTTATCTCGCAAAATTCTGGCAGATCAGTGGTTATCTTGCAAGATTCTGACAGATCAATGGTTATCTTGCAAGATTCTGGCAGATCAATGGTTATATTGCAAGATTCCTGCAGATCAATGGTTGTGTCGCAAAATTTTGGCGAATCGATGATTATATTGCAAGATTCTGGCAGATCAATGTTTATCTTGGAAGATGCTGGCAGATCAATGGTTACCATGCAAGATTCTTGCAGATCAATGGTTATCTTGCAAGATTCTTGCAGATCAATGGTTATCTGGCAAAATTCTGGCAGATCAATGGTTATCTTGCAAGATTCTGGCAGATCAATTGTTGTTTTGAAAGATTCCGGCAGACCAAAGGTTATCTCGCAAGTTTTGGCGGATCAATGTTTATCTTGCAAGGCTCTGACAGATAAATGTTTTTCTCGCAAAATTCTGGCAGATCAATGGTTATCTTGCAAGATTCTGTCAGATCAATGGTTGTGTCGAAAAATTTTTGGCAGATCAGTGGTTATCTTGCAAGATTCTGGCAGATCAATGGTTATCTTGAGAGGCTCTGGCAGAGCACTGGTTATCTCGCAAAATTCTGGCAGATCAGTGGTTATCTTGCAAGATTCTGGCAGATCAATGGTTATCTTACAAGATTCTGGCAGATCAATGGTTATATTGCAAGATTCCTGCAGATCAATGGTTGTGTCGCAAAATTTTGGCGAATCGATGATTATATTGCAAGATTCTGGCAGATCAATGTTTATCTTGGAAGATGCTGGCAGATCAATGGTTATCATGCAAGATTCTTGCAGATCAATGGTTATCTTGCAAGATTCTTGCAGATCAATGGTTATCTGGCAAAATTCTGGCAGATCAATGGTTATCTTGCAAGATTCTGGCAGATCAATTGTTGTTTTGAAAGATTCCGGCAGACCAAAGGTTATCTCGCAAGTTTTGGCGAATCAATGGTTATATTGCAAGGCTCTGGCAGATCAATGGTTATCTCGCAAAATTCTGGCAGATCAATGGTTATCTTGCAAGATTCTGGCAGATTATTGGTTATCTTTCAACATTCTGGCAGATCAATGGTTATATTGCAAGATTCTGGCAGATCAATGGTTATCTTGCAAGTTTCTGGCAGATCAATTGTTGTTTTGAAAGATTCCGGCAGACCAAAGGTTATCTTGTAAGTTTAGTCGAATCAATGGTTATCTTGCAAGGCTCTGGCAGATCAATGGTTATCTCGCAAAATTCTGGCAGATCAATGGTTATCTTGCAAGATTCTGGCAGATTATTGGTTATCTTGCAACATTCTGGCAGATCATTGGTTATATTGCAAGATTCCTGCAGATCAATGGTTGTGTCGCAATATTTTGGCAGATCGATGATTATCTTACAAGATTCTGGCAGATCAATGTTCATCTTGGAAGATGCTGGCAGATCAATGGTTATCATGCAAGATTGTAGCAGATTCAATGGTTATCTTGCAAGATTCTTGCAGATCAATGTTTATCTTGGAAGATTTTGGCAGATCAATGGTTATATTGCAAAATTCTGGCAGATCAATTGTTGTTGTGAAAGATTCCGGCAGACCAAAGGTTATATTGCAAGCTTTCGGCGGATCAATGGTTATCTTGCAAGGCTCTGACAGATAAATGTTTTTCTCGCAAAATTCTGGCAGATCAATGGTTATCTTGCAAGATTCTGTCAGATCAATGGTTGTGTCGAAAAATTTTGGCAGATCAATGGTTATCTTGCAAGATTCTGGCAGATCAATGGTTATCTTGCAAGGCTCTGGCAGAGCACTGGTTATCTTGCAAAATTCTGGCAGATCAGTGGTTATCTTGCAAGATTCTGGCAGATCAATGGTTATCTTGCAAGATTCTGGCAGATCAATGGTTATATTGCAAGATTCCTGCAGATCAATGGTTGTGTCGCAAAATTTTGGCGAATCGACGATTATATTGCAAGATTCTGGCAGATCAATGTTTATCTTGCAAGATTCTGGCAGATCAATGGTTATCTTGCAAGATTCTGGCAGATCAATGGTTATATTGCAAGATTCCTGCAGATCAATGGTTGTGTCGCAAAATTTTGGCGAATCGATGATTATATTGCAAGATTCTGGCAGATCAATGTTTATCTTGGAAGATGCTGGCAGATCAATGGTTATCATGCAAGATTCTTGCAGATCAATGGTTATCTTGCAAGATTCTTGCAGATCAATGGTTATCTGGCAAAATTCTGGCAGATCAATGGTTATCTTGCAAGATTCTGGCAGATCAATTGTTGTTTTGAAAGATTCCGGCAGACCAAAGGTTATCTTGCAACTTTTGGCGAATCAATGGTTATATTGCAAGGCTCTGGCAGATCAATGGTTATCTCGCAAAATTCTGGCAGATCAATGGTTATCTTGCAAGATTCTGGCAGATTATTGGTTATCTTTCAACATTCTGGCAGATCAATGGTTATATTGCAAGATTCCCGCAGATCAATGGTTGTGTCGCAATATTTCGGCAGATCGATGATTATCTTGCAAGATTCTGGCAGATCAATGTTCATCTTGGAAGATGCTGGCAGATCAATGGTTATCATGCAAGATTGTAGCAGATTCAATGGTTATCTTGCAAGATTCTTGCAGATCAATGGTTGTGTTCCAAGATTCTGGCAGATCGACGGTTATCTTGCAAGATTCTGGCAGATCAATGTTTATCTTGGAAAATTTTGGCAGATCAATGGTTATATTGCAAGATTCTGGCAGATCAATGTTTATCTTGCAAAATTCTGGCAGATCAATTGTTGTTGTGAAAGATTCCGGCAGACCAAAGGTTATCTTGCAAGCTTTCGGCGGATCAATGTTTATCTTGCAAGGCTCTGACAGATAAATGTTTTTCTCGCAAAATTCTGGCAGATCAATGGTTATCTTGCAAGATTCTGTCAGATCAATGGTTGTGTCGAAAAATTTTGGCAGATCCATGGTTATCTTGCAAGATTCTGGCAGATCAATGGTTATCTTGCAAAGCTCTGGCAGATCAATGGTTATCTCGCAAAATTCTGTGAGATCAATGCTTAGCTTGCAAGATTCTTGCAGATCAATGGTTATCTTGCAAGATTCTGGCAGATCAATGGTTATATTGCAAGACTCCTTTCGATCAGTGGTTGTGTCGCAAAATTTTGGCAGATCGATGGTTATCTTGCAAGATTCTGGCAGATCAATGTTTATCTTGGAAGATGCTGGCAGATCAATGGTTATCATGCAAGATTCTAGCAGATTCAATGGTTATCTTGCAAGATTCTTCCAGATCAATGGTTGTGTTCCAAGATTCTGGCAGATCGACGGTTATCTTGCAAGATTCTGGCAGATCAATGTTTATCTTGGAAGATTTTGGCAGATCAATGGTTATATTGCAAGATTCTGGCAGATCAATGTTTATCTTGCAAAATTCTGGCAGATCAATTGTTGTTGTGAACGATTCCGGCAGACCAAAGGTTATCTTGCAAGCTTTCGGCGGATCAATGTTCATCATGCAAGGCTCTGACAAATAAATGTTTTTCTCGCAAAATTCTGGCAGATCAATGGTTATCTTGCAAGATTCTGGCAGATCAATGGTTATCTTGCAAAGCTCTGGCAGATCAATGGTTATCTCGCAAAATTCTGTGAGATCAATGCTTAGCTTGCAAGATTCTAGCAGATCAATGGTTATCTTGCAAGATTCTGGCAGATCAATGGTTATATTGCAAGACTCCTGCCGATCAATGGTTGTGTCGCAAAATTTTGGCAGATCGATGGTTATCTTGCAAGATTCTGGCAGATCAATGTTTATCTTGGAAGATGCTGGCAGATCAAAGGTTATATTGCAGGAATCTGGCAGATCAATGGTTATCTTGCAACATTCTGGCAGATCAAATGTTGTTCTGAAAGATTCCGGCAGACCAAAGGTTATCTTGCAACTTTTGGCGAATCAATGGTTATATTGCAAGGCTCTGGCAGATCAATGGTTATCTCGCAAAATTCTGGCAGATCAATGGTTATCTTGCAAGATTCTGGCAGATTATTGGTTATATTGCAAGATTCTGGCAGATCAATGTTTATCTTGCAAAATTCTGGCAGATCAATTGTTGTTGTGAACGATTCCGGCAGACCAAAGGTTATCTTGCAAGCTTTCGGCGGATCAATGTTTATCATGCAAGGCTCTGACAAATAAATGTTTTTCTCGCAAAATTCTGGCAGATCAATGGTTATCTTGCAAGATTCTGGCAGATCAATGGTTATCTTGCAAAGCTCTGGCAGATCAATGGTTATCTCGCAAAATTCTGTGAGATCAATGCTTAGCTTGCAAGATTCTAGCAGATCAATGGTTATCTTGCAAGATTCTGGCAGATCAATGGTTATATTGCAAGACTCCTGCCGATCAATGGTTGTGTCGCAAAATTTTGGCAGATCGATGGTTATCTTGCAAGATTCTGGCAGATCAATGTTTATCTTGGAAGATGCTGGCAGATCAAAGGTTATATTGCAGGATTCTGGCAGATCAATGGTTATCTTGCAACATTCTGGCAGATCAAATGTTGTTCTGAAAGATTCCGGCAGACCAAAGGTTATCTTGCAAGCTTTCGGCGGATCAATGGTTATCTTGCAAGGCTCTGACAGATAAATGGTTATCTCGCAAAATTCTGGCAGATCAATGGTTTTCTTGCAAGATTCTGTCAGATCAACGGTTATATTGCAAGACTCCTGCCGATCAATGGTTGTGTTGCAAGATTCTGGCGGATCGACGGTTATCTTACAAGATTCTGGCAGATCAATGTTTATCTTGGAAGGTTTTGGCAGATCAAAGGTTATATTGCAGGATTCTTGCAGATCAATGGTTATCTTGCAACATTCTGGCAGATCAAATGTTGTTCTGAAAGATTCCGGCAGACCAAAGGTTATCTTGCAAGCTTTCGGCGGATCAATGGTTATCTTGCAAGGCTCTGACAGATAAATTGTTATCTCGCAAAATTCTGGCAGATCAATGGTTTTCTTGCAAGATTCTGTCAGATCAACGGTTGTATTGCAAGATTCCTGCAGATCAATGGTTGTGTTGCAAGATTCAGGCAGATCAATGTTTATCTTGGAAGATTCTGGCAGATCAATGGTTATCTTGCAAGATTCTGGCTGATCAATTGTTATTTTGAAAGATTCCGGCAGACCAAAGGTTATCTTGCAAGTTTTGGCGAATCAATGGTTATCTTGCAAGACACTGGCAGAGCATTGGTTATCTCGCAAAATTCTGGCAGATCAGTGGTTATCTTGCAAGATTCTGGCAGATGAATGGTTGTGTTGCAAGATTCTGGCAGATCAATGGTAATCTTGCAATATTCTTGCAAATCAATGGTTGTGTTGCAAGATTCTGGCAGATCAATATTTATCTTGGAAGATTCTGGCAGATCAAAGGTTATATTGCACGATTCTGGCAGATCAATGGTTATCTTGCAACATTCTGGCAGATCAAATGTTGTTCTGAAAGATTCCGGCAGACCAAAGGTTATCTTGCAAGCTTTCGGCGGATCAATGGTTATCTTGCTAGGCTCTGACAGATAAATGGTTATCTCGCAAAATTCTGGCAGATCAATGGTTTTCTTGCAAGATTCTGTCAGATCAATGGTTATATTGCAAGATTCCTGCAGATCAATGGTTGTGTTGCAAGATTCTGGCAGATCAATGTTTATCTTGGAAGATTCTGGCAGATCAATGGTTATCTTGCAAGATTCTGGCTGATCAATTGTTATTTTGAAAGATTCCGGCAGACCAAAGGTTATCTTGCAAGTTTTGGCGAATCAATGGTTATCTTGCAAGACTCTGGCAGAGCTTTGGTTATCTCGCAAAATTCTGGCAGATCAGTGGTTATCTTGCAAGATTCTGGCAGATGAATGGTTGTGTTGCAAGATTCTGGCAGATCAATGGTAATCTTGCAATATTCTTGCAAATCAATGGTTGTGTTGCAGGATTCTGGCAGATCAATATTTATCTTGGAAGATTCTGGCAGATCAATGGTTATCTTTCAAGTTTCTGGCAGATCAATTGTTATTTTGAAAGATTCCGGCAGACCAAAGATTATCTTGCAAGTTTTGGCGAATCAATGGTTATCTTGCAAGACTCTGGCAAAGCATTGGTTATCTCATAAAATTCTGGCAGATCAGTGGTTATCTTGCAAGATTCTGACTGATGAATGGTTGTGTTGCAAGATTTTGGCAGATCAATGGTTATCTTGCAAGATTCTGACAGATGAATGGTTGTGTTGCAAGATTCTGGCAGATCAATATTTATCTTGGAAGATTCTGGCAGATCAATGGTTATCTTGCAAGATTCTGACAGATGAATGGTTGTGTTGCAAGATTCTGGCAGATCAATATTTATCTTTGAAGATTCTGGCAGATCAATGGTTATCTTGCAAGATTCTGGCAGATCAATTGTTATTTTGAAAGATTCCGGCAGACCAAAGATTATCTTGCAAGTTTTGGCGAATCAATGGTTATCTTGCAAGACTCTGGCAGAGCATTGGTTATCTCGCGAAATTCTGGCAGATCAGTGGTTATCTTGCAAGATTCTGGCAGATGAATGGTTGTGTTGCAAGATTCTGGCAGATCAATGGTTATCTTGCAATATTCTTGCAAATCAATGGTTGTGTTGCAAGATTCTGGCAGATCAATGTTTATCTTGGAAGGTTCTGGCAGATCAATGTTTATCTTGGAAGATTCTGGCAGATCAATAGTTATCTTGCAAGATTCTGGCAGCTCAATTGATGTTTTGAAAGATTCCGGCAGATCATTGGTTATCTTGCAAGATTCTTGCAGATCAAGGGTTGTGTTGCAAGATTCTGGAAGATCAATGGCTATCTTGCAATATTCTTGCAAATCAATGGTTGTGTTGCAAGATTCTGGCAGATAAATGTTTATCTTGGAAGATTCTGGCTGATCAATGGTTATCTTGCAAGATTCTCGCAGATCAATTGTTATTTTGAAAGATTCCGGCAGACCAAAGTTTATCTTGCAAGTTTTGGCGAATCAATGGTTATCTTGCAAGACTCTGGCAGAGCATTGGTTATCTCGCAAAATTCTGGCAGATCATTGGTTATCTTGCAAGAGTCTGGCAGATGATTAGTTATATTGCAGGATTCCTGCAGATCAATGGTTGTGTCGCAAAATTTTGGTGAATCGATGATTATATTGCAAGATTCTGGCAGATCAATGTTTATCTTGGAAGATGCTGGCAGATCAATGGTTATCATGCAAGATTCTAGCAGATCAATGGTTATCTTGCAAGATTCTTGCAGATCAAAGGTTATCTTGCAAGATTCTTGCAGATCGATGGTTATCTTGCAAGATTCTGGCAGACCAAAGGTTATCTTGCAAGTTTTGGCGAATCAATGGTTATCTTGCAAAGCTCTGGCAGATCAATGGTTATCTCGCAAAATTCTGGCAGATCAATGGTTATCTTGCAAGATTCTGGCAGATTAATGGTTATCTTGCAACATTCTGGCAGATCAATGGTTATATTGCAAGATTCCTGCAAATCAATGTTTGTGTCGCAATATTTTGGCAGATCGATGATTATCTTGCAAGATTCTGGCAGATCAATGTTAATCTTGGAAGATGCTCGCAGATCAATGGTTATCATGCAAGATTCTAGCAGATCAATGGTTATCTTGCAAGATTCTTGCATATCAATGGTTGTGTTCCAAGATTCTGGCAGATCGACGGTTATCTTGCAAGATTCTAGCAGATCAATGTTTATCTTGGAAGATTTTGGCAGATCAATGGTTATATTGCAAGATTCTGGCAGATCAATGGTTATCTTGCCAAATTCTGGCAGATCAATTGTTGTTGTGAAAGATTCCGGCAGACCAAAGGTTATCTTGCAAGTTTTCGGCGGAACAATGGTTATCTTGCAAGGCTCTGACAGATATATGGTTATCTCGCAAAATTCTGTCAGATCAATGGTTATATTGCAAGACTCCTGCAGATCCATGGTTGTGTCAAAAAATTTTGGCAGATCAATGGTTATCTTGCAAGATTCTGGCAGATCAATGGTTATCTTGCAAGGCTCTGGCAGATCAATAGTTATCTCGCAAAAGCCTGTGAGATCAATGCTTAGCTTGCAAGATTCTAGCAGATCAATGGTTATCTTGCAAGATTCTGGCAGATCAATTGTTATATTGCAAGACTCCTGCAGATCACTGGTTGTGTCGCAAAATTCTGGCAGATCGATGGTTATCTTGCAAGATTCTGGCAGATCAATAGTTATCTTGCAAGATTATTACAGATCAATGGTTGTGTTGCAAGATTCTGGCAGATCGACGGTTATCTTGCAAGATTCTGGCATATCAATTGTTATCTAGCAAAATTTTGGTGGATCAATGGTTATCTTGCAAGATTCTGGCAGATCAATGGTTATCTTGCAATATTCTTGCAGATCAATGGTTGTGTTGCAAGATTTTGGCAGATCAATGTTTATCTTGGAAGATTTTGGCAGATCAATGGTTATATTGCAGGATTCTGGCAGATCAATGGTTATCTTGCAACATTCTGGCAGATCAAATGTTGTTCTGAAAGATTCCGGCAGACCAAAGGTTATCTTGCAAGCTTTCGGCGGATCAATGGTTATCTTGCAAGGCTCTGACAGATAAATGGTTATCTCGCAAAATTCTGGCAGATCAATGGTTTTCTTGCAAGATTCTGTCAGATCAACGGTTATATTGCAAGATTCCTGCAGATCAATGGTTGTGTTGCAAGATTCTGGCAGATCAATGTTTATCTTGGAAGATTCTGGCAGATCAATGATTATCTTGCAAGATTCTGGCTGATCAATTGTTATTTTGAAAGATTCCGGCAGACCAAAGGTTATCTTGCAAGTTTTGGCGAATCAATGGTTATCTTGCAAGACTCTGGCAGAGCTTTGGTTATCTCGCAAAATTCTGGCAGATCAGTGGTTATCTTGCAAGATTCTGGCAGATGAATGGTTGTGTTGCAAGATTCTGGCAGATCAATGGTAATCTTGCAATATTCTTGCAAATCAATGGTTGTGTTGCAGGATTCTGGCAGATCAATATTTATCTTGGAAGATTCTGGCAGATCAATGGTTATCTTTCAAGTTTCTGGCAGATCAATTGTTATTTTGAAAGATTCCGGCAGACCAAAGATTATCTTGCAAGTTTTGGCGAATCAATGGTTATCTTGCAAGACTCTGGCAAAGCATTGGTTATCTCATAAAATTCTGGCAGATCAGTGGTTATCTTGCAAGATTCTGACAGATGAATGGTTGTGTTGCAAGATTTTGGCAGATCAATGGTTATCTTGCAAGATTCTGACAGATGAATGGTTGTGTTGCAAGGTTCTGGCAGATCAATATTTATCTTGGAAGATTCTGGCAGATCAATGGTTATCTTGCAAGATTCTGACAGATGAATGGTTGTGTTGCAAGATTCTGGCAGATCAATATTTATCTTTGAAGATTCTGGCAGATCAATGGTTATCTTGCAAGATTCTGGCAGATCAATTGTTATTTTGAAAGATTCCGGCAGACCAAAGATTATCTTGCAAGTTTTGGCGAATCAATGTTTATCTTGCAAGACTCTGGCAGAGCATTGGTTATCTCGCGAAATTCTGGCAGATCAGTGGTTATCTTGCAAGATTCTGGCAGATGAATGGTTGTGTTGCAAGATTCTGGCAGATCAATGGTTATCTTGCAATATTCTTGCAAATCAATGGTTGTGTTGCAAGATTCTGGCAGATCAATGTTTATCTTGGAAGGTTCTGGCAGATCAATGTTTATCTTGGAAGATTCTGGCAGATCAATAGTTATCTTGCAAGATTCTGGCAGCTCAATTGATGTTTTGAAAGATTCCGGCAGATCATTGGTTATCTTGCAAGATTCTTGCAGATCAAGGGTTGTGTTGCAAGATTCTGGAAGATCAATGGTTATCTTGCAATATTCTTGCAAATCAATGGTTGTGTTGCAAGATTCTGGCAGATAAATGTTTATCTTGGAAGATTCTGGCTGATCAATGGTTATCTTGCAAGATTCTCGCAGATCAATTGTTATTTTGAAAGATTCCGGCAGACCAAAGTTTATCTTGCAAGTTTTGGCGAATCAATGGTTATCTTGCAAGACTCTGGCAGAGCATTGGTTATCTCGCAAAATTCTGGCAGATCATTGGTTATCTTGCAAGAGTCTGGCAGATGAATAGTTATATTGCAAGATTCCTGCAGATCAATGGTTGTGTCGCAAAATTTTGGTGAATCGATGATTATATTGCAAGATTCTGGCAGATCAATGTTTATCTTGGAAGATGCTGGCAGATCAATGGTTATCATGCAAGATTCTAGCAGATCAATGGTTATCATGCAAGATTCTTGCAGATCAAAGGTTATCTTGCAAGATTCTGGCAGACCAAAGGTTATCTTGCAAGTTTTGGCGAATCAATGGTTATCTTGCAAAGCTCTGGCAGATCAATGGTTATCTCGCAAAATTCTGGCAGATCAATGGTTATCTTGCAAGATTCTGGCAGATTAATGGTTATCTTGCAACATTCTGGCAGATCAATGGTTATATTGCAAGATTCCTGCAAATCAATGTTTGTGTCGCAATATTTTGGCAGATCGATGATTATCTTGCAAGATTCTGGCAGATCAATGTTAATCTTGGAAGATGCTCGCAGATCAATGGTTATCATGCAAGATTCTAGCAGATCAATGGTTATCTTGCAAGATTCTTGCATATCAATGGTTGTGTTCCAAGATTCTGGCAGATCGACGGTTATCTTGCAAGATTCTAGCAGATCAATGTTTATCTTGGAAGATTTTGGCAGATCAATGGTTATATTGCAAGATTCTGGCAGATCAATGGTTATCTTGCCAAATTCTGGCAGATCAATTGTTGTTGTGAAAGATTCCGGCAGACCAAAGGTTATCTTGCAAGTTTTCGGCGGAACAATGGTTATCTTGCAAGGCTCTGACAGATATATGGTTATCTCGCAAAATTCTGTCAGATCAATGGTTATATTGCAAGACTCCTGCAGATCAATGGTTGTGTCAAAAAATTTTGGCAGATCAATGGTTATCTTGCAAGATTCTGGCAGATCAATGGTTATCTTGCAAGGCTCTGGCAGATCAATAGTTATCTCGCAAAAGCCTGTGAGATCAATGCTTAGCTTGCAAGATTCTAGCAGATCAATGGTTATCTTGCAAGATTCTGTCAGATCAATGGTTATATTGCAAGACTCCTGCAGATCAATGGTTGTGTCAAAAAATTTTGGCAGATCAATGGTTATCTTGCAAGATTCTGGCAGATCAATGGTTATCTTGCAAGGCTCTGGCAGATCAATAGTTATCTCGCAAAAGCCTGTGAGATCAATGCTTAGCTTGCAAGATTCTAGCAGATCAATGGTTATCTTGCAAGATTCTGGCAGATCAATTGTTATATTGCAAGACTCCTGCAGATCACTGGTTGTGTCGCAAAATTCTGGCAGATCAATGGTTATCATGCAAGATTCGAGCAGATCAATAGTTATCTTGCAAGATTATTACAGATCAATGGTTGTGTTGCAAGATTCTGGCAGATCGACGGTTATCTTGCAAGATTCTGGCATATCAATTGTTATCTAGCAAAATTTTGGTGGATCAATGGTTATCTTGCAAGATTCTGGCAGATCAATGGTTATCTTGCAATATTCTTGCAGATCAATGGTTGTGTTGCAAGATTTTGGCAGATCAATGTTTTATCTTGGAAGATTTTGGCAGATCAATGGTTATATTGCAGGATTCTGGCAGATCAATGGTTATCTTGCAAGATTCTGGCAGATCAAATGTTGTTCTGAAAGATTCCGGCAGACCAAAGGTTGTCTTGCAAGCTTTCGGCGGATCAATGGTTATCTTGCAAGGCTCTGACAGATCAATGGTTATCACGCAAGATTCTGGCAGATCAATAGTTATCTTGCAAGATTCTGGCAGATCAATGGTTATCTTGCAAGGTTCTGGCAGATCAATGGTTATCTTTCAAGGTTCCGGCAGATCAGAGGTTATCTCGCAAGATTCTGGCAGATCAATGG